>NC_133719.1:11905745-12298140 GCF_048934315.1 Petromyzon marinus | reverse complement strand
TGAGTGAGTGGAGTGCGTGGAGTGAGTGGAGTGAGTGAGTGGAGAGAGTGAGTGGAGTGAGTGAGTGGAGTAAGTGGGTGAAGGTGGAGTGAGTGAGTGGGGTGAGTGGTGAGTAAGTGAGTGGAGTGAGTGAGTAGAGTGAGTGGAGCGAGTGAGTGTAGTGAGTGAGTGGAGTGAGTGAAGTGAGTGAGTGGAGTGAGTGGAGTGAGTGAGTGGAGTGAGTGGAGTGAGTGGAGTGAGGGAGTGAGTGAGTGGAGTGAGTGAGTGGAGTGAGTGAGTGGAGTGAGTTGCGTGAGTGGAGTGAGTGAGTGGAGTGAGTGAGTGGAGTGAGTGGAGTGAGTAAGTGAGTGGAGTGAGTGAGTGAGTAGAGTGAGTGAGTGGAGTGAGTGGAGTGAGTGAGTGCAGTGAGTGGAGTGAGAGAGTGGAGTGAGTGAGTGGAGTGAGTGGAGTGAGTGAGTGGAGTGAGTGAGTGAGTGGAGTGAGTGAGTGAGTGGAGTGAGTAGAGTGAGTGAGAGAGTGGAGTGAGTGGAGTGAGTGGAGTGATTGAGTGGAGTGAGTGGAGTTAGTGGAGTGAGTTAGTGAGTGGAGTGAGTGAGTGGAGTGAGTGAGTGGAGTGAGTGAGTGAGTGAGTGGAGTGAGTGAGTGGAGTGAGTGGAGTGAGTGGAGTGAGTGAGTGGAGTGAGTGGAGTGAGTGGAGTGAGTGAGTGGAGTTAGTGAGTGGAGTGAGTGAAGTGAGTGAGTGGAGTAAGTAAGTGGAGTGAGTGAGTGGAGTGAGTGAAGTGAGTGAGTGGAGTGAGTGAGTGGAGTGAGTGAGTGAGTGAATGAAGTTAGTGGAGTGAATGAGTGAGTGAGTGGAGTGAGTGAGTGGAGTGCGTGGAGTGAGTGGAGTGAGTGAGTGGAGAGAGTGAGTGGAGTGAGTGAGTGGAGTAAGTGGGTGAAGGTGGAGTGAGTGAGTGGGGTGAGTGGTGAGTAAGTGAGTGGAGTGAGTGAGTAGAGTGAGTGGAGCGAGTGAGTGTAGTGAGTGAGTGGAGTGAGTGAAGTGAGTGAGTGGAGTGAGTGGAGTGAGTGAGTGGAGTGAGTGGAGTGAGTGGAGTGAGGGAGTGAGTGAGTGGAGTGAGTGAGTGGAGTGAGTGAGTGGAGTGAGTTGCGTGAGTGGAGTGAGTGAGTGGAGTGAGTGAGTGGAGTGAGTGGAGTGAGTAAGTGAGTGGAGTGAGTGAGTGAGTAGAGTGAGTGAGTGGAGTGAGTGGAGTGAGTGAGTGCAGTGAGTGGAGTGAGAGAGTGGAGTGAGTGAGTGGAGTGAGTGGAGTGAGTGAGTGGAGGGTGAGTGAGTGAGTGGAGTGAGTGAGTGGAGTGAGTGGAGCGAGTGAGTGGAGTGAGTGAGTGAGTGGAGTGAGTGGAGTGAGTGAGTGGAGTGAGTGAGTGGAGTGAGTGGATTGAGTGAGTGGAGTGAGAGGAGTGAGTGAGGTGAGCGAGTGGAGTGAGTGGAGTGAGTGAGTGGAGTGAGTGGAGTGAGTGATTGAGTGGAGAGAGTGGAATGTGTGAGTGGAGTGAGTGGTGTGAGTAGAGTGAGTGAGTGGAGTGAGTGAGAGGATTGAGTGGCGTGAGTGAATGGAGTGGAGTGGAGTGGAGTGAGTGGAGTGAGTGAGTGAGTGGAGTGAGTGGAGTGATTGGAGTGAGTGAGTTGAGTGAGTGGAGTGAGTGAGTGGAGTGAGTGGAGTGAGTGGAGTGAGTGAGTGAGTGGAGTGAGTGGAATGAGTGAGTGGAGTGAGTGAGTGGTGTTAGTGGAGTGAGTGGAGTGAGTCGAGTGAGTGAGAGGAGTGAGTGGAGTGAGTGAGTGGTGTGAGTGGAGTGAGTGAGTGGAGTGAGTGAGAGGAGTGAGTGGGGTGAGTGAGTGGAGTGAGTGAGTGAGTGCGTCGAGCGAGTGGTGTGAGTGAATGGAGTGAGTGGAGTGAGTGAGTGAGTGGAGTGAGTGGTGAGTGAGTGGAGTGAGTGGAGTGAGTGGAGTGAGTGAGTGGAGTGAGTCGAGTGAGTGAGTGGAGTGAGTGGGGTGAGTGAGTGAGTGGAGTGAGTGGAGTGAGTGAGTGAGTGGAGTGAGTAGAGTGAGTGAGAGAGTGGAGTGAGTGGAGTGAGTGGAGTGAGTGAGTGGAGTGAGTGGAGTTAGTGGAGTGAGTTAGTGAGTGGAGTGAGTGAGTGGAGTGAGTGAGTGGAGTGAGTGAGTGAGTGGAGTGAGTGAGTGGAGTGAGTGGAGTGAGTGGAGTGAGTGAGTGGAGTGAGTGGAGTGAGTGGGAGTGAGTGAGTGGAGTTAGTGAGTGGAGTGAGTGAAGTGAGTGAGTGGAGTAAGTAAGTGGAGTGAGTGAGTGGAGTGAGTGAAGTGAGTGAGTGGAGTGAGTGAGTGGAGTGAGTGAGTGAGTGAATGAAGTGAGTGGAGTGAATGAGTGAGTGAGTGGAGTGAGTGAGTGGAGTGCGTGGAGTGAGTGGAGTGAGTGAGTGGAGAGAGTGAGTGGAGTGAGTGAGTGGAGTAAGTGGGTGAAGGTGGAGTGAGTGAGTGGGGTGAGTGGTGAGTAAGTGAGTGGAGTGAGTGAGTAGAGTGAGTGGAGCGAGTGAGTGTAGTGAGTGAGTGGAGTGAGTGAAGTGAGTGAGTGGAGTGAGTGGAGTGAGTGAGTGGAGTGAGTGGAGTGAGTGGAGTGAGGGAGTGAGTGAGTGGAGTGAGTGAGTGGAGTGAGTGAGTGGAGTGAGTGAAGTAAGTGGAGTGAGTGAGTGGAGTGAGTGAGTGGAGTGAGGGAGTGGAGTGAGGGAGTGGAGTGAGTGAGTGGAGTCAGTGGAGTGAGTGAGTGAGTGGAGTGAGTGGAGTGAGTGAGTGAGTGGAGTGAGTGAGTGGAGTGATTGGAGTGAGTGAGTGGAGTGAGTAAGTGAGTGAGTGAGTGGAGTCAGTGAGTGAGTGAATGGAGCGAGTGGAGTGAGTGAATAGAGTGAGTGGAGTGAGTGAGTGGAGTGAGTGGAGTGAGTGAGTGGAGTGAGTGGAGTGAGTGAGTGGAGTGAGTGGAGGGAGTGAGTGGAGTGAGTGGAGTGAGTGAGTGGAGTGAGTGGAGTGAGTGGAGTGAGTGAGTTGAGTGAGTTGAGTAAGTGGAGTGAGTGAGTGGAGTGAGTGAGTGGAGTGAGTGGAGTGAGATAGTGAGTGGAGTGAGTGGAGTGAGTGGAGTGAGTGAGTGAGTAGAGTGAGTGAGTGGAGTGAGTGGAGTGAGTGAGTGCAGTGAGTGGAGTGAGTGAGTGGAGTGAGTGAGTGGAGTGAGTGGAGTGACTGAGTGAGTGGAGTGAGTGAGTGGAGTAAGTGGAGTGAGTGAGTGGAGTGAGTAAGTGGAGTGAGTGGAGTGAGTGAGTGGGAGTGAGTGGAGTGAGTGAATGGAGTGAGAGGAGTGAGTGAGGTGAGCGAGTGGAGTGAGTGGAGTGAGTGAGTGGAGTGATTGGAGTGAGTGATTGAGTGGAGAGAGTGGAATGTGTGAGTGGAGTGAGTGGTGTGAGTAGAGTGAGTGAGTGGAGTGAGTGAGAGGATTGAGTGGCGTGAGTGAATGGAGTGAGTGGAGTGAGTGAGTGAGTGGAGCGAGTGGAGTGAGTGAATGGAGTGAGTGGAGTGAGTGGAGTGAGTGAGTGAGTGGAGTGAGTGGAGTGATTGGAGTGAGTGAGTTGAGTGAGTGGAGTGAGTGGAGTGAGTGGAGTGAGTGAGTGAGTGGAGTGAGTGGAATGAGTGAGTGGAGTGAGTGAGTGGTGTTAGTGGAGTGAGTGGAGTGAGTCGAGTGAGTGAGAGGAGTGAGTGGAGTGAGTGAGTGGTGTGAGTGCAGTGAGTGAGTGGAGTGAGTGAGAGGAGTGAGTGGGGTGAGTGAGTGGAGTGAGTGAGTGAGTGCGTCGAGCGAGTGGTGTGAGTGAATGGAGTGAGTGGAGTGAGTGAGTGAGTGGAGTGAGTGGTGAGTGAGTGGAGTGAGTGGAGTGAGTGGAGTGAGTGAGTGGAGTGAGTCGAGTGAGTGAGTGGAGTGAGTGGGGTGAGTGAGTGAGTGAGTGGAGTGAGTGGAGTGAGTGAGTGAGTGGAGTGAGTAGAGTGAGTGAGAGAGTGGAGGTGAGTGGAGTGAGTGGAGTGAGTGAGTGGAGTGAGTGGAGTTAGTGGAGTGAGTTAGTGAGTGGAGTGAGTGAGTGGAGTGAGTGAGTGGAGTGAGTGAGTGAGTGGAGTGAGTGAGTGGAGTGAGTGGAGTGAGTGAGTGGAGTGAGTGGAGTGAGTGGAGTGAGTGAGTGGAGTTAGTGAGTGGAGTGAGTGAAGTGAGTGAGTGGAGTAAGTAAGTGGAGTGAGTGAGTGGAGTGAGTGAAGTGAGTGAGTGGAGTGAGTGAGTGGAGGGAGTGAGTGAGTGAGTGAATGCAGTGAGTGGAGTGAATGAGTGAGTGAGTGGAGTGAGTGGAGTGAGTGGAGTGAGTGAGTGGAGTGCGTGGAGTGAGTGGAGTGAGTGAGTGGAGAGAGTGAGTGGAGTGAGTGAGTGGAGTAAGTGGGTGAGTGGAGTGAGTGAGTGGGGTGAGTGGTGAATAAGTGAGTGGAGTGAGTGAGTAGAGTGAGTGGAGCGAGTGAGTGTAGTGAGTGAGTGGAGTGAGTGAAGTGAGTGAGTGGAGTGAGTGGAGTGAGTGAGTGGAGTGAGTGGAGTGAGTGGAGTGAGGGAGTGAGTAAGTGGAGTGAGTGAGTGGAGTGAGTGAGTGGAGTGAGTGGAGTGAGTGAAGTAAGTGGAGTGAGTGAGTGGAGTGAGTGAGTGGAGTGAGGGAGTGGAGTGAGGGAGTGGAGTGAGTGAGTGGAGCGAGTGGAGTGAGTGAGTGAGTGGAGTGAGTGGAGTGAGTGAGTGAGTGGAGTGAGTGAGTGGAGTGATTGGAGTGAGTGAGTGGAGTGAGTAAGTGAGTGAGTGAGTGGAGTCAGTGAGTGAGTGAATGGAGCGAGTGGAGTGAGTGAATAGAGTGAGTGGAGTGAGTGAGTGGAGTGAGTGGAGTGAGTGAGTGGAGTGAGTGGAGTGAGTGAGTGGAGGGAGTGAGTGGAGTGAGTGGAGTGAGTGAGTGGAGTGAGTGGAGTGAGTGGAGTGAGTGAGTTGAGTGAGTTGAGTAAGTGGAGTGAGTGAGTGGAGTGAGTGAGTGGAGTGAGTGGAGTGAGATAGTGAGTGGAGTGAGTGGAGTGAGTGAGTGAGTAGAGTGAGTGAGTGGAGTGAGTGGAGTGAGTGAGTGCAGTGAGTGGAGTGAGTGAGTGGAGTGAGTGAGTGGAGTGAGTGGAAGTGACTGAGTGAGTGGAGTGAGTGAGTGGAGTGAGTGGAGTAAGTGGAGTGAGTGAGTGGAGTGAGTAAGTGGAGTGAGTGGAGTGAGTGAGTGGAGTGAGTGGAGTGAGTGAATGGAGTGAGTGGAGTGAGTGAGAGGAGTGAGTGAGTGAGTGAGTGGAGTGAGTGAGTGGTGTGAGTGGAGTGAGTGAGTGGAGTGAGTGGGTGAGTGGAGTGAGTGAGTGGAGTGAGTGGTGAGTGAGTGAGTGAAGTGAGTGAGTGGAGTGAGTGGAGTGAGTGAGTGGAGTGAGTGAGTGAGTGCGTGGAGTGAGTTGAGTGAGTGAGTGAGTGGAGTGAGTGGAGAGAGTGAGTGCAGAGAGTGGAGTGAGTGGAGTGATTGGAGTGAGTGAGTGAGTGCGTGGAGTGAGTTGTGTGATTGAGTGAGTGGAGTGAGTGGAGAGAGTGAGTGCAGAGAGTGGAGTGAGTGAGTGAGTGGAGTGAGTGGAGTGAGTGGGTGAGTGGAGTGAGTGAGTGGATTGAGTGGAGTGAGTGATTGGAGTGAGTGGAGTGAGTGAGTGGGTGAGTGGAGTGAGTGAGTGGAGTGAGTGGTGAGTGAGTGAGTGGAGTGAGTGTGTGGAGTGAGTGGAGTGAATGCAGTGAGTGGAATGAGTAAGTGGAGTGAGTGAGTGAGTGGAGTGGTGTGGAGTGAGTGGAATGAGTGAGTGGAGTGAGTGAGTGGTGTGAGTGGAGTGAGTGAGTGGAGTGAGTGAGTGGAGTTAGTGGTGTGAGTGATTGGAGTGAGTGGAGTGAGTGAGTGGAGTGAGTGAAGTGAGTGAGTGGAGTGAGTGGGTGAGTGGAGTGAGTGAGTGGAGTGAGTGGTGAGTGGGTGAGTGAGTGGAGTGAGTGCGTGGAGTGAGTTGAGTGAGTGAGTGAGTGGAGTGAGTGAGTGGAGTGAGTGGAGTGAGTGGAGTGAGTGGAATGAGTGAGTGGAGTGAGTGAGTGAGTGGAGTGGAGTGAGTGGAATGAGTGAGTGGAGTGAGTGAGTGGTGTGAGTGGAGTGAGTGAGTGAGTGAGTGAGTGGACTCAGTGGAGTGAGTGAGTGAGTGAGTGAGCGAGTGGAGTGAGTGAGTGGAGTGAGTGAGTTGAGTGAATGAGTGGAATGAGAGGAGTGATTGGAGTGAGTGAGTGGAGTGAGTGAGTGGAGTGAAGTGAGTGGAGTGAGTGAGTTGAGTCAGTGAGTGAGTGGAGTGAGTGAGTGGAGTGAGTGGAGTGAGTGAGTGGAGTGAGTGGAGTGAGTGGAGTGAGTGAGTTGAGTGAGTTGAGTAAGTGGAGTGAGTGAGTGGAGTGAGTGAGTGGAGTGAGTGAGTGGAGTGAGTGAAGTGAGTGAGTGGAGTGAGTGAGTGGAGGGAGTGAGTGAGTGAGTGAATGCAGTGAGTGGAGTGAATGAGTGAGTGAGTGGAGTGAGTGGAGTGAGTGGAGTGAGTGAGTGGAGTGCGTGGAGTGAGTGGAGTGAGTGAGTGGAGAGAGTGAGTGGAGTGAGTGAGTGGAGTAAGTGGGTGAGTGGAGTGAGTGAGTGGGGTGAGTGGTGAATAAGTGAGTGGAGTGAGTGAGTAGAGTGAGTGGAGCGAGTGAGTGTAGTGAGTGAGTGGAGTGAGTGAAGTGAGTGAGTGGAGTGAGTGGAGTGAGTGAGTGGAGTGAGTGGAGTGAGTGGAGTGAGGGAGTGAGTAAGTGGAGTGAGTGAGTGGAGTGAGTGAGTGGAGTGAGTGGAGTGAGTGAAGTAAGTGGAGTGAGTGAGTGGAGTGAGTGAGTGGAGTGAGGGAGTGGAGTGAGGGAGTGGAGTGAGTGAGTGGAGCGAGTGGAGTGAGTGAGTGAGTGGAGTGAGTGGAGTGAGTGAGTGAGTGGAGTGAGTGAGTGGAGTGATTGGAGTGAGTGAGTGGAGTGAGTAAGTGAGTGAGTGAGTGGAGTCAGTGAGTGAGTGAATGGAGCGAGTGGAGTGAGTGAATAGAGTGAGTGGAGTGAGTGAGTGGAGTGAGTGGAGTGAGTGAGTGGAGTGAGTGGAGTGAGTGAGTGGAGGGAGTGAGTGGAGTGAGTGGAGTGAGTGAGTGGAGTGAGTGGAGTGAGTGGAGTGAGTGAGTTGAGTGAGTTGAGTAAGTGGAGTGAGTGAGTGGAGTGAGTGAGTGGAGTGAGTGGAGTGAGATAGTGAGTGGAGTGAGTGGAGTGAGTGAGTGAGTAGAGTGAGTGAGTGGAGTGAGTGGAGTGAGTGAGTGCAGTGAGTGGAGTGAGTGAGTGGAGTGAGTGAGTGGAGTGAGTGGAGTGACTGAGTGAGTGGAGTGAGTGAGTGGAGTGAGTGGAGTAAGTGGAGTGAGTGAGTGGAGTGAGTAAGTGGAGTGAGTGGAGTGAGTGAGTGGAGTGAGTGGAGTGAGTGAATGGAGTGAGTGGAGTGAGTGAGAGGAGTGAGTGAGTGAGTGAGTGGAGTGAGTGAGTGGTGTGAGGCTGGAGTGAGTGAGTGGAGTGAGTGGGTGAGTGGAGTGAGTGAGTGGAGTGAGTGGTGAGTGAGTGAGTGAAGTGAGTGAGTGGAGTGAGTGGAGTGAGTGAGTGGAGTGAGTGAGTGAGTGCGTGGAGTGAGTTGAGTGAGTGAGTGAGTGGAGTGAGTGGAGAGAGTGAGTGCAGAGAGTGGAGTGAGTGGAGTGATTGGAGTGAGTGAGTGAGTGCGTGGAGTGAGTTGTGTGATTGAGTGAGTGGAGTGAGTGGAGAGAGTGAGTGCAGAGAGTGGAGTGAGTGAATGAGTGGAGTGAGTGGAGTGAGTGGGTGAGTGGAGTGAGTGAGTGGATTGAGTGGAGTGAGTGATTGGAGTGAGTGGAGTGAGTGAGTGGGTGAGTGGAGTGAGTGAGTGGAGTGAGTGGTGAGTGAGTGAGTGGAGTGAGTGTGTGGAGTGAGTGGAGTGAATGCAGTGAGTGGAATGAGTAAGTGGAGTGAGTGAGTGAGTGGAGTGGTGTGGAGTGAGTGGAATGAGTGAGTGGAGTGAGTGAGTGGTGTGAGTGGAGTGAGTGAGTGGAGTGAGTGAGTGGAGTTAGTGGTGTGAGTGATTGGAGTGAGTGGAGTGAGTGAGTGGAGTGAGTGAAGTGAGTGAGTGGAGTGAGTGGGTGAGTGGAGTGAGTGAGTGGAGTGAGTGGTGAGTGGGTGAGTGAGTGGAGTGAGTGCGTGGAGTGAGTTGAGTGAGTGAGTGAGTGGAGTGAGTGAGTGGAGTGAGTGGAGTGAGTGGAGTGAGTGGAATGAGTGAGTGGAGTGAGTGAGTGAGTGGAGTGGAGTGAGTGGAATGAGTGAGTGGAGTGAGTGAGTGGTGTGAGTGGAGTGAGTGAGTGGAGTGAGTGAGTGGACTCAGTGGAGTGAGTGAGTGAGTGAGTGGAGCGAGTGGAGTGAGTGAGTGGAGTGAGTGAGTTGAGTGAATGAGTGGAATGAGAGGAGTGATTGGAGTGAGTGAGTGGAGTGAGTGAGTGGAGTGAAGTGAGTGGAGTGAGTGAGTTGAGTCAGTGAGTGAGTGGAGTGAGTGAGTGGAGTGAGTGGAGTGAGTGAGTGGAGTGAGTGGAGTGAGTGGAGTGAGTGAGTTGAGTGAGTTGAGTAAGTGGAGTGAGTGAGTGGAGTGAGTGAGTGGAGTGAGTGGAGTGAGATAGTGAGTGGAGTGAGTGGAGTGAGTGGAGTGAGTGAGTGAGTAGAGTGAGTGAGTGGAGTGAGTGGAGTGAGTGAGTGCAGTGAGTGGAGTGAGTGAGTGGAGTGAGTGAGTGGAGTGAGTAAGTGGAGTGAGTGGAGTGAGTGAGTGGAGTGAGTGGAGTGAGTGAATGGAGTGAGTGGAGTGAGTGAGAGGAGTGAGTGGAGTGAGTGAGTGGTGTGAGTGGAGTGAGTGAGTGGAGTGATTGGGTGAGTGGAGTGAGTGAGTGGAGTGAGTGGTGAGTGAGTGAGTGAAGTGAGTGAGTGGAGTGAGTGGAGTGAGTGAGTGGAGTGAGTGAGTGAGTGCGTGGAGTGAGTTGAGTGAGTGAGTGAGTGGAGTGAGTGAGTGGAGTGAGTGGAATGAGTGAGTGGAGTGAGTGAGTGGAGTGGAGTGAGTGGAATGAGTGAGTGGAGTGAGTGAGTGGTGTGAGTGGAGTGAGTGAGTGGAGTGAGTGAGTGGACTCAGTGGAGTGAGTGAGTGGGTGAGTGAGTGGAGCGAGTGGAGTGAGTGAGTGGAGTGAGTGAGTGGAGTGAATGAGTGGAATGAGAGGAGTGATTGGAGTGAGTGAGTGGAGTGAGTGAGTGAGTGGAGTGAAGTGAGTGGAGTGAGTGAGTTGAGTCAGTGAGTGAGTGGAGTGAGTGAGTGGAGTGAGTGGAGTGAGTGAGTGGAGTGAGTGGAGTGAGTGGAGTGAGTGAGTTGAGTGAGTTGAGTAAGTGGAGTGAGTGAGTGGAGTGAGTGAGTGGAGTGAGTGGAGTGAGATAGTGAGTGGAGTGAGTGGAGTGAGTGGAGTGAGTGAGTGAGTAGAGTGAGTGAGTGGAGTGAGTGGAGTGAGTGAGTGCAGTGAGTGGAGTGAGTGAGTGGAGTGAGTGAGTGGAGTGAGTGGAGTGACTGAGTGAGTGGAGTGAGTGAGTGGAGTGAGTGGAGTAAGTGGAGTGAGTGAGTGGAGTGAGTAAGTGGAGTGAGTGGAGTGAGTGAGTGGAGTGAGTGGAGTGAGTGAATGGAGTGAGTGGAGTGAGTGAGAGGAGTGAGTGAGTGAGTGGAGTGAGTGAGTGGTGTGAGTGGAGTGAGTGAGTGGAGTGAGTGGGTGAGTGGAGTGAGTGAGTGGAGTGAGTGGTGAGTGAGTGAAGTGAGTGAGTGGAGTGAGTGGAGAGAGTGAGTGCAGAGAGTGGAGTGAGTGGAGTGAGTGGAGTGAGTGAGTGAGTGTGTGGAGTGAGTTGTGTGATTGAGTGAGTGGAGTGAGTTGCGAGAGTGAGTGCAGAGAGTGGAGTGAGTGAGTGAGTGGAGTGAGTGGGTGAGTGGAGTGAGTGAGTGGATTGAGTGGAGTGAGTGATTGGAGTGAGTGGAGTGAGTGAGTGGAGTGAGTGGAGTGAGTGAAGTGAGTGAGTGGAGTGAGTGGAGTGATTGAGTGGAGTGAGTGAGTGAGTGGAGTGAGTGAGTGGAGTGAGTGGGTGAGTGGAGTGAGTGAGTGGAGTGAGTGGTGAGTGAGTGAGTGGAGTGAGTGCGTGGAGTGAGTGGAGTGAGTGGAGTGAGTGGAATGAGTAAGTGGAGTGAGTGAGTGAGTGGAGTGGTGTGGAGTGAGTGGAATGAGTGAGTGGAGTGAGTGAGTAGTGTGAGTGGAGTGAGTGAGTGGAGTGAGTGAGTGGAGTGAGTGGTGTGAGTGATTGGAGTGAGTGGAGTGAGTGAGTGGAGTGAGTGAAGTGAGTGAGTGGAGTGAGTGGGTGAGTGGAGTGAGTGAGTGGAGTGAGTGGTGAGTGGGTGAGTGAGTGGAGTGAGTGCGTGGAGTGAGTTGAGTGAGTGAGTGAGTGGAGTGAGTGAGTGGAGTGAGTGGAGTGAGTGGAATGAGTGAGTGGAGTGAGTGAGTGAGTGGAGTGGAGTGAGTGGAATGAGTGAGTGGAGTGAGTGAGTGGTGTGAGTGGAGTGAGTGAGTGGAGTGAGTGAGTGGACTCAGTGGAGTGAGTGAGTGAGTGGAGCGAGTGGAGTGAGTGAGTGGAGTGAGTGAGTGGAGTGAATGAGTGGAATGAGAGGAGTGATTGGAGTGAGTGAGTGGAGTGAGTGAGTGAGTGGAGTGAAGTGAGTGGAGTGAGTGAGTTGAGTCAGTGAGTGAGTGGAGTGAGTGAGTGGAGTGAGTGGGTGAGTGGAGTGAGTGCGTGGAGTGAGTGGAGTGAGTGAGTGGAGTGAGTGAGTGGTGTGAGTGGAGTGAGTGGAATGAGTGAGTGGAGTGAGTGAGTGGAGTGGAGTTAGTGGAATGAGTGAGTAGAGTGAGTGAGTGGTGTGAGTGGAGTGAGTGAGTGGGGTAAGTGAGAGGAGTGAGTGGTGTGAGTGGGTTGGGTGAGTGAGTGAGTGAGTGGAGCGAGTGGAGTGAGTGGAGTGAGTGAGTGGAGTGAGTGAGTGAGTGGAATGAGAGGAGTGAGTGGTGTGAGTGAGTGGAGTGAGTGAGTGGAGTGAGTTAGTGAGTGGAATGAGAGGAGTGAGTGGGGTGAGTGGGTGGAGTGAGTGAGTGGAGTGAGTGGAGTGAGTGGAGTGAGTGAGTGAGTGGAGTGAGTGAGTGAGAGGAGTGAGTGAGTGAGTGGAGTGAGTGGAGTGAGTTGAGTGAGTGAGTGAGTGGAGTGAGTGAGTGAGTGGAGTGAGTGAGTGAGTAGTGTGAGTGGAGTGAGTGAGTGGAGTGAGTGAGAGGAGTGAGTGGAGTGAGTGAGTGGAGTGAGTGAGTGAGTGCAGCGAGTGGAGTGAGTTGAGTGAGTGGAGTGAGTGAGTGGAATGAGAGGAGTGAGTGGGGTGAGTGAGTGGAGTGAGTGAGTGGAGTGAGTTGAGTGAGTGAGTGAGTGGAATGAGAGGAGTGAGTGGAGTGAGTGAGTGGAGTGAGTGAGTGGAGTGAGTGGAGTGAGTGAGTGACTGAGTGGAGTGAGTGGGGTGAGTGAGTTGAGTCAGTGAGTGAGTGGAGTGAGTGAGTGGAGTGAGAGGAGTGAGTGAGTGAGTGAGTGGAGTGAGTGGTTGAGTGAGTGAGTGAGTGGAGTGAGTGAGTGGAGTGAGTGAGTGAGTGGAGTGAGAGGAGTGAGTAAGTGGAGTGAGTGAGTGGAGTGAGTGAGTGGAGTGAGTGAGTGAGTGGAGTGAGTGGGTGGAGTGAATGGAGTGAGTGAGTGGAGTGAGTGGAGTGAGTGAGTGGAGTGAGTTAGTGAGTGGAGTGGGTGAGTGAGGAGTGAGTGAGTGAGTGAGTGGAGTGAGTGAGTGGAGTGAGAGGAGTGAGTGAGTGGAGTGAGTGAGTGGAGTGAGTGAGTGAGTGGAGTGAGTGAGTGAGTGGAGTGAGTGAGTGGAGTGAGTGAGTGGAGTGAGAGGAGTGAGTGAGTGGAGTGAGTAGAGTGATTGAGTGGAGTGAGTGAGTGGAGTGAGTGAGTGGAGCGAGTGGAGTGAGTGAGTGGAGTGAGTGGAGTGAGTGAGTGGAGTGAGTGAGTGGAGTGAGTGAGTGAGAGGAGTGAGTGAGTGAGTGGAGTGAGTGAGTGGGGTGAGAGGAGTGAGTGAGTGAAGTGAGTGAGTGGAGTGAGTGAGTGGATTGAGTGAGTGGAGTGAGTGGAGTGAGTGAGTGAGTGGAGTGAGTGGAGTGAGTGAGTTGAGTGAGTGAGTGAGTGGAGTGAGTGAGTGAGTGGAGTGAGAGGAGTGAGTGAGTGAGTGGAGTGAGTGAGTGGAGTGAGTGAGTGAGTGGAGTGAGTGAGTGGAGTGAGTGAGTGAGTGAAGTGAGTGAGTGGAGTGAGTGAGTGAGTGGAGTGAGTGAGTGAGTGGAGTGAGAGGAGTGAGTGAGTGGAGTGAGTGAGTGGAGTGAGAGGAGTGAGTGAGTGGAGTGAGTGAGTGAGTGGAGTGAGTGAGTGGAGTGAGTGAGTGGAGTGAGTGAGTGGAGTGAGTGGAGTGAGTGAGTGAGTGGAGTGAGTGGAGTGAGTGAGTGAGTTGAGTGAGTGAGTGAGTGGAGTGAGTGAGTGGAGTGAGAGGAGTGAGTGAGTGAGTGGAGTGAGAGGAGTGAGTAAGTGGAGTGAGTGAGTGGAGTGAGAGGAGTGAGTGAGTGGAGTGAGTGAGTGGAGTGAGTGAATGGAGTGAGTGAGTGAGTGGAGTGAGTGAGTGAGTGGATTGATTGGGTGGAGTGAGTGGAGTGAGTGGAGTGAGTGAGTGGAGTGAGTGAGTGGAGTGAGTGAGTGAGAGGAGTGAGTGAGTGAGTGGAGTGAGTGAGTGAGTGGAGTGAGTGAGTGGAGTGAGTGAGTGGAGTGAGTGAGTGGAGTGAGATGAGTGAGTGAGTGGAGTGAGTAGAGTGATTGAGTGGAGTGAGTGAGTGGAGTGAGTGAGTGGAGCGAGTGGAGTGAGTGAGTGGAGTGAGTGGAGTGATGGAGTGAGTGAGTGGAGTGAGTGAGTGAGTGGAGTGAGTGCGTGAGAGGAGTGAGTGAGTGAGTGGAGTGAGTGAGTGGGGTGAGAGGAGTGAGTGAGTGAAGTGAGTGAGTGGAGTGAGTGGATTGAGTGAGTGGAGTGAGTGGAGTGAGTGAGTGGAGTGAGTGAGTTGAGTGAGTGAGTGGAGTGAGTGAGTGAGTGGAGTGAGTGAGTGGTGTGAGTGGAGTGAGTGAGTGGAGTGAGTGAGAGGAGTGAGTGGGGTGAGTGAGTGGAGTGAGTGGAGTGAGTGAGTGAGTGGAGCGAGTGGAGTGAGTGGAGTGAGTGGAGTGAGTGAGTGGAATGAGAGGAGTGAGTGGGGTGAGTCAGTGGAGTGAGTGAGTGGAGTGAGTCGAGTGAGTGAGTGAATGGAATGAAAGGAGTGAGTGGAGTGAGTGAGTGGAGTGAGTGAGTGGAGTGAGTGAGTGGAGTGAGTGAGTGAGTGGAGTGAGTGAGTGGAGTGAGTGAGTGGAGTGAGTGAGTGAGTGGAGTGAGTGAGTGAGTGGAGTGAGAGGAGTGAGTGAGTGGAGTGAGTGAGTGGAGTGAGAGGAGTGAGTGAGTGGAGTGAGTGAGTGGAGTGAGTGAGTGGAGTGAGTGAGTGGATTGAGTGAGTGAGTGAGTGGAGTGAGAGGAGTGAGTGAGTGGAGTGAGAGGAGTGAGTGAAGTGAGTGAGTGGGGTGAGTGAGTGGAGTGAGTGAGTGGAGTGAGTGAGTGGAGCGAGTGGAGTGAGTGGAGTGAGTGATTGAGTGGAGTGAGAGGAGTGAGTGAGTGGAGTGAGTAGAGTTTGTAAGTTCGCGACAGGTCCAGGTGCACGAGTTTGAGTCGATGTTCATTTGTCACACGGATCATCCCGTCAAGGCATTTTACACGGCAGATGCGTGGTGGGCGTGCACAGCAACAAGACAACGGAAACATCAACATCGCACTTGATGTTGGCTGACTGAGATGGCTGGCAGATGCACCACCAGCGTCCCCCCACTATGCCAACTCGCCCCGTTTTAGCTGCCTGGCGCTCCGCTCGTTGTTGTGAGCGTCGCTGGAGGGCGACTGCCTAGGACTGACCAGTAGCCTCAAAGTGCACCTAGCCTGGCACTGCCCAGTAGTGTCCTTCCCGAGGCTTCTCCTCCACAGAGGCGGATCTTGACACCGCTGGGTGCCAGTAATTGGCAGTCCACTCAGCTCCACGTCCTCCTCCTCCTCCTCCTGAACCGCATCAGCTCCATCTCTCTTCCAGCCCGTGCCGCGCCCGTTCAGCCCCCTCTATCCGGCCAAAGAAACACAATATACAGCGCAGATAAGTGTGTGTGTGCGTTCGTTAAGCAGTGTGAGTCGCCGGTGAGGTGGGGGTGGTAGTTGACCATACTTCACCACGCTAGTGGAAGGGGAGGGGGGGGATTAATGAAGAATCGTAGGGGCCATAGAAGTACAGGACAATAGTTATACTGCACTGCGTGGTCCCACGAGCCACCCGATGGCACCCAGGCTCAGCCTGCTGACCTTCCAAGATGCCAGTGAATTGGTCGTGGGAATGCGTGCACGCACTGCAGTAGGAACCCGGCGACCCGAGTTCGATTCCTGCTCACGACCAACACAAGTGACCATTATCGGAATCGGTCCTCGGCCTCCCTTAGGTCGACTCAGCCTCAAATGAGTACCCGGTGCTGTGTAAGCATCGCTACTGGAGAGATAAATGTGGTCGGGCGTGGTGCTGGCCACCCATCCGCTCGTGTGCCGTGCTGGACTCTTCATAGGTGCTGCCACTCGCTAACAGCACTTGCCCCTACAGTGTGTTAAGGCTACACGAGGGATCTTTGTGTATGTACAGACTGTTGGGGAAACGCTGTCAGCGAGTAGCACCGATATAGACCAGCACGGCACATGAGGGGGTACACATTTAGGGCTGAGTGGACCTAGGCGGGGAAGTTCCACGACCTCGGTTTAGATAGTCGTCACCGGTGTTGGCCTTGAACGGGAATCGAACCCCGGCAGGCGGGGTCGTGGCGCAGCAACCAACTCACCCACTCGCTCGCCCACTCACCCACTCGCCCGCTCACCCACTCGCTCGCTCGCCCGCTCGCTCGCTCGCCCGCCCGCTCGCTCGCTCACCCGCTCGCTCGCTCGCCCACCCGCTCGCTCGCTCACCCACTCGCTCGCTCCTCACCCACTCGCTCGCTCACTCGCTCGCTCGCTCGCCCACTCGCTCGCCCACTCGCTCACTCACTCGCTCGCTCACCTCCCCCACTCCCCATTCACACCCCCAAAAGGGGTCGCTCCGGTCGTTAATTACCAATTAAAGCGCGCTTCATCATAATCACTGAGCCCTCAACACCGCGAGACAAAAAGACGAAGATCTTCCGTCTAGCCTTGACAAACTATTGGGGCAAGTGCTGTTAGCGAGTAGCAGCACCTATGAAAGTCGACATGGAACGGGTAGGGGTGGGTGGCCAACACCACGCTCGACCGCCTTTGTCTCCCCAGTGGCCATGTTTACACACCGCACCAGGTACTCATTTGATACTGAGTCGATCTAAAGGAGACCCAGGACCGTTTCAAATAATCGTCATTGGTGTTGGCCTTCAGCGAGAATTGAACTCGGGTAGCCGGGTTCGTAGCGCAGCGTAGCGCTAGCAGCTACACTACCGCTCCCCACACGGGAAGATCACTCACACACAGTCTCTCAACACAGACAAAGCTCCCCCGTGTACCCCACACAGTCTCTCAACACAGACAAAGCTCCCCCGTGTACCCCACACACAGTCTCTCAACACAGGCAAAGCTCCCCCGTGTACCCCACACAGTCTCTCAACACAGGCAAAGCTCCCCCGTGTACCCCACACACAGTCTCTCAACACAGGCAAAGCTCCCCCGTGTACCCCACACAGTCTCTCAACACAGGCAAAGCTGCCCCGTGTACCCCACACAGTCTCTCAACACAGACAAAGCTCCTCCGTGTACCCCACACAGAGTCTCTCAACACAGACAAAGCTCCCCCCGTGTACCCCACACACAGTCTCTCAACACAGACAAAGCTCCTCCGTGTACCCCACACACAGTCACTCAACACAGACAAAGCTCCCCCGTGTACCCCACACACAGTCTCTCAACACAGACAAAGCTCATCCGTGTACCCCACACACAGTCTCTCAACACAGACAAAGCTCCTCCGTGTACCCCACACACAGTCTCTCAACACAGACAAAGCTCCCCCGTGTACCCCACACAGTCTCTCAACACAGACAAAGCTCCTCCGTGTACCCCACACACAGTCACTCAACACAGGCAAAGCTCCCCCGTGTACCCCACACACAGTCACTCAACACAGGTAAAGCTCCCCCGTGTACCCCACACACAGTCTCTCAACCCAGACAAAGCTCCTCCGTGTACCCCACACACAGTCACTCAACACAGGCAAAGCTCCCCCGTGTACCCCACACACAGTCACTCAACACAGGTAAAGCTCCCCCGTGTACCCCACACACAGTCTCTCAACACAGACAAAGCTCCTCTGTGTACCCCACACAGTCTCTCAACACAGGTAAAGCTCCCCCGTGTACCCCACACACAGTCACTCAACACAGGTAAAGCTCCCCCGTGTACCCCACACACAGTCTCTCAACACAGACAAAGCTCCTCTGTGTACCCCACACAGTCTCTCAACACAGACAAAGCTCCCCCGTGTACCACACAGAGTCTCTCAACACAGACAAAGCTCCCCCGTGTACCCCACACAGAGTCTCTCAACACAGACAAAGCTCCCCCGTGTACCCCACACAGAGTCTCTCAACACAGACAAAGCTCCCCCCGTGTACCCCACACACAGTCTCTCAACACAGACAAAGCTCCCCCCGTGTACCCCACACACAGTCTCTCAACACAGGTAAAGCTCCCCCAGTGTGGCCCACACGCGAGTGCGGCAAGTGCTGTGATGGAGCGCCTCTTTAGGTCTTCACAGCGGCACGACGGCAAGGAGTGTGACCAGAACTACGCCCGCCGGCCGCCTTTGTCTCCCCAATGTTGATGTGTACACACCGCAGCCAGATACACTTATTACTATCAGTGTAACAAAAGTAAAGTTTGTGGGGAATAATAATAATAATACTAACCATTTTCTGTACTTTTGAGGCATAAGCAATTAGAAATGAACACTTACTATACCCAGGAACAAACATCGTGTTACATATCCTTGGGTCTTTCGGTAAAGTCACGGCCATAGGTTCAAAGAAACTAACAAAAAAATAACAAAAATCTACGACGTTTCGATCGCAACACAAAGCGGTCGTCTGTGTTGTTATTTTTGTTATTTTCTTTGAACCTATCTACATGACTTTACCGAAAGACTCAAGAATATGAATTCCTGAGTCACGAAAGCTTTAAATCAAGATTTATTGCGTGTTACATAGTGTAATGACAATCACTGCGCTCCCGGTGCCACGAGCCGTGATCGGGAATCGAACTCGGCTCGTAGCAGAGCGTGCTAACCACTGCGACACCGCCCCCCACTCTCTCCTCTCTATCGCCTGTCTCTCTCTCTGATGGTAGCAGGTCTCGGAAAACAGACGGCCGGAGTACCCCCCACACTTAACCCTACCACACGCCACCTGCAGATCGACCATCACCCAGAGGTCCAGTCTGGTCGGTAGACCGACCCTGACGACGCCTGCTGCTGTCCATTTGGAGTTTGCGGCCTCTCTCTCTCTCTTTTTCTCTTTTTTTTACGATCAGAAGAAGCAAGAAGATGCTCAGTGTAGTCGGCACTTTGCTCCGTTCATCATTTCGGTTTTTTTATGCTTTGCTCTATGTAAACCCCCCCCCCCCTTTTAAATGAAAAACCCAAAACATTTTTTTTCTTCTCTCCTTTCCCCTTCCCTCTCTCTCTACCCCCTCTCCGCCCCCCTCTCTCTCTGCCCCCTCTCTTCCTATTCCATTTCGCTCTCTCTCGCTCACTCTCTCGCTCTCTCTATTTTTTCTTTATAACTACGACAAGTGCTGCACCTGCACGCAGCCCTTCCCACAGTCAAACGGCCTCCGACGGGTAGCTTAGATCTGCATGCAGAGCTCTCCGTCATCTGCCACCGAGCACACGGCCTCCTCCAGCGCCCACTGCTCCTTGAAGGCCGGCACGGCGTGGGTCAGCCGCGCGTGGCGGAACTCCAGCCCACACACCCTGGCTCCGACCAGAGCGCGGAAGATGCCCAGGCTGCTGGCCGGACGTTGCCTCTCCAGGGCCACCTTCCTCGCCCTGTATATGGCGAGCTTGGCGTAGCCGAAGAGCACGTTGACCAGCCCCTGAAGATGTTGGGGTTCGTCGCCCTTCGGGTATCCAAAGATGAGGACCGTCGGGGAGAAGTGGAGGCTGAACCTTAGGAGGATGTTTCTCAGGACCTTCAACAGCGAGTCCAGGCTCTTGCACTCCACGTATTGGTGCGCCACCGTCTCCACTTTACCGCAGAACCGGCACTCCGGGGACGTGTCGGTGAAGCGCGCCAGGGAGGCATTGGTGGTGACGGTGCCGTGGGTGATGCTCCAGCTGAGGTCGCCGATGCGGTTGTACGTCGGGCTGGAGTAGAGTTGCCTCCAGCGAGGCCTCTCCGGAGAGACGCAGGGCAGGGCTTTCCTCCAGGCATGGTCCTTGTGGCTCCTCAGGGTGTCCTGTTGGTGGAACCGGACCATGTAGGAGTAGAGCACCTTTCTCTTTACATTTGCGAAGGCCACCTCCGGCAGGTCTTCTAGCCGGCACAGGTTGTGATCCGCCTTCGTTTGTCGGCATTGGCGATGCAGTGGCACGACTGAGAGCTCCGGTGGAGGGGGATCGAGAGGGGCCTCGTCATCCCCAACGCCGATGGGGGGCATTCTCCCCGCTGCCACTGAGAAGGCCCCCTTGGCTTCGGCCAGGATCCGGGCAGCCACCCGGAGCGACTGCAGCCCTGTCTTTGCGACCATGTCTGCTGGTCCGAGCCACCGGGCCCGTGTTTCAGGCTCCACCAGATCTCCCATCCTGGTGAGCCGCGCGTTGGCGAGGCGCCTCTCTATGCCAGGGGTGGTGGTGGATGGCAACTTTGTCTGTGGGTTCCTGAGGATCGGTTCGAAGACCAGATCCTCGGCCGATCACGGTTGGTTCAGCCTCCTGACGCCGAGGGAGCTCCATGTCTGCAGGACGCTTCTGTAGAAGGGTGGCAGCTGTCCCAGTGGGAGGCCCTGCAGGTCCATGTAGAATAGTTGTTTGGAGCACTGTAGACCCCCCAGCTGTTTCCGGAGGAAGGAGGCCGTGACGCTCCAGGCCGGTGCAGGGGCGGTGTGCAGGAACTATTGCGCTGCCTGCAGTCGGAAGGTGGCCAGCTGACTCTGCACGCACACCAGCCCGTGACCTCCCTCGTCCAGTGGCAGGGCCAGGACCCCAGCCGCGACCCGGTGTCCTCCACCCGACCAGAAGAAGTCGAGGACTCGCTTCTGAAGTGCGTTGACGAGGCTCATGGGGGAGTGCAGGGAGAAGAGTCGGTGCCACAGCATGGACGTCACCAGCTGGTTCACCACCAACGTCTTTGTCCTGAAGGTGAGGAACTTGCACAGGCGACCCCAGGTGCCCAGCCACTCCTTCACCTTCTCCTCCAGCTCGACCCAGTTCCTCTGCGGTGGTTCCTCCTCTGGTCCGAGGAACACCCCCAGGTGGTGCAGCGATGTTGTGCTCCAATTGATGACTTTTGCCTTCTCGGGAAACTCGGTCATGTCCCACGCTCCAACCAGCAGTCCGCTGCACTTTTGCCAGTTCATTTTTGATGAGGAAATTTTCGAAAAGACCTCCTGGCACTCATGCAGCAGGGCGACATCAGCCAGGGAGCGCAGGATGAGGAGGACGTCGTCAGCATATGCCGTCAGGACCAACTTGACGCTTGGTTCCCTCAGCACCAGGCCGCTGAGTCTCCGCCTTATGAGACTCAGGAAAGGCTCTATTGCCAGGGCATAAAGTTGGCCCGACAATGGGCATCCCTGTCTCACTCCTCGCTCGAATTTGACCGGGGCAATGAGGGCGCCGTTGATCTTGATCATGCACTCCGCCTTGCTGTAGAGTAGGCGGATCGTTCGGACAAAGGCATCCCCAAAACCCAAGGTCTTGAGGGTTCCCAGCAGGTACTTGTGGTCCACTCTGTCAAAAGCCTTTTCCTGGTCAAGAGCCAGAAACGCGATTGGGATGCCCAACCTCTGGGACACCGCGATGAGGTCCCTGACCAGGAAGATGCCATCGTGGATGGATCGTCCGGGGATGGTGTAGGACTGGTCCCCGTGTACGACTTGTGCAATCACCCCTTTCAGTCGCAGGGAGAGAGCCTTCGTCAATATTTTGTAGTCTGTGTTCAGGAGGGACACCGGACGACAGTTTTGTAGGTGCCTCAGGTCTCCGTTCTTGGGAAGCAGAGTGAGCACCGCCCTCCTCCAAGACTGAGGCATCACCCCGGTGACTGAGGCTTCCTCCAGCACCTCTCTGTAGTCCTCCCGCAGGCATGGCCAAAAAGCGGCGTAAAACTCCCCTGTTAGCCCGTCTAACCCTGGGGATTTATTTGGGGCCAGTCCTCTTACAGCTGCGTCAAGGTCAGTCCTGGTGAGCTTTTGCTCTAGCAGCTCTTTCCCGTCTTCCCCCAGGTTGGCTAGACCACTCCATGCCTCCGCCTGGGCCGGTTCCAATGTTTCTTCAGGGGAGAACAGGCTGCCGTAGAAGTCTCTGATGATGGCCGACTTCTGCTGGAGTTCGTGCACCAGGACACCGTCACCATCAAAGAGGCACTCCATGGATTTGCGTCTCCCATTCTGCCTCCCGAGGGAGTAGAAAAGCGGGGATCCCGTGTCGAGGTCCGTGATGAGCTTCACCCGGGATCGCACAAACGCTCCCCTTGTCTGCTCCTCCTGTAGCCCTTTGAGACGCTCCCTATTCTCCTCGTATTCTTGGAGAAGAGCAGGGTCGCTGTCCTCGGCGAGGCGACCCTCCAAATTGAGGACTCGGGCTTCCATGTCGGTGATGTCCGCGTTCTTCAGTCTGGTGCACCCCCAGGTGTATTGTTGGCACAACAGCCTGGTGTGCACTTTGCCCATATCCCACCACTGGGCCAGAGAGTCGAACTGCGTTTTGGTTTTTCGCCACTCTTCCCAGAAGTCCTCGAACATTTCTAAAAAGGTGCCATCCTCCAGCAGTGAGTTATTAAAATGCCAGTGGGACGCGCCCTCACGGGACCTCTCCAGCCTGACATGGAGCACGATGAGGTTGTGGTCCGTGAAGGGTGCCGCCCTGATGCCAGACGTTATGGCGCACGTCACAAAGCTCTTAGAGATGTAAAATCTGTCGAGCCTGCGTCACCGAGCCATCTCGCCTCGTCCTCGTGTACGTGAACTGGCGTTGGCCCGGGTGATGTATGCGCCACACATCCACCAAGGCGGCGTCCACCAGGAGTCCTTGCATTTCCTTCTTAGGCCCTACTCCCCCCGGCTGTCCCCCCGAACGATCCAGGGCACCGAGTGTGCAGTTGTGGTCGCCACCCACAATCACGCACTCGTCGTCCGGGATCGCGGCCAGGTGCCTCCTCAGGAGGTGCAGAAACGGGATCTTCTCCTTGTTGGTCACAGGCGCGTACACGTTTAGTAGGTGGATGGTGACATCGCCCACCCTGACCGTTACCGCGAGCAGCCTTCCCTTCACCACTTCGGTGTGGGTGATGAGCTCGGGATGAAACCCTTTAGCGAACAGGGTCGCGACTCCACAGGAGGTGTTGTCAAGGTGGCTGTAGAAGGAGTCCTCTCCCCACTCCTTCCTCCAGTCATCCTCGTCCTCTCTCTCTCTCTCCCCGTGGTCGCGTGGATTTGTCTCCAAGTCCTCCGGCTTCCCCCTCCACGTCTATAAACACCGCGTTTAGAGCAGTTGGCTACTGCTGTAAATTTCCACACGACGTGGATAAGCCTCCACTTCGTCGAGCCACCAATTGTGATAGCCGCTTCTAAAAACTGCGCTCGATTCCTCAGTGGACCTCACCTGGTGAAATAAAATAAAAAGTTGAGTAGTTGAGGTCTCTGTAAGCAGACAGACGGAGTGCCCCCCCCCCCCCCCCACACTGTGTGGGTGGACTATAACCAAGAGGTCCGGTCACGATGATTGTGACGATGATGATTGTGACGATGACTGTGACTTTGATTGTGACAGTGACTGTGACGATGACTGTGACGATGATTGTGGCGATGACTGTGACGATGATTGTGATGATTGTGACTTTGATTGTGACAATGACTGTGACGATGATTGTGATGATGATTGTGACTTTGATTGTGACAATGACTGTGACGATGAATGTGATGATGATTGTGACTTTGATTGTGACGATGACTGTGACGATGATTGTGATGATGATTGTGACTTTGATTGTGACAATGACTGTGACGATGATTGTGACGAGGGGGGGGGGGTGTCACGTGTCACATGAGGGGTGGCACGTGTCACAGAGGGGTCACATGTCACCTGGGGGGGCACGTGTTCCTTGAGAGGGGGCACATGTCACTCAATCTCCTCACTCTCCCCCCCTCACTCTCCTCTCTCTCACTTTCCTCACTCCCCACTCCGCCCTCCCTCTCAGTCCCCCCCTCTCTCACTCCACTCTCTCTCCTCTCTCTCCTCTACCTCACTCCTCTCACTCTCCCTTTCCCGTCCCTCCCCTCACTCCCCTCTCTCCCCTCTCTCTCTCACTCCCCTCACTTCCCACTCTCTCACTCTCCACTCTCCCCTCCCCAATCTCCCTCCCCTCTCTCCTCGCGACTCCACTCGCGCACTTCCCGTGTTTAATTGCTTTGTTATTGCGCAGTGACGGCTACTAAAATTCAAACAAGATCTACAATCCCACAGCCACAATCCCTCAATCACAATCCCACAGTCACAATCCCAGTCACAATCCCGTAGTCACCATCCCACAGTCACCATCCCACAGTCATACTCCCACACTCACAATCCCACAGTCACAATCTCCCTGCAACTATCGCACGGCCACTATCCCGCAGTCACCAATCCACACTCAGCGGGTTCATAGAGCGCTGCGCTAACCACTGCACCACTGTTCGTCACAAAGACAAAGATCCCCCTCATAGCCTGTATGATACTCCTGGGGCAAGGGCTGTTAGCAAGCACCAATGAAAGCCGGCACGGCTTACGAGGGGTAGGGTAGCCAGCATCACGCCCGGCCGCCTTTGTCTCCCCAATGCAAATGTTTTACACACCTCACCACTTATTTAAGGCTGAGCCTGCCCAGAGGAAGCCCACGACTGGTTCAGATGATCGCCACCAATGGCGGAGCCAGGATTTTCAGGTAGGGGGGCAACCCCTCCAGCAATGAAAAATGATAGAAGAGTTGTTAGTAAGTAAGGAGTTGTTAGTGAGTAAGGAGTTGTTAGTAAGTAAGGAGTTGTTAGTGAGTAAGGAGTTGTTAGTAAGGACTTGTTAGTAAGTAAGGAGTTGTTGGTGAGTAAGGCGTTGTTAGTAAGGAGTTGTTAGTAAGTTAAAGAGTTGTTAGTAAGTAAGGAGTTGTTAGTAAGTAAGGAGTTGTTAGTGAGTAAGGAGTTGTTAGTAAGTAAGGACTTGTTAGTGAGTAAAGAGTTGTTAGTAAGTAAGGAGTTGTTAGTAAGTTAAGGAGTTGTTAGTAAGTAAGGAGTTAGTAAGAGGTTGTTAGTAAGTAAGGAGTTGTTAGTAAGGAGTTGTTAGTAAGTAAGGACTTGTCCCTTGCTTTTTATTCGACGCGTGTGCGGCGATGGCACAGCCACCGATCGAGGGTCGAATTCGAACCGCGTTGTGTGATCGGCATCGCGCTCGCTGAAGGTGAATGCCTGCAGGGAAGTCGTGGACTCTGGATACGCAACTGCGCACAATTCTGAGACGCTGATAACCGCTTTGCCGTTACTTATTGCCAATTATGGACTCAGACTATTGTCCTATCATCTCATAGAGTCCCTGGCACGTAATAATATGCTACACAGCGGCAGTGGGGTCGCAAAATGCAGATTTATAACGAATAAACCCCAATGATCCGATCGAAAATAGGGTTTTGGATCGGCTAATTTGGGGGGGCACGCCCCACTCCCCCCCACTCCCCCCCACTCCCCCCCACTCCCCCCCACTCCCCCCCACTCCCCCCCATCCCCCACCCCCACTGGCTCCGCCAGTGAATGCCACTGTTGTTGGGATTCGAACTCGGGTCACCGAGTGCTTAGCGGAACGCGCTATCCGCTACACTACCAACCGAGAGTAATCTACAGCCGCCATTCGCCACAAAGTGGCGGTGACGTCACCACGGCGCTTGTGCCAGGCCAGGCGGACTTTGAGGCCACGTGAAGTGTGAGAGGCTCGCTCCTGACTGGAGGTCACGGGACAGACCCAGTTGCCATGGCTTGACTGATTGAAATGGCTGCCCCTTACTGTACCAACCTGCTGTGTTATAGCCGCGCGCCGATCCGCTCGTTGTTGTGAGCGTCGCTCCTCTGCCCTCCGTTGTTGCTGGAGGGCGACTGCCTCCAACTGCCCAGCAGCGTCCTTCATGAGCCTCCTCCACAGAGGCCGATCCTGATACCGCTGATACCGGTGTTCGGCAAGTTCACTCAGCCCCACATCCTCCCGTACATTACTCCATATCTTTTCCAGCACGTGCGCTCCCATTTAGCACCATCTATCCGGCCAAACAGACGCAGCTTGGGCATGCGTTGTCTGGGCATGCGGGCTCCATGACCCAGCCAACGCAGCCTTACTCGCCTGAGGAGCTCACTGATGGGAATGCATCCATATCTTTGGAGGATTAGTAAGCTCCTCGCACAATCCAGCCTGGTTAAACTCAGGATGGATCGTAGGCGGTTCAGCCATAAAGTTGAAAGCGGCGTAGATGTTCCATTAGAGGGGTCCACTTTTGGTGTGTGTGACAGACCAGATAATTCCCACACTGCGGTACGCAACTAACGAAATTATAATGCAGCTCGGTGTATTCAGAGTAAGACCTCCGCTGGCAAACCGGCGTTGGTCATAAGCACACAACAAAGATACGGAAATGTTTCCACTCTCTCCACAACTGCCACATCAGTTGAGGGGTGGAGTATTGGATGATACTTAATACCCAGTCATGTGATTAGTTTTGGTGGGGCCTTACCTCTTAATGGCACGCTCCAGGTTCAGCAGCAGAACCTCCAACTCTTTCTCAGAGTGGTAACCACCAGATCATCAGCATACATCACGTGGTTGACCAGTAGGAAGCCAAACCTTGACCGCACCCGGGCATCGATCAGCTCCCATTGTATCTGTACCAGATGGAGATTCCCCCGGTATAGCCATGGACATCTTCTAGAACTACGTGGTCCAAGATGATGTTAAATAATGTGGAAGCCAGAGGACATCCCCTGTTGCACCCAAACGTGAAGAACTTTACCCGGGCCTGCCCACCATCGTGAAGGTCCTTAATGATTGTGAGCAGCGAGTCAGGGCACACTGACAAAGACCCCCCATATGGCCTTAACAGACTGTTGGGGCAAGTGTTGTTCGCAAGCACCTATGAAGGCCGCCACGGCACAGGATGGGGTGGGTGGCCAGCATCACGCCCGGCCGCCTTTGTCTCCCCAGTGGCGATGCTTACACACCTCACCAGGTACTCATTTGGGGATGAGTCGATCTATGGGAGGCCCAGGACCAGTTTATATAATATAATCCTCACTGGTGTTGGCCGTGAGCGGAATTCGAACTCGGGTCGCCGGGTTCGTAGCGCAACGCGCTACCCGCCACACCGACACACACACCGACACACACACTGACACACACCCGAGATATTAATTTTCCATCCTGGAGTAAATTTCACAATTAAGGGCAAAGTGCGGACGACTCGGTCCCTTGTACCGAGCCGATGATCACCTCGGGGGGCGGGGTGTAGGTGGGAGTTGGGGTGGAGGGGCGGGGGAGGCGGAGGGGGGGGGCTATAATCCCCGGACCCCGCTGCGGGCCGCCGCCCCCACTTGCCAACGTCGCACTTCTCACGGCGTCTGCGGGGAGCGGTGGCGCAGTGGTTAGCGCACTGCGCAACGAACCCGGTGACCGACCAGAGTTCGATTCCCGCTCGCGATCAAGAACTAGCGGCGATCATCTGAACCGGTGCTGGGTCTCTCCTAGGTCGGCTCAGCCTCAAATGAGTAACTGGTGCTGCGTGTAAACATCGCTACTGTGGAGACAAAGGCGGTCGGTAGTGGTGCTGGTCACCCACCCCCTCGTGTGCCGTGCCGGCCTTCATCGGCGCTACTCGCTAACACCACGTGACCCACAGTCTGATAAATGCTACACGAGGGATATTTGTCTTTTGTGTAAGGGTGGAGCTGTGTGCAAGTATGATTGTATGCCTTGGGAGCGGTGGCGCAGCGGTTAGCGCACTGCCATAAACGTCCACGGACCAGACGCGTCTGCGTTCGATTCCAGGACACGGCGCTCCACCGGCGGGCGAGCAGAGCTCAACGTCAGCCGGGCACGTCCCGGCGGGCGAGCGCCTCGCCCACGGTGCCCACTCGCCGTGACTCCGGGCCCGATTAGCACGGTTGGTTGGCTATGTACGGTGCGAAAGAAGTGCAACACACAGTACATACACACACGGGGGACATCGACTACGATCGACTGAGATTTATTTCCAATGTGGGGATCGCGAGCGGAGATGCCGATCCATTCCCACCCAGCAATCAGTGCGACTCGTTCCACGTGACGAGTTCCATCCGATTACAGGTGGCAACCTGAGGGTCACTGTCAACATTTTAAACATGGGTGGGGGGAGGGGAGGAAGGTAGGAGAGGGAGGGGAGGGAGAAGGGGGGGGTAGGGAGGGAGGGGAGGGAGGGAGAAGGGGGGGTAGGGAGGGGAGGGAGAAGGGGGAGGTAGGGAGGGAGGGGGGGAGAAGGGGGGGTAGGGAGGGAGGGGAGGGAGAAGGGGGGGGGTAGGGAGGGAGGGGAGAGAGAAGGGGGGGTAAGGAGGGAGGGGAGAGAAGGGGGGGGGAGATGTCTCGAGACCGCAGCGTCCAGACCTCTCAATCTCCCCCTCGCAGGCTCAGTCTTGGGGGGGGGGGGGTGGGGGCTGGGGGCTGGGGTGCAGGCGCAGCAACAGCGGTGAGCAGCAGCTCCAGTGGTGCGCCAGGGCACAGGCGCGCACACTTGAGTGTGTGTGTGTACACGTGTGTGTACACGTGTGTGTGTGTACACGTGTGTGTACACGTGTGTGTACACGTGTGTGTGTACACGTGTGTGTACACGTGTGTGTACACGTGTGTGTGTGTACACCTGTGTGTACACGTGTGTGTACACGTGTGTGTACACGTGTGTGTGTGTACACGTGTGCGTGTGTGCACACGTGCACGTGTGTGTGTGTGCGCACCTTGCCACCTGGGTACAATTCCCGCTCACGGCCAACACCAATGACGATTATATGACCTGCACCGTTCCTGGACATCCCCTAAGCTCAGCCTCAAATGAGTACCTGGTGCTGAATGTAAACATCGCCACTGGGGAGACAAAGGACGTCGGGTGTGGTGCTGGCCCCCCCCACCCCCTCGTGTGCCGTCCTTCAGAAGTACTGCTCGGTAACAGCACTTGCCCCAACAGTCTGTAAGGCTATACGGGGATTTGTTTTAGCTTTGTTTTGTGTGTACACGTGTCCTGGCTATGATGCATAAGCATGGGTTGTGTGACAAGCTCACAAATCCTTGAAAGATCTGGACACATTCCCACCAGTGAGCTCCTCCGGCAAGCACGGCTGTGTTGGCTGGGTCATGTAAGCCGCAATGCCCAGCCACTGCATGCCCAAGCAGCTTCAGTTCGAACGGATAGGGGCGGCTGAACGTTTCAGCAGTAACACATTCCTGCGGAGGGAGCTGGTAGGAACGTTGGGTTGCTCGGTCAATGGCCAGGGTCAACGGCGGCACCACCACGTGGTGTATTCTGCAAATATGCCCGACTGTGAGGGCGGGCACAAGCCGGCGTGAGTAGGTTAAACGTTGAGTTTTATAAGGGCACCACGGGGTGACCAGCCCCTCCCCACCCAGGCCCACCCCTCCCACCCCCCACCCAGCCCCTCCCCACCCTCCCCACCCAGCCCCTCCCTACCCACCCAGCCCCTCCCCACCCAGCCCCTCTCCACCCTCCCCACCCAGCCCCACCCTCCCTCCCCTCTCTACCCAGCCCCACCCCTCCCATTTTTGGATGCACGACGGACGGACGGACACAATAATCCCCTGTGGGCTGGTGGTGAAACCAGGAGGTTCCTACCAGTATTAAGATTCGTTTTGACAGAGGAAGTTCGTGAAGGACGCTACTGGGCAGTTGGAGGGCATTTGCCCTCCAACAATAATGGAGGCCAGAGGAGCCGGGCGGCTAAAACACATGCATCTGCCAGTCATCTCAGTCAGTCAACCCATGGCACCTTGATCTGTGCCATCACCTCCTGTCAGAGAGCCTTTGACATTTCACGTGGCCTCAAAGTGCACCTGGCCTGGCAAAGGCGCCGTGGTGATATCACCGCCACTTCCTGGCGAATGGCGGCTGTTGATATTGTGTGTACACGTGTATGCGTGTGTGTACACGTGTGTATACACGTATATGTGCATGTACGCGTGTGTGTGTGTATGTGTGCTTACTAACAGCACTTGTTCCAGAAAGTCTGTAGAGGCTATACGGGAGATATTGGTACACGTGCGTGTGTACACGTGTGTGCGTGTGTGTACACGTGTGTGTGTGTACACGTGTGTGTGATTTCTCAACTCTCCTACACCTCCTTCCTAATCTGTGTCGGTTGTCCCCCGCCCCCCTCACGCTAACCCCCACCTCTCCCCGGCATCCTCACTCCCAACTCATCCCCTGCTCTCCCCCTTGCTCCTCCCAAGCCCCCAAGCCCCCCCCCCCCCCATGCCCCCCCCCCCCCACCTCCCTGGGTGGTCGCCTGGTCGCATGACAGACATTCGCTGCACTGAATTATACATCACAGGCTGCGGCGCGCGGATTCCGGGCCCGAATTAAAGAGAATAATGAATAGGAGGAATGCATGGGTAATGAATGGGGGGGGGGGGGGGGTGCATGGGTAATGCATGGCGGAGACACGGGGAGACGACGCGGAGAGGGGATGGGGGGGGGGGAGATTGAGGAAAGGGGAGAGAGGGGCAGGGAGAGGAAGAGCGTGGATGAAGAGGAGGGAGGGAAGGGAGAGGAGAGGGGAGAAGAGAGGGGAGGGAGGGCGGAGAGGGATGGGGAACATAGACATAGACGAGGGACAGAGGGGGTAGAGAGAGAGGGGGGGCATAGAGGGGGGGGGGTAGAGAGAGAGGGAATGGGTAAGAGCGAGGAGAGCAGAGCGTGAAATGTTTTGTGAAATCTTTCATTTAAAAAGGAGGGGGGGGGGGGCTAAATAAAGCAAAGCATTGAAAAAAACCCGAAATGATGAACGAAGCAAAGTGCCGACTACACCGAGCACCTTCTTGTTTCCTCTGATCGTAAAGAAAGGAGAGGGAAGGGAAAAGAATGGAGAAGAGAGGGGCGAGGAGAGGAGAGGAGAGAGGGGAGGGGGAGAGGGGAGCTGTCCACTCAGCACCCCCCCCCCTGCCTCTGGGGATTGGGGATTGGATGAATCGCCACGAGGTCTCCATTCCATTCAAGCGCCCCTTTCCCTCCGTTTTGTTGCTCGCGTCGAGATGAACGTAGCGCCTCTAGTGGCTACAGGGATCACGAGGGGTTGTACCCAGCAGGGCCACCCCAACTCCTGTCCTCGCGGCCCGCCACAACCACCACCACGCTCCGTTTCTCCGCGTTCACCAAATTACCCCTCCCCATTCAAATACAAGTTAACTCGTCCCACGCTGCACGCGCCCGATGATTGTTATACACGTCTTGCACATGACGCGCTAAGCAAATAACGCTGTCTGCATCACGTGGTCAACATGAAACACATACACACGTACGACAAAAACAGCCGCCATTTGCCACTAAGTGGCGGTGAAGTCACCACGGCGCTTGTGCCAGGCTAGGTGCACCTTGAGGCCACGTGAAGTGTCGAACGCCTGCTCGCAGGAGGTCACGTGGCAGACCCGAGCAGGCGTCACGTGGCAGACCCAGGTGCCATGGGTCGACTGACTGAGATGACAGGCCGATGTACCACCTGTGCCCCCTAATGTGCCAACTTGCTGTGCTTTAGCCGCGCGGCGCTCCGCTCGTTGTTCTGAGCGTCGCTCCTCCGCCCTCCGTTGTTGTTGGAGGGCGACTGCCTCCAACTGCCCAGCAGCGTCCTTCACGAGCCTCCTCCACAGAGGCCGATCTTGACACCGCTGGTACCAGTCATCGGCAAGTCCACTCAGCTCCACATCCTCTTATACCACATCACCCCATCTCTTCTCTAACCCGAGCCGCGCCCGTTTAGCCCCCTCTATCTGGCCGAACAAAAGCTGTTTAGGCATGCGGTGGCTGGGCATGCGGGCTACATGACCCAGCCAACACAGCCTTGCCTGCTGGAGGAGCTCACCGATGGTACTTTGTCCAGAGCTTTCAAGGATTTGTGAGCTCCTCACACAATCCAGCCTGGTTAAACCCAGGTTGGATCGTAGGCAGGCCAGCCTAAATGTTTCTAACCGGCCAAGATGTTTCATTTGGGGGGGGGGGTCCACGTTTTGCAAGCGTAGAGAAGGGAGGGCATGACCGTGGCCCAGAAGCTTCATGTGGAGCGACAGACCAGGTAGCTTCCACACAGTGTTACGCAACCGATTAAAAGATATTGCCGCTCGACTGATAGGGAGTGAGACTTCTGCTGTCAAACCGGAGCCGGTCATAAGCACACTGCCCAGGTATGGGAAACTCTCCACTCTCTCCACAACTGAGAATTGTGGGGGTGGAGTGTCTGATGGTACAAAATACCCAGGCAGGTGTTTAGTTTTGGTGGGGCTGATGGTAAGGCCCCACCTCTTAGTGGCAAGCTCCAGTTTCAGCAGCAGCAGCGCCTCCAACTCCTCCTCTGAGTGAGCAGCAATTACCAAATCACACACACGTTGAACACGGGTACACACACACACACACGAAATATGTGTACACGCACACATGTGGAACATGTGTACACACACGGAATACGTGTACACAGACAATCACACACTGAGATCTCAGCCCTAATATGAATCGTCTCTATAAACGCTGTACACATCAGGGCGGTGTCAGGCCAATACCTCGGCAGAGCCGTCGGCCGGGTACACGGCGAATCGGGGCGACTGACCCGGACCCCGCGCTTTAGGGGGTGGGCCGCGCTTCGACGTCGCAGTGGTGTGAGATCCACTTTAGTTTGAACATACATTACCCACTCTCTCTCTCCCCGTCTCTACTGCCCTCTGACTGTCATCTATGACGTATGCGCTGTGGAGCAGGATGTTTGCCCGAAACGTCATTTTCTAGTTAACTGTTGATATATTTAATTATGATATTAATTTCAAGTCCACACAATGTCATTGACGATGTGTGTTGCCATTTGTATAATACGTAGTTATTATTCATGTTGGTGTTACTTACGGTTCCCGCTCACGGCCTCCCCTAGGTCCACTCAGCCTCAAATGAGTACCTGGCGCGGTGTGTAAACATCGTGGGTGGGTGAGTGGGTGGGTGAATACGTTCCGAACACGGACCCCAGAGGCGACAAGTCGGCAGCGGTTCCCGTGAGAAGTTCCTGCCTCTGCTGCTGATGAGACACTGAATGTCAAAACCCGTCCAGAGAGTTCTACTCGTGTTGAATCAATGCTGCTTCGATCACGGCGCTCCCAGAAGGAAGGCCGGCCTGGCTCATGGCATGGGTAACGTAACACGTGTGTGCCCCACGTGGAGGTACAGATACTACATATGTATACAGTATACGTGTACACAGTATGTGTGTACTGTATACACGTGTATATGGGAAGGAGTCGAGTCGAATGCTTCGGGGTTTTGTCAGCAACGCAGCGGGCGTAGCTACAGAGTGCGCAGTCGGTGCAACTGCGCAGCTACAGAGTGCGCAGTCGGTGCAACTGCGTTGCTACTGAACGCGCAGTCGGTGCAACTGCGCCGGGCCCCACGGGACGGAGATCGCTCACAAAGGGGGGCAGGGCAGTGAGGGGAGACGAGGCATGGGAGAGAATGAAATACTGCGACTGATGATGATGCTGCTGCTGCTGATGATGATGATGCTCCTTCTGCTGCTGATGATGATAATGCTTATTCTGCTAATGATGCTGCTGCTGCTGCTGATGATGCTCCTTCTGCTGCTGATGATGATAATGCTTATTCTGCTAATGATGCTGCTGATGATGATGATGCATCTGCTGCTGATGATGCTGCTGATAATGATGATGCATCTGCTGCTAATGATGCTGCTGCTGATGATGATGCTTCTGCTGCTGCTGATGATGATGCATCTGCTGCTGTTGATGTTGCTGATGATGCTTCTGCTGTTGATGATGCTGCTGCTGATGATGATGATGATGCATTTGCTGCTGATGATGTTGCTGATGATGATTCTTCTGCTGTTGATGCGGATATCGATGTCTTCTCTCAGTCGCGATCGCTCCTCGCGGCTTCGATCGGAGCAGTGAGCCCAGGAGACCGAGACCACGAAATCGATAACTACAACAACAACTACAACCACTACAACAACCACAACAACCACTACAACAACCACAACAACCACTACAACCACTACAACAACTACAACCACTACAACAACCACAACAACCACTACAACAACCACAACAACCACTACAACCACTACAACAACCACTACAACCACTACAACCACCACAACCACTACAACCACTACAACAACCACTACAACCACTACAACCACCACAACCACTACAACAACCACTACAACCACTACAACAACCACTACAACCACTACAACCACCACAACAACCACTACAACAACTACTACGACCACTACAACCACTACAACTACCACAACAACTACAACCACAACAACCACTACAACCACTACAACCACTACAACCACCACAACAACTACAACCACTACAACCACTACAACAACCACTACAACCACCACAACCACTACAACCACTACAACCACCACAACCACTATAACCACCACAACAACTACAACCACTACAACCACCACAACAACTACAACCGCTACAACCACCACAACAACTACTACAACCACAACAACCACTACAACCACTACAACCACTACAACAACCAATGCAACCACTACAACCACTACAACCACCACCACAACCACTACAATCACTACAACCACAACAACTACAACCACTACTACTACAACCACTACAACCACTACAACCACCACAACAACTACTACAACCACAATAACCACCACAACCACTACAACCACTACAACCACTACAAAACTACAACCACTACAACAACTACAACCACTACAACAACTACAACCACTACAACCACCACAACAACTACAACCACTACAACCACTACAACCACTACAACCACCACAACAACTACAACCACTACAACCACTACAACCACCACCACAACCACTACAACCACTACAACCACCACAACAACTACAACCACTACTACAACCACTACAACCACTACAACCACCACAACCACTACAACCACTACAACAACTACAACCACTACAACCACCACAGCTAAAAAACACCACAACCACAACAGCCATCACAACCACTACAACCACTACAACCACTACAACCACCACAACAACTACAACCACTACAACCACTACAACCACCACAACAACTACAACCACCACAACTAAAAAACACTACAACCACTACAACCACTACAACCACCACAACCACTACAACCACTACAACCACTACAACAACTACAACCACTACAACCACTACAACCACCACAACAACTACAACCACCACAACTAAAAAACACTACAACCACTACAACCACCACAACAACTACAACAACTACAACCACTACAACCACTACAACCACCACCATAACCACTACAACCACTACAACCACTACAACTAAAAAACACTACAACCACCGCTACAACAACCACTACAACCACTACAACTACCACAACAACCACTACTACTACTACATCCACCACAACCACCACTACAACTACCACTACCACAAAACCACAGCCACCACATCTATAACCACCATAACCACAACAACCACTACAGCAACCATAACCACCACAATTACAACCACCACAACTACAGCAACCACCACAACTGCAGCAACCACCACAACCACAGCCAGCACAACCATTAAAAACATTACAATCACAACCACCACCACCAACAACTTTTAAATCTCGTTTGAAAACTCCTCTCTCTAAAACTGTGTTTGTGTTCAGTTTGTTGTGCTTCCCCAGCACCTCCGATTAGCACGAATGGCGACGTACGGTGCGAAAGAAGTTCAACGCTGTGCTACGAACTCGGTAACCCGAGTACAACAGCGGTGACAATGGTCTGAACCGATCCTGAGCCTCCCCTAGGTCGACTCAGCCTCAAATGAGTACCTGATGCAGTATCTAAACATCGTCACTCCGGAGACAAAGGCGGCCGGGTGCGGTGCTGGCCACCCACCCCTCGAGTGCAGTCTTTATAGACGCTGCTCGCTAACAGCACTTGGCCCGGCAGTCTGATTGTGATGTGTCGTGGTGGCGTTGGTGATGGTGTTGTGATGGTGTTGTGATGGTGTTCGTGATGGTGGTTTTGGTGATGGTATTAGTGATGATGGTGTTGGTGTAAGTGATGGTGGTGATGGTGTTCGTGATGGTGGTGATGGTGACTAATGGGTCATGTGTGGTTGTTGAAATGTACGACGATAACGATGATGTGATCGGTGATGATGGCAGTGGTAGTGGGTGGTGGTAGTGATGGTGGTAGTAATGGTGGTAGTGATGGTGGTAGTGATGGCAGTGGTAGTGGGTGGTGGTAGTGATGGTGGTATTGATGGTGGTAGTGGGTGGTGGTAGTGATGGTAGTAGTGATGGTGGTAGTGATGGTGGTAGTGATGGTAGTAGTGATGGTGGTAGTGGTGGTGGTAGTGGTGGTGGTAGTGATGGTAATAGTGATGGTGGTAGTGATGGTGGTAGTGATGGCAGTGGTAGTGGGTGGTGGTAGTGATGGTGGTATTTATGGTGGTAGTGGGTGGTGGTAGTGATGGTGGTAGTGATGGTGGTAGTGATGGTGGTAGTGATGGTAGTAGTGATGGTGGTAGTGGTGGTGGTAGTAGTGGTGGTAGTGATGGTAATAGTGATGGTGGTAGTGATGGTGGTAGTGATGGTGGTGGTAGTTGGTGGTGGTAGTGATGGTGGTAGTGATGGTGGTAGTGATGGCAGTAGTAGTGATGGTGGTAGTGATGGTGGTAGTGGTGGTGGTAGTGATGGTGGTCGTGATGGTGGTAGTGATGGCAGTGGTAGTGATGGCAGTGGTAGTGATGGTGGTAGTAGCGATGGTGGTAGTGATGGTGGTAGTGATGGTGGTAGTGATGGTGATAGTGATGGCAGTAGTAGTGATGGTGGTAGTGATGGCAGTGGTAGTGATGATGGTAGTGATGGTGGTAGTAGCGATGGTGGTAGTAATGGTGGTAGTGATGGTGGTAGTGATGGCAGTGGTAGTTGGTGGTAGTAGCGATGGTGGTAGTGATGGCAGTAGTAATGATTGTGGTAGTGATGGTGGTAGTGATGGCAGTAGTAGTGATGGTGGTAGTGATGGCAGTGGTAATGATGATGGTAGTGATGGTGGTAGTAGCGATGGTGGTAGTGATGGTAGTAGTGATGGTAGTAGTAGTGATGGTGGTAGTGATGGTGGTAGTGATGGCAGTAGTCGTGATGGTGGTAGTGATGGTGGTAGTGATGGCAGTTGTAGTGATGGTGGTAGTGATGGTGGTAGTGATGGCAGTTGTAGTGATGGTGGTAGTGATGGTGGTAGTGATGGCAGTTGTAGTGATGGTGGTAGTGATGGTGGTAGTGATGGCAGTTGTAGTGATGGTGGTAGTGATGGTGGTAGTGATGGTGGTGGTGATGGCAGTAGTAGTGATGGTGGTAGTGATGGTGGTAGTGATGGCAGTTGTAGTGATGGTGGTAGTGATGGTGGTAGTGATGGTGGTAGTGCTGTAGTGGTTACAGCACTTCTGTAGCTGGTAGTCGCAGTCGATGACAGGGGTATGAGTAGATGATGGCCGTGATGGTGATAGTAGTGGTAGCAGGACTGCAGCTGGTAGCAGTCGGCAGCAGTGTGAGTTGGGTGATGATGACAGTAGTGGTAGTAGAAGATGGTAGTACAAGTAGGTGGTGGTCGTGATGGTGAGTGTTAACGTTGGTGAGTGTTGGTGGTGAGTGTTAGTGGTGGTGAGTGTTAATGAATGATGGTGAGTGTTGGTGGTGAGTATTAGTGGTGATGAGTGTTAGTGAGTGTTAATGTTGGTGAGTGTTGTTGGTGAGTGTTAATGGTGGTGAGTGTTAGTGGTGGTGAGTTTTAATGATGGTGATTGTTAATGTTGGTGAGTGTTGGTGGTGAGTATTAGTGGTGGTGAGTGTTAGTGATGGTGAATGTTAATGTTGGTGAATGTTGGTGGTGAGTGTTAGCGGTGGTGAGTGTAAGTGGTGGTGAGTGTTAGTGATGGTGAGTGTTAATGTGGGTGAATGTTGGTGGTGAGTGTTAGTGGTGGTGAGTGTAAGTGGTGGTGAGTGTTAGTGATGGTGAGTGTTAGTGGTGGTGAGTGTTAGTGGTGGTGAGTGTTAGTGATGGTGAATGTTAAGGTTGGTGAGTGTTGGTGGTGAGTGTTAGTGGTGGTGAGTGTAAGTGGTGGTGAGTGTTAGTGATGGTGAGTGTTAATGTTGGTAAGTGTTGGTGGTAAGTGTTAGTGGTGGTGAGTGTTAGTGATGGTGAGTATTAATGTTGGTGAGTGTTGGTGGTGAGTGTTAGTGGTGGTGAGTGTTTGTGGTGGAGTGGGAACAGTAACGTAGCGTGTAGTTCACTGCACTATGAACCTGGCGACCCGGGATAGATTCCCGCTCATTGCCACTGGTGATGATTATTTGAAGCGGTCCTGGGCCTCCCCTAGGTCGACTCAGCCTCAAATGAGTACCTGGTAGGGTGTGCAAACATCGCCACTGGGGAGACAAAGGTGGCCGGGCGTGGTGCTGGCCACCCACGGCCTTCATAGGTGCTTGCTAGCAACATTTGCCCCAACACTCTGTTAAGGCAATACGGGGGGGTCTTTGTCTATATTTCAGTATTATAGTAGTGGTGGTGAGCATTGGTGGTGGTGAGTGTTGTTGGTGGTGAGTGTTGTTGGTGGTGATGAGTGTTGGTGAGTGTTGGTGGGCAGTGGTGGTGAGTGTTGGTGAGTGTTGGTGGGTGGTAGTGGTGAGTGTTGGTGGTGAGTTGGTGAGTGTTGGTGGTGGTGAGTGTTGGTGGGTGGTGGTGAGTGGTGGTGAGTGTTGTTAGTGGTGGTGAGTGTTGGTGGTGGAGAGTGTTGTTGGTGGTGAGTGTTGGTGGGTGGTGGTGAGTATTGCTGCTGGTGGTGGTGAGTGTTGGTGGGTGGTGGTGAGTATTGCTGGTGGTGAGTGTTGTTGGTGGTGAGTTTTGCTGGTGGTGGTGAGTGTTGGTGGGTGGTAGTGGTGTTGCTGGTGGTGGTGAGTGTTGGTGGTGGTGGTGGTGGTAAGTGTTGCTGGTGGTGGTGAGTGTTGGTGGGTGGTGGTGAGTGGTGGTGGTGGTGAGTGTTAGTGGGTGGTGGTGAGTGGTGGTGGTGAGTGTTGGTGGTGGTGAGTGTTGGTGGTGGTAAGTGGTGGTGGTGGTGAGTGTTGCTGGTGGTGAGTGTTGCTGGTGGTGAGTGTTGGTGGGTGGTGATGAGTGTTGGTGGTGGTGGTGAGTGTTGGTGGGTGGTGGTGAGTGGTGGTGGTGAGTGTTGGTGGTGGTAAGTGTTGGTGGGTGGTGGTGGTGAGTGTTGGTGGTGGTGAGTGTTGGTGGGTGGTGGTGAGTGGTGGTGGTGAGTGTTGGTGGTGGTAAGTGTTGGTGGGTGGTGGTGGTGAGTGTTGGTGGTGGTGAGTGTTGGTGGGTGGTGGTGAGTGGTGGTGGTGAGTGTTGGTGGTGGTGAGAGTTGGTGGTGGTGAGTGTTGGTGGTGGTGAGTGTTGGTGGTGGTGGTCAGTGTTGGTGGGTGGTGGTGGTGGTGAGTGTTGGTGAGTGTTGGTGGTGGTGAGTGTTGGTGGTGGTGGTCAGTGTTGGTGGGTGGTGGTGGTGGTGAGTGTTGGTGGTGGTAAGTGTTAGTGGGTGGTGGTGGTGGTGGTGAGTGTTGCTGGTGGTGAGTGTTGGTGGTGGTGAGTGTTGGTGGGTAGTGGTGAGTGGTGGTGGTGGTGAGTGTTGGTGGGTAGTGGTGAGTGGTGGTCGTGAGTGTTGGTGGTGGTGAGTGTTGGTGGGTGGTGGTGAGTGTTGCTGGTGGTGGTCAGTGTTGGTGGGTGGTGGTGGTGAGTGTTGTTAGTGGTGGTGAGTGTTGGTGGTGGTGAGTGTTGGTGGGTGGTGGTGGTGAGTGTTGGTGGTGGTGAGTGTTGGTGGTGGTGGTGAGTGTTGGTGGTGGTGAGTGTTGGTGGGTGGTGGTGAGTGTTGCTGGTGGTGGTGAGTGTTGGTGGTGGTGAGTGTTGGTGAGTGTTGCTCGTGGTGGTGATTGTTGCTGGTGGTGGTCAGTGTTGGCTGCGGGCCATGGGGCTAGCCGTGTGGTTTTGGCGTCGGACAAGGAGCGAGTGATGGGGGTCGCGGCGGCTGTGGCGGGAACCTCCCGATTTGGAACCCGGCGCTAAGCGAGGTCATGCGGGCTGCGGACCGCCTCTGTGGGGCCCTTTGTGAGCGCCGGGGCCTCGCTCGCAGCCGCAACACCGACGGCATTGTCCGCATTATTTGTTTATTTGTCTAAATATTTCAGCTCTTTATTTGTTTGCGACCGTATCGATCGCGCCACGCTGGTGCGAAGCGGCTGCGTGCGTGAGAGTGCGGGCGTGTGATGATGTCAAGTGTTCGTGTGTGTGTACTACTGGCTAACAGCACTTGCCCCTACAGCCTGTTCGAGCTGTAGGGGGGGAGTCTTTGTGTCGGAGTGTGTGTTTGTGTGTGAGTGGGGAGCGGTAGTGTAGTGGATGACGCTACGCCGCGCTACCAACCCAGCGACCCGAGTTCGATTCCCGCTCACGGCCACCAACACCGGTGATGATTATCTGAACCGGTCCTGGGGCCTCCCCTAGGTCGACTCAGTCTCGAATGAGTATCATATGCGATGTGTAAACGTCCCCACTCGGGGAGACAAAGGCGGCCGGGCGTGGTCGCTGGCCACCCCTCGTGTGCCGTACCGGCCTTCATCGGTGCTGCTGCTCGCTAACAGCACTTGCCCCAACGGTCTGTTAAAGGCTATACAGGGGATCTTTGTCTTTGTTGGTTTGTGTCTATGTTCATTGGTTTAAATGTGCGTATGTGTGTTTGTGCATGTTAATATGTGTGTGTGACTGACTGAGTGAGTGTTCTTTATTTGAGTGTGTGACAGGGACTGAGTATAAGAAGCGAGCCTTCGACACTTCACGTTATGGCCGAAGACGCCCGTAGCTGCGTTATGCAGCCGATGAGAAGACCATGCCGCTCCACTGATTCGAAGTGAGACTTCCCCTGCCAAAGCCGAGTTGGTCATAAGCACACTGCCCAGGTACGGGAACTCCTCCACCCTCTCCACAACTTGGCCCATCACTCATGGGGAGTTGAGGCAGGGGAGCATTTTGTTGCTCTGTGAGGCTGATGATGAGGCGCCATCTCTGCGTGGCACGCTCCAGGTTCAGCAACAGCGTCTGCAACTCCTTCTCGGAGTGGGCAAGAATCACCAGAGCATCGGCATACATAATGAGTGACCAGGACCCCTTGAATTGCACGCAAGCATCAATCAGCCTCCTATTGTATCTGCTGTACGAGATGGAAACTCCTCGGCTACAGCCATGGAAAGGTTCATCTTCTTTGGTTCTTTCGGTAAAGTCACGTAGAATGAGAATAAAATAATAAATTGATAAAATAAAATAACACAATAATATTCTCACGACGTTGCGGCCACAACACAAGCGGCCTTCATCAGGTGAAGGGAGCGATGTGTTGTGGCCGAAACGTCGTGAGAATATTATTGTGTTATTTTATTTTATCAATTTATTATTTTATTCTCATTCTACGTGACTTTACCGAAAGAACCAAAGAAGATGAATCATTGCAGTCACGAAAGCTTTAAATCGAAATCATGGAAAGGTTCTCGAATTACGTGGTCAAATAAGATTTAAAATAATGTGGGAGCCAGAGGAAATTCCCTGTCGCACCAAAAGGTGAACAGGGAATGGTTCTGACTCCTTACCACACAGCTTTATCCGAGCTCCGGGTCGTCTCAGCCAAGGCTTTGCTCTCCCTTGTCTCTACTTGCGTGGACCCCATGCTAGGTCCTATCAGTGAGCCCCCATCCGGAGGGCGAATGAGCGACGCTCACAACAACGAGCGGAGCGCCAGGCGGCTAAAACACAGAAAATTGGCACAGTAGGGGGCACAGGTGGTGCATCTGTCAGCCATCTGAGTCAGTCAACCCATGGAACCTGCTGGGTTTGTCCCGTGACTTCCTGCTAGCAGCGAACTGTCGATATTTCACGTGGCCTCAAGGTGCACCCAGCCTGGCACAAGCGCTGTGGTGACGTGACAGCCACTTCGTGGCGAACGGCGGCTGTTGTGGTTCGTGGTGGCGTGGCTCGGTGTGTGCAGAGACGCGGCAAGCCATCCTCCACCTGCTCCCCTTTCTTTTCCACCTCCTCTAGCACCACCTCGTCCGCCTCCTCCTCCCCCCTGCCCCCCCCCCCCCCTCCGTGGCGCGTGTTGATGGGTCGCGCATTGATTGTCACAGAGGCTGGAGACGCGAGTCGACGCGCTGACCTTCTCCCTCTCTCGCTCCCCTCCTCCTCGCCGCTCCGCGTGGCTGTCCCAATTTTCAGATTTGGCAAGAAAATGAAATCCACCGCTGAGTTCATCGGCGAGAGGCGCGGCCATCCATTTATTTATTTGTCTCCGAACTCCGCGCTCCGCTTTGATTTTGCGTGCAGGGCTCCTCCAACGCGAATCCCCGTCCATGACGCAGCCCCACTCAGCGGTGGTGCCGCTTGCGCTGGCTGAGGTTATGGTGGTGGTAATGATGGTGGTGACAATGACGAAGGTAGTGTAGCGGGTAGCGCGTTGCGCTACGAACCCAACGACCCGAGTTTGATTCCCGCTCACGGCCACCAACACCGGTGACGATTATCTGAACCGGTCCTGGGGCCTCCCTTAGGTCGACTCAGCCTCAAATGAGTATCATATGCGATGTGTTAACATTCCCACTCGGGGAGAGAAAGGCGGCCGGGCGTGGTCGCTGACAACCCATCGTGTGCCGTGCCGGCCTTCATCGGTACTCGCTAACAGCAGCCTATTAAGGCTACACGAGGGATATTTGTCTTCGGTGGTTATGTTGTTAGTTGTGGTGTTGATGGTGGCTTTGGTTGTGCTGCTGCTGGTGGTGGTGGTGGAGTTCGTGTTGTTGTTGCAAGCGTGGTGGTGAGGGTTGCTGGGTCACTCAGAGATTTGTGTATTGCAGCTGCGTGCTGGGTGATGACCACAAAGCGGCGGTACAGCAAGCGGGATCACGAACCCGGCGATGTGATGGGGAACTTTGAATCCGCCCCTCCGTCCCACCACCTCCTCCACCACTACCGCCGACTTCTCATCCACCTCCTCCACACCCTGGCTCCGACCAGAGTGCGGAAGATGCCCAGGCTGCTGGCCGGACGTTGCCTCTCCAGGGCCACCTTCCTCGCCCTGTATATGGCGAGCTTGGCGTAGCCGAAGAGCACGTTGACCAGCCCCTGAAGATGTTGGGGTCCGTCGCCCTTCGGGTATCCAAAGATGAGGACCGTCGGGGAGAAGTGGAGGCTGAACCTTAAGAGGATGTTTCTCAGGACCTTGAACAGCGAGTCCAGGCTCTTGCACTCCACGTATTGGTGCGCCACCGTCTCCACTTTACCGCAGAACCGACACTCCGGGGACGTGTCGGTGAAGCGCGCCAGGGAGACGTTGGTGGTGACGGTGCCGTGGGCGATGCTCCAGCTGAGGTCGCCGATGCGGTTGTACGTCGGTCTGCAGTAGAGTTGCCTCCAGCGAGGCCTCTCCGGAGAGACGCAGGGCAGGGCTTTCCTCCAGGCATGGTCCTTGTGGCTCCTCAGGGTGTCCTGTTGGTGGAACCGGACCATGTAGGAGTAGAGCACCTTCCTCTTTACATTTGCGAAGGCCACCTCCGGCAGGTCTTCCAGCCGGCACAGGTTGTGATCCGCCTTCGTTTGTCGGCATTGGCGATGCAGTGGCACGACTGAGAGCTCCGGTGGAGGGGGACCGAGAGGGGCCTCGTCATCCCCATCCCTCTCTCTCTCCATCCCTCTCCTCTCTCTCCATCTCTTTCACTCTCTCTCCATCCCCCCCACCCAACTCCTCGTTGAGCCTCTCACTCTGTGCAATTAAAAACATTGTAATTAGCGCATTTGCAGCGCTGGTAAAATTAAAATAATTGTCAGCTCTAATTAAAAAAATGACCTCTGCGTGTGTGTGGGATGCTCCGGAGCTCAGCACGTGATCACTCCGAGGTGCCAGCGCGTCAGATTCCGTGCTATGAGAAGGAATTCGGTACCTTCCTTAAGAAATAAAACAAGAATTACATTTTTCGATACACACAGTGGGGAGCGGTGGCGCTGCAGTTAGCGTGCTGCGCTACGAGCCCGGTATAGATGTGCAAGTGGTGTTGGCCACCCACCCCCTCGTGTGCCACAGTGCCGGCCTTCATACAGTGAGGGAAAAAAGTATTTGATCCCCTGCTGATTTTGTACGTTTGCCCACTGACAAAGAAATGATCAGTCTACAATTTTAATGGTAGGTTGATTTGAATAGTGAGAGACAGAATAACAACAAAAAAATCCAGAAAACGCATGTCAAAAATGTTATAAATTGATTTGCATTTTAATGATGGAAATAGGTATTTGACCCCCTCTCAATCAGAGAGATTTCTGGCTCCCAGGTGTCCTTTATCCAGATAACGAGCTGAGATTAGGAGCACACTCTTAAATGGAGTGCTCCTAATCTCAGCTTGTTACCTGTATAAAAGACACCTGTCCACAGAAGCAATCAATCAGATTCCAAATTCTCCACGATGGCCAAGACCAAAGAGCTCTCCAAGGATGTCAGGGACAAGATTGTAGACCTACACAAGGCTGGAATGGGCTACAAGACCATTGCCAAGCAGCTTGGTGAGAAGGTGACAACAGTTGGTGCGATTATTCGCAAATGGAAGAAACACAAAAGAACTGTCAATCTCCCTCGGCCTGGGGCTCCATGCAAGATCTCACCTCGTGGAGTTACAATGATCATGAGAACGGTGAGGAATCAGCCCAGAACTACACGGGAGGATCTTGTCAATGATCTCAAGGCAGCTGGGGCCAGAGTCACCAAGAAAACAATTGGTAACACACTACGCCGTGAAGGACTGAAAACCTGCAGCGCCGGCAAGGTCCCCCTGCTCAAGAAAGCACATATACATGCCCGTCTGAAGTTTGCCAATGAACATCTGAATGATTCAGAGGACAACTGAGTGAAAGTGTTGTGGTCAGATGAGACCAAAATGGAGCTCGTTGGCATCAACTCAACTCGCCGTGTTTGGAGGAATGCTGCCTATGACCCCAAGAACACCATCCCCACTGTAAAACATGGAGGTGGAAACATTATGCTTTGGGGATGTTTTTCTGCTAAGGGGACAGGACAACTTCACCGCATCAAAGGGACGATGGACAGGGCCATGTACCGTCAAATCTTGGGTGAGAACCTCCCCTCAGCCAGGGCATTGAAAATGGGTCTTGGATGGGTATTCCAGCATGAAAATGACCCAAAACACACGGCCAAGGCAACAAAGGAGTGGCTCAAGAAGAAGCACATTAAGATCCTGGAGTGGCCTAGCCAGTCTCCAGACCTTAATCCCATAGAAAATCTGTGGAGGTAGCTGAAGGTTCGAGTTGCCAAACGTCAGCCTCGAAACCTTAATGACTTGGTGAAGATCTGCAAAGGGGAGTGAGACAAAATCCCTTCTGAGATGTGTGCAAACCTGGTGGCCAACTACAAGAAACGTCTGACCTCTGTGATTGCCAACAAGGGTTTTGCCACCAAATACTAAGTCATGTTTTGCAGAGGGGTCAAATACTTATTTCCCTCATTAAAATGCAAATCAATTCATAACATTTTTGACATGCGTTTTTCTGGATTTTTTTTATTGTTATTCTGTCTCTCACTGTTCAAATAAACCTACCATTACAATTATAGACTGATCATTTCTTTGTCAGTGGGCAAACGTACAAAATCAGCAGGGGATCAAATACTTTCTTCCCTCACTGTAGGTGCTGCTCGCTAACAGCACTTGCCCCAACAGTATGTTAAGGCTATGCGGGTGTTCTTTTTATTTTGTCTTAGACACGTACAAAAGACAAAGATCACCCGGATAACGTTAACATTTTTATTGGGGGCAAGTGCCGTTCGAGGGAGCCGTGGGCTCGAGGTTGGCCGTGAGTCCCACGCGGAGTGGGGAGTGCGTGTGGCTTCGTTGTCGAAGGCAACCGGAGACCCCGGAGAGTCCCCACCACGCACAATGGTGACAGACGCTCAACATCACTCCGCACAGATAGGCGTAATAATCCATTGCCCTGCTATGACCACTGCCACGTGGCTACCTGGCAGCCCGAGACCTGCACGCTACCTGGGCCCTGTGCACTCTTCTCACTGCCGGTGCTCGAGTTGATACGCCGTTGTTTTTGTGCCGATTTCAATTTGTTTCACCGCTCTGCTTTGTGTTTGCTTCTGTCATTGTGCCGCCTCGCGAATGGGGCTCCTCTACCTTGGTCTCTTGAATTCTCACCTGGCTACACAACTTCACCTTGTAACTATGGGAACAATAGCCTTATAGCTAATCGGATTCCTTAAGTAGAAATACATAATTTGGATTCTAACATATTTCTCTGTATCATCTCAATGTGTCTCTGTGGGTCTTTACTGCACCTATATGTCCCTCTGTATCTCCATGGGTCTCTATATATCTCTATGGGTCTCTATATATCTTTCTGTATTACTAGATATCGCCGTGTGTCTCTATATACGATGGCGTGATATTATCTTCCTAGCCTGGGATGCAGGAGGTCGTGGGTTCGATCCCGACCTGACGGCGCCTGCTGCTGTACATGTGTCGTGGGTCTCTCGCTCCTCTCCCCGTGGTCGCGTGGATTTGTCTCCGGCTCCTCTGGCTTTCCCCTCCACATTTAGACATCACCACGCTTTTAGGGTCTTTGGCTGCTATACATTCCCACGTGATCAGCCACTTTCGCTGAGCTATCATTCCCGATAGCCAGGTCGCTTGTAAAAAATAGCTACAGAGCTCAAGTGGGTCTTACCTGGCACAATACAAAGTGAGTTTATAAAACAAGATTCCATCTCTTGTGAAAAATAACTACAGAGCTCAAGTGGGTCTTACCTGGCACAATACAAAGTGATGAATTTATAAAATAAGATTCCCTCCCCGGACACCCGGGCTGTCCGTGGGCCCTGTCAACTCACTTCACGCTTCACATTGTATGCGTGTGTGTGTTTAGTTTGTTGTCCTTCCCACGCACCCACGATTAGCACGGTTGGCTATGTACGGTGCGAAATAAGTTCAGCACACGTATATTTACACAGCACACACGTGTACATTTACACAGCACACACGTGTACATTTACACAGCACACACGTGTACATTTACACAGCACGCGTACATTTACACAGCACACACGTGTACCTTTACACAGCACACACGTGTACATTTACACAGCACACACGTGTACATTTACACAGCACACGTACATTTACACAGTACACACGTACATTTACACAGCACACACGTGTACATTTACACAGCACACACGTGTACATTTACACAGCACACACGTGTACATTTACACAGCACACACGTGTACATTTACACAGCACACACGTGTACATTTACACAGCACACACGTGTACATTTACACAGCACACACGTGTACATTTACACAGCACACACGTGTACCTTTACACAGCACACGTGTACATTTACACAGCACACACGTGTACATTTACACAGCACACACGTGTACATTTACACAGCACACACGTGTACATTTACACAGCACACACGTGTACATTTACACAGCACACACGTGTACATTTACACAGCACACACGTGTACATTTACACAGCACACACGTGTACCTTTACACAGCACACACGTGTACATTTACACAGCACACACGTGTACATTTACACAGCACACACGTGTACATTTACACAGCACACACGTGTACATTTACACAGCACACACGTGTACATTTACACAGCACACACGTGTACATTTACACAGCACACACGTGTACATTTACACAGCACACACGTGTACATTTACACAGCACACACGTGTACCTTTACACAGCACACGTGTACATTTACACAGCACACACGTGTACATTTACACAGCACACACGTGTACATTTACACAGCACACACGTGTACATTTACACAGCACACACGTGTACATTTACACAGCACACACGTGTACATTTACACAGTACACACGTGTACATTTACACAGCACACACGTGTACCTTTACACAGCACACACGTGTACATTTACACAGCACACACGTGTACATTTACACAGCACACACGTGTACATTTACACAGCACACACGTGTACATGACACAGCACACACGTGTACATTTACACAGCACACACGTGTACATTTACACAGCACACACGTGTACATTTACACAGCACACACGTGTACATTTACACAGCACACACGTGTACATTTACACAGCACACACGTGTACATTTACACAGCACACGTACATTTACACAGCACACACGTGTACATTTACACAGTACACACGTACATTTACACAGTACACACGTGTACATTTACACAGCACACACGTGTACATTTATACAGCACACACGTGTACATTTACACAGTACACACGTACATTTACACAGTACACACGTGTACATTTACACAGCACACACGTGTACATTTACACAGCACACACGTGTACATTTACATAGCACACACGTGTACATTTACACAGCACACACGTGTACATTTACACAGCACACACGTGTACATTTACACAGCACACACGTGTACATTTACACAGCACACGTACATTTACACAGCACACACGTGTACATTTACACAGTACACACGTACATTTACACAGTACACACGTGTACATTTACACAGCACACACGTGTACATTTATACAGCACACACGTGTACATCTACACAGTACACACGTACATTTACACAGTACACACGTGTACATTTACACAGCACACACGTGTACATTTACACAGCACACACGTGTACATTTACACAGCACACACGTGTACATTTACACAGCACACACGTGTACATTTACATAGCACACACGTGTACATTTACACAGCACACACGTGTACATTTACACAGCACACACGTGTACATTTACACAGCACACACGTGTACATTTACACAGTACACACGTGTACATTTACACAGCACACACGTGTACATTTACACAGCACACACGTGTACATTTACACAGTACACACGTGTACATTTACACAGCACACACGTGTACATTTACACAGTACACACGTGTACATTTACACAGCACACACGTGTACATTTACATAGCACACACGTGTACATTTACACAGCACACACGTGTACATTTACACAGCACACACGTGTACATTTACACAGCACACACGTGTACATTTACACAGCACACGTACATTTACACAGCACACACGTGTACATTTACACAGTACACACGTGTACATTTACACAGCACACACGTGTACATTTACACAGCACACACGTGTACATTTACACAGTACACACGTGTACATTTACACAGCACACATGTGTACCTTTACACAGCACACACGTGTACATTTACACAGCACACACGTGTACATTTACACAGCACACACGTGTACATTTACACAGCACACACGTGTACATGACACAGCACACACGTGTACATTTACACAGCACACACGTGTACATTTACACAGCACACACGTGTACATTTACACAGCACACACGTGTACATTTACACAGCACACACGTGTACATTTACACAGCACACACGTGTACATTTACACAGCACACACGTGTACATTTACACAGCACACGTACATTTACACAGCACACACGTGTACATTTACACAGTACACACGTACATTTACACAGTACACACGTGTACATTTACACAGCACACACGTGTACATTTATACAGCACACACGTGTACATTTACACAGTACACACGTACATTTACACAGTACACACGTGTACATTTACACAGCACACACGTGTACATTTACACAGCACACACGTGTACATTTACATAGCACACACGTGTACATTTACACAGCACACACGTGTACATTTACACAGCACACACGTGTACATTTACACAGCACACACGTGTACATTTACACAGCACACGTACATTTACACAGCACACACGTGTACATTTACACAGTACACACGTACATTTACACAGTACACACGTGTACATTTACACAGCACACACGTGTACATTTATACAGCACACACGTGTACATCTACACAGTACACACGTACATTTACACAGTACACACGTGTACATTTACACAGCACACACGTGTACATTTACACAGCACACACGTGTACATTTACACAGCACACACGTGTACATTTACACAGCACACACGTGTACATTTACATAGCACACACGTGTACATTTACACAGCACACACGTGTACATTTACACAGCACACACGTGTACATTTACACAGCACACACGTGTACATTTACACAGTACACACGTGTACATTTACACAGCACACACGTGTACATTTACACAGCACACACGTGTACATTTACACAGTACACACGTGTACATTTACACAGCACACACGTGTACATTTACACAGCACACACGTGTACATTTACACAGTACACACGTGTACATTTACACAGCACACACGTGTACATTTACATAGCACACACGTGTACATTTACACAGCACACACGTGTACATTTACACAGCACACACGTGTACATTTACACAGCACACACGTGTACATTTACACAGCACACGTACATTTACACAGCACACACGTGTACATTTACACAGTACACACGTGTACATTTACACAGCACACACGTGTACATTTACACAGCACACACGTGTACATGACACAGCACACACGTGTACATTTACACAGTACACACGTGTACATTTACACAGCACACACGTGTACATTTACACAGCACACACGTGTACATTTACACAGCACACACGTGTACATGACACAGTACACACGTGTACATTTACACAGCACACACGTGTACATTTACACAGTACACACGTACATTTACACAGCACACACGTGTACATTTACACAGCACACGTACATTTACACAGCACACACGTGTACATTTACACAGTACACACGTACATTTACACAGTACACACGTGTACATTTACACAGCACACACGTGTACATTTATACAGCACACACGTGTACATTTACACAGTACACACGTACATTTACACAGTACACACGTGTACATTTACACAGCACACACGTGTACATTTACACAGCACACACGTGTACATTTACACAGCACACACGTGTACATTTACACAGCACACACGTGTACATTTACATAGCACACACGTCTACATTTACACAGCACACACGTGTACATTTACACAGCACACACGTGTACATTTACACAGCACACACGTGTACATTTACACAGCACACGTACATTTACACAGCACACACGTGTACATTTACACAGTACACACGTGTACATTTACACAGCACACACGTGTACATTTACACAGCACACACGTGTACATTTACACAGCACACACGTGTACATTTACACAGTACACACGTGTACATTTACACAGCACACACGTGTACATTTACATAGCACACACGTGTACATTTACACAGCACACACGTGTACATTTACACAGCACACACGTGTACATTTACACAGCACACACGTGTACATTTACACAGCACACGTACATTTACACAGCACACACGTGTACATTTACACAGTACACACGTGTACATTTACACAGCACACACGTGTACATTTACACAGCACACACGTGTACATGACACAGCACACACGTGTACATTTACACAGTACACACGTGTACATTTACACAGCACACACGTGTACATTTACACAGCACACACGTGTACATTTACACAGTACACACGTACATTTACACAGCACACACGTGTACATGACACAGCACACACGTGTACATTTACACAGTACACACGTGTACATTTACACAGCACACACGTGTACATTTACACAGTACACACGTACATTTACACAGCACACACGTGTACATGACACAGCACACACGTGTACATGACACAGCACACACGTGTACATTTACACAGCACACACGTGTACATTTACACAGCACACACGTGTACATTTACACAGTACACACGTGTACATTTACACAGCACACACGTGTACATTTACATAGCACACACGTGTACATTTACACAGCACACACGTGTACATTTACACAGCACACACGTGTACATTTACACAGCACACACGTGTACATTTACACAGCACACGTACATTTACACAGCACACACGTGTACATTTACACAGTACACACGTGTACATTTACACAGCACACACGTGTACATTTACACAGCACACACGTGTACATGACACAGCACACACGTGTACATTTACACAGTACACACGTGTACATTTACACAGCACACACGTGTACATTTACACAGCACACACGTGTACATTTACACAGTACACACGTACATTTACACAGCACACACGTGTACATGACACAGCACACACGTGTACATTTACACAGTACACACGTGTACATTTACACAGCACACACGTGTACATTTACACAGTACACACGTACATTTACACAGCACACACGTGTACATGACACAGCACACACGTGTACATTTACACAGCACACACGTGTACATTTACACAGCACACACGTGTACATTTACATAGCACACACGTGTACATTTACACAGCACACACGTGTACATTTACACAGCACACACGTGTACATTTACACAGCACACACGTGTACATTTACACAGCACACGTACATTTACACAGCACACACGTGTACATTTACACAGTACACACGTGTACATTTACACAGCACACACGTGTACATTTACACAGCACACACGTGTACATGACACAGCACACACGTGTACATTTACACAGTACACACGTGTACATTTACACAGCACACACGTGTACATTTACACAGCACACACGTGTACATTTACACAGTACACACGTACATTTACACAGCACACACGTGTACATGACACAGCACACACGTGTACATTTACACAGTACACACGTGTACATTTACACAGCACACACGTGTACATTTACACAGTACACACGTACATTTACACAGCACACACGTGTACATGACACAGCACACACGTGTACATGACACAGCACACACGTGTACATGACACAGCACACACGTGTACATTTACACAGCACACACGTGTACATGACACAGCACACACGTGTACATTTACACAGCACACACGTGTACATGACACAGCACACACGTGTACATTTACACAGCACACACGTGTACATGACACAGCACACACGTGTACATGACACAGCACACACGTGTACATTTACACAGCACACACGTGTACATTTACACAGCACACACGTGTACATGACACAGCACACACGTGTACATGACACAGCACACACGTGTACATGACACAGCACACACGTGTACATTTACACAGCACACACGTGTACATGACACAGCACACACGTGTACATTTACACAGCACACACGTGTACATGACACAGCACACACGTGTACATGACACAGCACACACGTGTACATTTACACAGCACACACGTGTACATGACACAGTACACACGTGTACATTTACACAGCACACACGTGTACATGACACAGCACACACGTGTACATGACACAGCACACACGTGTACATGACACAGCACACACGTGTACATGACACAGCACACACGTGTACATTTACACAGCACACACGTGTACATGACACAGTACACACGTGTACATGACACAGCACACACGTGTACATGACACACGCCGCGTGTTCACAGGCGACGTCTCCCCCCCCCCCCCCCCCGTGTACCGCTCTTGCTGCTGCTGCCTCTTTTGACATTTTTGAACGCTTCCACCAAAGTGGTCGGTTTAACGATGTCACAAGTTGTAGTTTACAAACAACAACAACAACAACAAAAAACCCCACGCGTTGTTTTTGTTGTTAAATCAAAGGCCAGGCCAAGACGCAGCACCCAGGTATGAATGTAAATTTAATGCGGCTGCACTTGTGAAGTCGGGAGCCAGACCTCGCCATTGATGCCATTAACGATGCCGCATCTACACCCCCCCCTCCACTCTCACAGCCCCCCCCCCATCTACACCCCCCCCCCATCTACACCCCCCCTCCACCTACACTCCCCCCGACTCTCACAGCCCCCCCCCCCATCTACACCCCCCCTCTCTCACAGCCCCCTCCATCTACACCCCCCCCCATCTACACCCCCCCTCCACTCTCACAGCCCTCTCCATCTACACCCCCCCCCTCCACTATCACAGCCCCCCACTCTCACAGCCCCCCCCCATCTACACCCCCCCCATCTACACCCCCCCTCCACTCTCACAGCCCCCCCCCCATCTACACCCCCCCATCTACACCCCCCCTCCATCTACACCCCCCCTCCACCTACACCCCCCCCACTCTAACAGCCCCCCCCATCTACACCCCCCCTCCACCTACACCCCCCCACTCTCACAGCCCCCCCCCCCATCTACACCCCCCCTCTCTCACAGCCCCCTCCATCTACACCCCCCCCCCCCCACTCTCACAGCCCCCTCCATCTACACCCCCCTCCATCTACACCCCCCCCACTCTCACAGCCCCCTCCATCTACACCCCCCCTCCACTATCACAGCCCCCCACTCTCACAGCCCCCCCCCCCATCTACACCCCCCCCCATCTACACCCCCCCCTCCACTCTCACAGCCCCCCCCCATCTACACCCCCCCTCCATTTACACCCCCCCATCTACACCCTCCCTCCACCTACACCCCCCCCCCCACTCTAACAGCCCCCCCATCTACACCCCCCCTCCACCTACACCCCCCCACTCTCACAGCCCCCCCCATCTACACCCCCCCTCTCTCACAGCCCCCTCCATCTACACCCCCCCCCCCACTCTCACAGCCCCCCCCATCTACACCCCCCCACTCTCACAGCCCCCCTCCATCTACACCCCCCCTCCATCTACACCCCCCCCCCCACTCTCACAGCCCCCCCCATCTACACCCCCCCACTCTCACAGCCCCTCTCCATCTACACCCCCCCTCCATCTACACCCCCCCCCCCCACTCTCACAGCCCCCTCCATCTACCCCCCACTGTACCCCGCCACACGCGCCACCTGCCAATCATCCTTCTCTGCTGCTGGATGGGGGCGGGGTGGGGAGTGATTGAGACGGAACCCGTTCTCTTAACTGCCGCGACGGGAGATGGAGCGGGCGACGTAGAGAACCTCAAAACAAAGATCCCACCTCTACTTTGGAAAATATCTCCCCCACCACGGTGTACTGACGTCACAAGCGGTGAACGAGTGACGCGTGTGGGTGACGTGAGATCCTCACGGTGTACTGACGTCACAAGCGGTGAACGAGTGACGCCGTGCCGGCCCGCACGGCCTTGTGAGAATTCCCAATTTCGGCAGCACCGATTAATTCCGCACAAACACTCTGCACTGGTTTCGACAAACAGAGCCTCATCAGCAGCACCGCAGAGAGGACGTTGCACTCCGGAAGGACCGCGGGGAAGTGTCACGTTCTCACAGACGGCACACGGGCCACCGTGGCGTCCGCCACGTGCACAGCGCCTCGTATCGATCCACTGCTGGATGAGTGTCTACCCCCCCCCCCCCCCCCCCCACAGCTCTAGCCCAGGGGTCGGCAACCTGCGGCTCATGAACGACTGTTTCGTAACGTTGCCTAAAGACCACCGTCTCGTGTTCGCATCAGAATCAGAAAGGGTTTTATTCGCCATGAAAGTTCGCACAGACAAGGAATTTACTTTGGCAGGAAGGTGCATACATTCAACATATAGGAATTTTAAATCTTAAAATAAAGTAACTATAAGATACAATCTAAAAATACAAATAGGGTAACATAGTGTAAATATGGCAAGGTGTCATTTTGTAGATAAAATGTTAAAGTCGGTGTAAGCCCTTGGCCTTGTTTAAGAGGCCAGCAGCGGATGGGAAGAAACTGTTTTTGTGGCGTGAGGTTTTGGTCCCGATGGACCGCAGCCTTCTGCCGGAGGGGAGTAGCTGGAACAGAGAGTGTCCAGGGTGGGAGGAATCGGCCACAATCTTCCTCGCTCGCCTCATGGTCCTTGTCGTGTGCAGGTCCTCGAGGGTTGGTAGATTGCAGGCAATTACCTTCTCAGCAGTGTGGATGATACACTGCAGTCTGCTCTTGTCCTTGGCAGCAGCGTACCAGACGGTTATGGAGGAGGTGAGGATGGATTCAATGATTGCTGTATAGAAGTGCACCATCATTGTCTTTGGCAGGTTGAATTTCTTCAGCTGCCGTAGAAAGTACATCCTCTGTTGAGCTCTCTTGGTGAGGGAGCTGATGTTCAGTTCCCACTTGAGGTCCCGGGAGAGAATAGTGCCCAGGAAGCGGAAGGACTCCACAGTTTTGACTGGGGAGTCGCACAGGGTGATCTGGGTGAGTGGGGCTGTATTCTTCCTGAAGTCCACAACCATCTCAACTGTCTTTAGAGCATTTAGCTCTAAGTTGTTCTGGCTACACCAGGTCACCAGGTTGTCAGCTTCCCACCTATAGTCAGACTCATCCCCACCAGAGATCAGCCCAATGAGGGTGGTGTCGTCCGCAAACTTCAAGAGTTTGACGGACAGATGATTGGAAGTGCAGCTGTTGGTGTACAGGGAAAATAGCAGTGGGGAAAGGACGCAGCCATGAGGAGTTCTGGTGCTGATGGACCTGGAGTCAGAGACTTGTGTTCCCAGCTTAATGCACTGCTTCCTGTCAGACAGGAAGTCTGTGATCCACCTGCAGGTGGAGTCAGGCACGTTCAGCTGGAAGAGCTTGTCCTGAAGCAGGGCAGGGATGATGGTGTTGAAGGCAGAGCTGAAGTCCACAAATAGAATCCTGGCGTAGGATGTTGGGGAGTCCAGATGCTGTAGGGTGAAGTGGAGGGCCATGTTAACTGAGTCGTCCACAGACCTGTTGGCTCTGTAGGCAAACTGAAGGGGGTCCAGGAGAGGGTCTGTGATGGCTTTGAGGTGTGCCAGGACCAGGCGCTCAAAAGACTTCATTACCACAGAGGTAAGGGCGACCGGTCTATAATCATTTAGTTCTGTTGGCCTTAGTTTTTTGGGCACAGGGATGATGGTGGACTTGAGACAGGCTGGTACATGGCATGTCTCCAGGGAGGTGTTAAAGATGTTGGTGAACACCGGAGACAGCTGGTCAGCGTAGTGCCTGAGGGTAGCTGGAGAGACAAAGTCCGGCCCAGCTGCTTTGCGTGGGTTCTGCCTCTTGAAAAGTCTATTAACTTCTCCCTCCTGAAAGGAGAGAGTCGTCTCTGTAGTCGTGGTGGCGGATGGGGCCTCTTGGGTGGGAAGGGGGAGTTCAGGACAGTCCAATTGTCTTTCAAATCTACAGTAGAACTCGTTCAGGTCGTTGGCCAGGTGGGAGTCGTTAGTGGTGTGGGGGGCTCTGGACTTGTAGTTGGTGATCTGCCTGAGCCCTCTCCAGAGAGAAGCAGGGTCGTTAGCAGAGAACTGGTGTTTTAGTCTCTCTGAGTACAGTCATTTAGCCTCTCTCACCGCCTTGCTAAACCTTTTCTTTGATTCCTTGAATCTGTCTCTATCCCCACTCCTAAACGCTTCCTCCTTCTCCAACCTCAACCTTCTGAGCTTTGCTGAGAACCAGGGCTTGTTGTTGAAGTTCACCCTGGTACGTGTTGGAATACAGCAGTCCTCACAGAAGCTGATGTATGACGTCACAGCCTCTGTGAGTTCATCCAGACTATTGGTAGCAGTCGTGAACATATCCCAGTCAGTACAGTCCAAGCACGCCCGCAAATCCTCCACAGCCTCACTGGTCCACTGTTTGGATGTCCTCACAGCAGGTTTACAGAGCTTTAGTTTCTGCCTGTATGCAGGAATCAGGTGGACAATGGCATGGTCAGAGTGTCCCAGTGCTGCTCGGGGGACGGCGTGGTAGGCTCTACTGACTATAGTGTAGCAGTGATCCAGTGTTCCCTTCTCTGGTAGGGCATTTAATGAATTGTATGTATTTGGGGAGTTCGTGGCTAAGATTACCTTTGTTAAAGTCGGCAAGTACGATAACCAGCGGATCTGGATTTGCTCGCTTCACACTCAGTATCTGGTCGGCGAGCATGCGTTGGGCCTCTTTAACCTGAGGACTCGGCGGCAAATAAACTCCAACCAAAATGAGCGACGCGAACTCGCGAGGCGAGTAGAAAGGTTTACAGTTTATAAAAAAATTATTCAAGGAGCGGAGAACAATGTTGCAGAATCACTGTGACATCTACACACCAGCCACTGTTAATGTAAAAACAAATACCACCGCCTTTCGTCTTGCCGGAGTGCAATGTCACGATCCGATCTTACAAGATGGAATCCTGCCAGTTGTAGCGCAGTGTCCGGAATCAAATCACACAGCCATGTCTCCGTGAAGCACAAAACAGAAGCTGAAAGAAAGTCTCTGTTTTTCACCATCAGTAGCTAAAGTTGGTCCATTTTGTTGCACAGTGAACGTACGTTGGAGGGGGAAAAGCTCGGAAGCACTGTTCAGATCCCGCATCTGCGTAGCCGTACGAAAGCCCCCGACCGTTTACCCCTTGGGCGGCGTTTCGCTGCTTGAGCAAAGCCTAGCGCGGCTTTGACCAGAATGCCCACTAATTCTGCTGCTGGAAGCAGAAAAGTGGGATGTTTAAAAGTTCGTCTGTTGTTAGGGAACTCCGAAAATATTGGCAAAACACTGAATTAACAGACAAAACAAGACAAAACAGGGCGCATCGACCGGCTGAGGCTACCATCATCGGCGCCATCTTCTCACCAGCACGGATGTGCTGAACAGCAGGCCCCCCTCACAAGCACAGGTGTGCTGAACAGCAGGCCCCCCTCACCAGCACAGGTGTGTCGATCTTGAAATATTGAGGTTTTGTTATTTTGGTTGCTGACCCCTGCAGTCGCCTTAGCGAGGGGCACTGCTCGCAATCGGAAGGTCACGAGTTCAAATCCTGGTTTGAGTGTCCACTCAGAATGCTTTAGAATCAGAATATTTAGACCGGAGAAATCCGATGAGCTATGAAGCTCTTTTTCACTCAGCCCATTGCCCTGCTCACGCCCAGAGTGCGAGCAGCATCGCCTACTCGGCCCCCACGCCTTCCTCGGCAGACAAAGGGGGATAACCAACAGTTGAAAGTGTGAAGAAAATCAAACACTTCCAACGTGAACCTTTTCAGCCTGGCATTCACAGATGGAAGCCACGGAACATTAATGGTACAAAATACATGGTGTGCAAACATGTCGAAAACGAATTTCTTTAAATTGAAAACTAATTCCTTCACGACTGCTTTGACGTTTAGTTTGCTTACCGTCCCTCGCACCTCCAATTAGCTGTTAGCTACGCACGGTGCAGGTCAACATACAACCACCACCACCACTCCGGTGTGTGTATGAGCGCTAAGCACGCTGCGCTACGAACTCGGTGACCCGAGTACAACAGCGGTGACAATTATTTGAAGCGGTGCTGGGCCTCCCCTAGGTCGACTCAGCCTCATACATAACCGAGCGACTATTTGAATTGCACGGAATAATGGGTAATGTAGAGCGGTCTTGGGGTTTTGAAAGAAAGATGCCTGTGAAGAAATAACATTTGATGATTGTGCACCAGTTCAACAGCGGTTTTCCTGTGGCTAGACTCGGCTCCCGCTAGAGAAATGTGTAAACCACCGCCGATGGCTCTGCATGGGTGTTTTGTGAACGGGGAAACGGATTTTGTAAGTCAGGGCTGCGAGGGACCTCGGGGACTTGGCAGCCGTGACCGACGGCCCGTGACCAGGGCCACCCGCAGACAGACGACACACGCACGCACCTCTCAAGCAAGCACTCTCACCGTTGAACATAACTCACGCTGCTTTAATTTCCGTGCCACAAGTCGAGTCCAACAGAAGATTGCCCCCCCCCCCAGCCCTGCAGTGTGAATAGTCGATCCCCCCCCCCAATCCCCGCCGTCAGTAGTGAATTGTCGAGTCCAACCAAACCCACCCACACCCCCGCAGGAGAAAGAAATGAGAGGTTCACACACAAGCGTGGCGCGTGCAGACTCCAACAGAACTCCGTGTGGCACACACGACACGGGGATAGTGGGGCAGGGGGGGGCGGAATGATCCGCTCAATCGGGCCGAGGCTGCGCAAACGCGGAGAATGCAGCCACACAGCAAGAGCGAGCACGGACTCACCCACCCACCAACTCACCCACCCACTCACTCACCCACTCACCAACTCACTCACCCACCTACCAACTCACTCACCCACTCACCCACCCACTCACTCACCCACCTACCAACTCACTCACCCACACACTCACCCACCCACCCACTCACCCACCCACTCACCCACCCACTCACCCACCCACCAACTCACCCACCCACTCACTCACCCACTCACCAACTCACTCACCCACCCACTCACCCGCTCTCATTCGCTTGCCCATTCACACGCACTAATTGGCTCTTACCCACCCGCTCACTCACACATTCGCTCATTCACTCACCCATTCGGTCATCCACTCGCTCAAGCACGCACTCATTCTCTTACCCATTCACGCACTTACCGGCTCACCCACTCACTCATGGACTTTTTGCACAATTCACTCACCCAATGGCCAATCCACTCGCTCACCTGCTCACCCACTCAGGCACACGCCCACTCGCTCACCCTCTATTCCACTTAGGCACGTGCTCACTCGCTCACGCACTCACCCCTCACCCGCTCTCTCACTCGCTCACCTGCTTGGCTCCGCTCGAGCTCGCTTCCAATAAAAAAAAGCAGCACAGCCTCGAATACAAAAGCCGCTTGGCCACCATAAAAAAAATTCAAACCAGAACCCAACGTTGCCTGGCCCGGTTACGTTTTAAATATCGGACCGACACCGCCGCATTGCCGAGGACACCACCGCTGCCGCCAATAGAAATCGTGCCCTGGGCGACACGGGGCGAGGGGTGACAACGCGTGTGTCAGTGTGTGTGTCAGTGTGTGTGTCAGTGTGTGTGTCAGTGTGTGTGTCAGTGTGTGTGTGTCAGTGTCAGTGTGCGTGTCGATCGGGGAGCGGTAGCGGCACGAGGAACCCAGCGACACGGCCTCCCACAACAGTGACGAGCATCTGAACCGATCCTGGGCCTCCCCGAGCTCGACTAAGCCTCAAAAATGAGTACCTGGTGCGGTGTGTAATCGTCACTGGGGAGACAAAGGCGGCCGGGCGTGGTGATGGCCACCCACCCGTCATATGCCATGCTGGCCTTCATAGGTTCTTACGAACAGCACTTGTCCAAACAGTCTGTCATGGCTATACGGGGGGATCTTTGTCTTTGCATGTGTGCGTGGGAAGGGCGAGGGGACCGAGTGTAATAACCCTGGATGGGAGAGAGGGGGGCGAGACGCGTTGAGGTGGAGCGGTGGCACAGTGGTCAGCGCACCGTGATGTGAAACCGGTGAGGCAAATTCCAATAGCTCGCCACGGCTAACACCAGTGGTGAGCAATGTTCTAAAGAGGCAGGCAGGTTGGTAGGTGGGCGAGTTGGCGAGCGGTCGAGTGAGATGGCAGGTGGGCAAGTGAGCAGGTGAACTGATGGGTGATTGAGTGGTTTGAGTTGTCAGGTGAGCGAGCAGGTGGGTTGGTGCGTGAGTGGGTGGGTGGATAAGTGAGCGTGTCTGGCTGTGCGGCGAGAGGGTGTTTGTGGCCATCGTTACACCAAGGTGAGCGCTTACAATTGGGGCACGGTTATCACCCCGCCAGTGCCCCCCCCCCGCCCCCCCCATCAAAGCATTGTAGTTACTCATACACCGCGGTTACCCCGAGGCCTCGTCGCCGCGGTTACCCCGAGGGCCAGGTAGCTGTGGTAACCTCGAGGCCTCGTTGCCATGGTAACCCCGAGGCCTCGCCACCGCGGTTACCCCGAGGCCTCGTCGCCGCGGTTACCCCGAGGGCCAGGTAGCTGTGGTACATCGTTGCCGCGATTATTCCGAGATCGCGTCGCTGCGGTCGCCCCAAGGCCTCGTCGCCATGGTCACCCCGAGGTCTCGTTGCCGCCATGCAGTCACTCTAGAGGCCTCATCGCCACGGCGATCGCGAGAACCTCGCCGCAGCAGTGACCCCGAGGGCCTCGTCGCTGGGGTCACCCCGAGGACTTCGTCGCCACAGTAACCGTGAGCCCTCGTCGCCAAGGTGACAGCCAGGGCCTCGTGCAACGATGACCCCGAGGGCCTTGTCGCCAGGATGACTGCGAGGGCCTCATAGCCACGGTGACAGCGAAGGCCTCGTTGCCGCAGCGGCCTCGAAGGCCTCATCGCCATGGTGATCCCGAGGACCTCGTCGCCCCGGCGACTCCGCGTGTCTTTCCCTAGTGGCGGCTGTAGCGGTGGAGGCTCCGTGATCGCGAGCGGGAGCGCGAGCGTGACAGAGAGCGGCTCCGTGACCGAGACTTCCTGTGGGAGACATGGGGGGGGGGGGGGGGGCAGGGAGGAGGACCATGGAAGACGAAGAGGAGGGGGGAGAGACGGAGACACGTTTCTCGACGTTCAACAGAACCTCGACGTTCAACAGAACCTCGACACTTGCGAAGAGCGAAGGTCTCGTCGAGGCAGGCTGAGCGCGTCTCTGCGTGCACAGCGGGCGACACTGGGGGGTGGGGGGCGGTGTGAAAACGTGGGAGTAGTGAACTATTTGTCTTTTGTCAACGTGACACTTTTTTTGCTGATTGGCCGTGTCGGGTGGTGGAGGGTTACGACACATTTATAAATAACGCGATCTAACCCAAAAAACATTATAATGAATAAATATAATTATTATATAACATTATTCTCATTATTATGATAACAGTTTGTGATGTACTACCGCCGAACAATATCCGCTCATCGCCCTCACAGGGAGAGAGGACGACTCGGAGAGAGGGGACGACTCGGAGAGAAAGCGCGAGGGGACGGCTCAGAGGCGCCAGGAGGAGGAACCACAGACGAGGAGCAGGAAGGCAGCAGCAGCCACCGAGTGGTGAAGAGCCGCATGGCTGTCGGTGGCAGTGTTGGAAACGGTGTTGCTGGTGGCGTTGGTGGTGGTGTTGGAAACGGTGTTGGTGGTGGTGTTGGTGGCGGTGTTGGTGGTGGTGTTGGTGGTGGTGTTGGTGGCGGTGCTGCTGGCGGTGTTGGTGGCGGTGTTGGTGGTGGTGTTGGTGGCGGTGTTGGTGGCGGTGTTGGTGGCGGTGTTGGTGGTGGTGTTGCTGGTGGTGCTGCAGGCGGTGTTGCTGGTGGTGTTGGTGGTGGTGTTGGTGGCGGTGTTGGTGGCGGTGTTGGTGGTGTGTACACGATGACGATGGGATGTGAAGCAGCAGCGCCACTGCCGTTGCACGGAGGAGAGGGAGCAGTGAGGGAGGGGAGGCGGCAGAGGTGCTGTGATTGAAGGGGAAGCGTTGGTGGGGTATGGGGGGGCGAGGGGACAGGGGGGTATGGCGCTGGCAGGGGGGGCACAGAACATGTGCTTTCCGCGGCCGCACGCGAACGAGACGGCACGCGAATTACGACGCCCTGGGGGGGGTGGGGGGGGGGATGGTGGGGGGGGAGAGCTACGCAGTGCTTCACTCCGGGAGAGTGAGAAAGCACAATGACAGCTGTAGACTCACCACAAAGACCCATAAGCTCACCACAAAGAGACCCGTAGACTAACCACACAGAGCCCCGTAGACTCACCACGCAGAGACCCATAGACTCCCCACACAGAGCCCCGTAGACTCCCCACACAGAGACCCATAGACTCACCATACAGACCCATAGACTCACCATACAGATCCATAGACTAAAACAGAGACCCAAAGACTCACTACACAAAGACCCATAAGCTCACCACAAAGAGCCCCGTAGACTAACCACAAAGAGCCCCATAGACTAACCACACAGAGACCCGTAGCCTCACCACGCAGAGACCCAGAGACTCACCCATAAAATAACACAGACACAAAGACGAACAGAGACCCATAGACTAACACAGAGACCCAAAGACTAACACAGACACCCATAAACTCGCAGAGACCCATAGACTAACACAGGGACGCATAGACTAACACAGGGACCCATAAACTAACCCACAAACAGAGGTTTGTGGGAAATAATAGGCATTTTCTGTACTTTTGAGGCATAAGCAATTAGAAAATAACACTTACTACCCAGGAACAAAAAAAATATAAAAAAATTGTTCCACAGTGTTATAAATGTGGAGGGGAAAACCAGAGGTTGCAGAGAGAAAAAAATGCGTGACCACGGGGAGAGAGACGCAAATTCCAAATATAAAACAGGCGTCAGGATCGGGATCAAACGCACGACCTCCTGCATACCAGGCGAGGGAGTTAACATCTCGCCACCGCTAAACAAGCTTTGCGGTAATAACATAATTAGTTTGTTGCGCTTCCTCGCACCTCCGATTAGCACGGTTGGCTACATAACCGTGCTGAAAAAATGAAAGATACATGACAACAAAGCTCCTCCAGTGGCTACTATGGTGTTGCATGGGGGGGGGGGGGCGGTGACGGTGAGCTGGACGCGAGGTGCTCTCGTGCCCGATGCCAATGCCGTGGGCGAGCGCCCCTCCCCGCGCTTCCCCCGCGCTTCCCCTGGCGCTCCCAGGAAGCGTCGCGGCGAGCGGGAAGGGCCTCGCACGTTCGTCAGGAGCCCTTGAACGCGCGCCAGGCGGCCGCTACTGCGGCCGCCGCGGCCGCCTTTGAAGAACGGGGAAGAGGGGGGGGGGCCCATTGCAGCCACTTCCTGTCCGAGGGCCCCACAAGAGCCCAACGCGCGTTTCCTTCTCCCCCTCCCTGAGGTTTAAAATAAATAATGAATGGTGTTGTTTTTTTTGTGGTTCGCTGTTGCCGGTTGCGGGCCACGGCGTGCCGCTTCACCATCGCTCCGCGTCTACTACCGGGCGACGCTCGCCCGTCGGCGTTCGCGCGCTTCCTCCTTTTATCCTTCAAAGCCACCGGGCGCTGCCGCCCGTCCCTGGCCTGTGCCACTTGGCAACGGCCAAGCGCCGGGGGGGGGGGGGGGGGGGGGCGCGAGGCGCCCCCCTCTCTCGCTCTCTCCCCGTAGGATAACGGCCACGTGATGGGCCCCCCCACCACGTCCCCCCGCGGGCACCCCCCCCCCCTCCACACCCACCCCCCTGCCCCATAAGACACACCCACCAAACCGGTCATCGGCACTGTGGCCCAACAACTCCGACCCTCCACTCCACCGCTACCGCCGGCCTCGCTGCCCCGAACGTCGCCTGTCAGGATATTATTTTCTTTCTTTGAATGCCACACGCACACAAGCACGGGCACGAGGTCATTAGCGGCGAACGCGTGCGCGGGATGCGGTCTCGCACGGCGTCGAAACGTTCACGTGCGCAGCGGGCCTGCTGCTCCACCTACGGAAGGCGCTGCTGTATAAATAATAAAGTATCGCGACGACGACGACGACGGAGATTATCATTGTTGTTGACGTGCGGCTCGCCAAGCGTACAGAGGCCCCCCCTCGTGGGGCCGTGGCGAGGAGCGAATGGGGGGCCCGGTCCGGGGGCCCACCGCAACTGACAACGCGACGCAGAAACTTCACACCGCCACCGCCGCCCGCCGTGTGCGCAAAACAAAGACAAAGGTGCCCGCCGCCTCTGCGTAGCCTACGCGGGGCGTGGAGGCAAAGTGCCGCTGGTGACCGCCACCCGCGATGGCAGGCGTGGGCCACACGGCCACCCTTTGTCCTCTCACAGGGCCGAGTCCACATTTAGCGGAGGTTAAAAGACACCGGGGAGGGATAATTCGATGTTGGCCGCGAGCGGGTGAACGACCTTCGGGTCACCGGCTACATTGCGCGGCGGCGCCAAACGCTGCGTCACCGCTTCTCACCCAAATACAAAAGATCCCTCGTGTAGCCTTAACAGACTTTCTTGGCAAGTGCTGTTAAGCGAGCACCTATGAAGGCCGGCACGGGATACGAGGGGGGTGGGCGGCCAGCACCACGCCCGGCCACCTTTATATCACGAGTAGCGATGTCTACACACCGTACTAGGTACTAATTTCAGGCTAAGTCGACCTAGGGGAGGTCCACTACCTGTTCAATTATTCTCCATCGATATTTTTCACAGGCGAGGAAACCAACTCAGGTCGCCGGGGTTGTAGCGCGGCGTGCTAACCTCTGCGCCTCCACTCCCCGAGCACGCACATACACGCACACATACACGCATGCACACAAAGACAAAAGTGGGTGGCCAGCACCATGTCCGGCCGCCTTTGTCTCCCTCGTGGCGATGTTTACACATCGCACACACGTACATACACCCCGCACACACGTACATACACCCCGCACACACGTACATACACCCCGCACACACGTACATACACCCCGCACACACGTACATACACCCGCGAGCACGCACACACGGCGGCACGCGCACGCACTCAACGCCCCGGTACATGAACACTTGAGCGTGGAGGGAGGAAGGTGGTGTGGGAGGGTGCCAACGGCGGTGGCGGAGGTGGTAGCTTGTACGGCGAAAAAAATAAATAATAAATAAAAAGGGGGACGCGTTTGCACCTCACTGACAATCCAATTACAGCGACAATGCAGCTCGCTGTGCCAGGACCCGCTCCTATAATCATCCCCTCGCGCTGACATTTCCATTGCACCGCACGCGCTTATTAGAATTAAAAATTAGATTCTCTCCCCGTTTTTTTTATGGCAATGTGGCGGAGGAGGTGGCGGCAACGGGTGGGCGGTGGTGGGGGGGGCTCCTCCCCGCCCACCACCCCCCCGCCCACCCGTCGTGCTAACGGAGCGCGGTGTCAACCGGGGCAGTAGAAAGATCAACAGCGAGAAGGGACGTGCGCTACGCCGAGCTGACGAGAAGACATTCGTTTTGCGCGCTGACCTGACTTGAGTGTCAAATTAGCCCCGCGACACACATACATAGATTACATACACACATACACACACAAACACTATACACTATACACACACTTATACACACATACACACACACACTCACATACAACACATACACACACTCACATACACACACACACATACACTATACATACATACACACATACATACATACACACATACACTATACACACATACATATACACACATATACACACATACATACACACACATACACACACTCATACACACACACAAAGATAAAGATCCCCCGTATAGCCTGAAACAGACTGTTGGGACAAGTGCTGTTAGCGAGCACCTATGAAGGCCAAAACGGCACACGAGGGGGTGGGTGGCCAGCACCACGCCCTGCCACCTTTGTCTCCCTAGTGGCAATGTTTTTACACACCACACCAGGTACTCATTTGAGGCTGAGTCGAACTAGGGGAGGCCCAGGACCGGTTCAGATAATCGTCACTGATTTTGGCCGTGAGCGGGAATTGAACTCGGATAAGAAGGTTCGTAGCGCAACGCGCTAACCGCTACACTACCGCTCCCCACATACACACACACTATACAACAACAACAACCGCCATTCGCCACTAAGTGGCGGTGACATCACCATGACACTTGTGCCAGTCCATGTGCACCTTGAGGCCACGTGAAGTGTCGAACGCCCGCTGGCAGGAGGTCACGGGGCAGACCCAGGTGCCACGGGTCGACTGACTGAAATGACTGGCTGGTACACCACCTGTGCCCCCTACTGTGCCAACCTGCTGTGCTTTAACCACCCGGCGCTACACACAGTATGTACACACATCCATACTCACATACACTATACACACACACTCACATACACACACATACACTATACGCAAAGATAAAAAAACAAAGATCCCCCATATATCCTTAACAGACTGTCGGGGCAAGTGCTGTTAGCAAGCACCTATGAAGGCCGGAACGGTACACGAGGGGGTGGGTGGCCAGCACCACGCCCGACCGCCTTTGTCTCCCTAGTGGCACCAGGTACTCATTTGAGGCTGAGTCGACCTAGGGGAGGCCCGGGACCGGTTCAGATAATCGTCACTGGTGTTGGCCATGAGCGGGAATCGAACCCGGGTCGCCAGGTTCATAGCGCACTATACACACATACACACACTCACATACACTATACACACATATTACACACACATACACCAAATACACGTGCACACTCACACACGATACACACATACACTATACACACACTCACATACACTATACACACACACATACCACACACACACTATATACACATACTACACACACACATACCACACACACTATATACACATACTACACACACACATACACCAAATACACGTGCACTCACACATACACACACATATATACACGCAAATACACGCACACCCAAAACACACACATATATACACGCAAATACACGTGTGCACACACATTTTAAAAGCACAAATATGTATATACATGTGTGCACGCATGCACACACACCAAAATATTTTCTCGCGCGCACGAGCACACACAAAAACACAAATATTACAAAGTCAAAAATCCCCCGTATAGCCGAGCAGACTGTTGGGGCAAGTGCTATTAGCGAGTAGCACCTATGAAGGCCGGCACGGTACACGAGGGGGTGGGTGCTCAACACCACGCTCGGCCGCCTTTGTCTTCCTCCCAAGTGATAATGTTTACACAATCCACCAGGTACTCATTTGAGGTTGAGTCGACCTAGAGGAGGCCCAGTAACCGGTGCAGATAATCGTCACTGGTGTTGGTTGCCGGGTTCGTCGCGCATTCCGCTAACAGCTCCGTAACCGCTCTCCACATACACTTACACACAGAGACAAAGATTCCCCATATAGCCTTCAACAGCTGTTGGCCTAAGGACAGAATGGTACACGAGGGGGTGGGTGGCCAGCACCACGCCCGACCGCCTTTGTCTCCTCAAGTGGCGATGTTGACTACACACCACCGCACCAGATACTCATTTTAGGCTGAGTCGACTTAGGGGAGGCCCAGAACGGGTTCAGATAATCGTGTTGGCCATGAGCGGCATAGCCAACACCACGGTAACTGCTACACTACACACTTATAAACACACAAAGATCGTATTGCCTTAACAGACTGTTGGGGCAAGCACTGTTAGCAACCACCTATGAAGGCCGGCATGGCACACGAGGGGGTGGGTGGCCAGCACACCCGCACACACTATACCTTCGCGCGGTTACACACATGAAATGTACTCACAAATACACACAAAGACAAACATTCATACACGCACACACGCATATTACTCACACGTACACGCACACAAAAACGCACGTGCACACGTACACACGTACACACGTACACACGTACACATGTGCCCACGTACGCGCGTTAAGAACCGCGATCATTTTGTCCACCTCCTCTTGGCAGGGCTCACAACCAGAAAATTACTGCGCGGCTCCTCTTAACCCCCCCCCCCCTACTCCACCCAACACAAACAATATTTATAATAATCGTACTAATAATTATAATACCAATGCGTGTAAACAATATTTATAATAATCGTACTAATAATTATAATAACAATGCGTGTAAACAATATTGATAATAATCGTACTAATAATTATAACAATGCGTGTAAAAAATATTTATAATAATCGTACTAATAATTATAACAATGCTTGTAAACAATAATTATAATAACCGTACTAATAATTATAATAACAATGAGTGTAAACTATATTTATAATAATCGTACTGATAATTATAATAACAATGCGTGTAAACAATATTTATAATAATCGTACTAGCTTTAAATCAAAATAATTATAGTAATCGTACTAATAATTATAATAACAATGCGTGTAAACAATATTTATAATAATGCGTGTAAACGGCAGAAGTTGCCTTTGTGAATGTGAGCGCACGTGGGGAGGGTGTGTTTTTGTTGATTGGAAATCTGTGAAAAGAGCTTCACAGCTCTACAGATTCCTCCAGGATAAATATTCTGATTCCGTAGTTGGTGTCGTCTCGTCAACTCGGTGAGAGAAGCCACCATTACCACCACCACCACCACCGTCACCAACACCGTCACCAACACCACAACCATCGCCACCACCACCACCAACACAAACACCACCACAGCCTGTGGGTCTCCATGTGAGTCTGTGTGTGAGCCTGAGTGTGAGTCTATGGGTCTCTGTGTCTATGGGTGTGAGTCTATGGGTCCATGTGTGAATCTGTCGATCTCCGTGTGAGTCCGTGGGTGTGACCCTGTAGATCTCTGTATGAGTCCATGAATCTCCATGCGAGTCTGTGAATGCGAGTCTGTCGGTCTCTGTGTGAGCCTGTGGGGCTCTATTCAGCGGTGTCCGTGTAAGTCACCGAGAGTGGTGTGATAGCTCGCAACAGAACTCCCCGTGTGAGCCAACGGCAACAAAGAGAGACATCAAAACTCTTGCATTATTAACGAGTGGGGGGTGGGGAAGCGAGCTCAGTCTGTCTCGGGAAGCCTGACCCAAAACTCGCGAAAAAATAACACAAAGAGGTCCGCGCAATTCAATTACCGGCGCCTCTGCCGCGCGTCTACCCGCTACCAAAAATCGATGCTAGCGCCGCGCCGGTACCAGAGAGCGTGCCGGCCAACCCAGCGCTAATTGTGCACGCCTGGCGGTGGTGGTGCAAGTAGCGGTAGTGATGATAGTGGTGTCGGTGGTGGAAGTGGTGGCGGTAGCAGTGGCGGTAGTGTGGGTGGTGATGTGAGTGGTGGTGGTGGTGTAGGTGGTGGCAGTGGTGGTGGTACGAGTGCTGCAGAATGGTATGCAAAACAGTCTTGTTAGGCGAGAGAGAAGCACAAACATGGAGACAAAGTGAGAGACGACAGAGAGACAGCGAGACAGAATGAGAGAGACAGAGCGAGGGTGGGTGAGTGAGCAAGCGAGCAAGTTAGTGAGCGGCTGGGTGAGTGAGAGGTTGACTGAGTATATGAATGGGTGGATGAGTGCGTGAGAAGTTGAGTAGACAAGTGGGTGGGTGTGTGGGTGAGTGAGCAGGTGAGAGTGTGAGTGAGTGAAAAACGTTATTGAGCTTAAGTGAATCTGGGAGTGGGAGAGCGAATGAGCAAGTGACTTAGTGAGTTGATGAGAAAGTTCATGAGCATGTCGAGGAGTGAGCAAATGAGTGATTGAGCGAATGATTGAGCGAGCAAATGATTGAGCGAGCGAGTGAGAGGGTGGCGAGTGAGGTGTACCTAGACTTGTAGGAGGAGGAGCCGTAGTCTCGACCTGTGGGCAAGAGGAAACACAGGAAACACGGGATGAGACACGGGATGAGACACGGGAGGAGACACGGGAGGAGACACGGGAGGAGACACGGGATAATACACGGGAGACGACGCGGAACGAGACGCGGGAGGAAACCGAAGAGATGGGCGTTCTCCCCAAAACACTCACACCGTGTGCAGAGTAAGAGACAGAGGCAGGGAGAAGCAGGGAAAGACTCGGGGAGACGCGACTGGGCGAGCGTTGTGGGTGGTCCTCACCATGTTTGGGGCTGCTCGAGCGGCTTCGACGCTCCCGGTAGTCGTGCCGATCATCGTCCCACTCATCGCGGTCCTTCTCCCTCTCCCTGTATCCCAGGTCACACGGCGGACGGGTCAGAGGTCAGGGGTTGAGTTGTTGTTGTTTGTGCACCACTGCCCATGCCGCAGCAGCATCACTGAACAATGTCGTGAAGTTATTTATGTAACGAGGCAAGGTGGAACTCAGGAGACCAGGATCAGAGGCTCATTTACGAGAGCCGGGGTCACCAAAATAAAAAAAGCAAATCGCCGTCAAACGGTAACTTGCGAAGGGCGGCTGGGGACAAATCGTCTCTGGGCTGACCATGACGCAATTACTCGTTACGTCGCGACAGTTTTCACGACAATGTCACCATGTCTTGCCAATAATCACGAGAGGGGGCACGGGAGGCACGAGGGGGTGGGGTGGTGGTGGGGGTGTCGACTACGACGCCTCTTACTTTTGTCGCATTCGTCGAGCCAGCGCCCTCAGCTCATGCTCGCGCTCCTGGGGGTCACAACAACCACAGCAGCAGCAGCAGCACGAGGGCATCATCGCATCGTCCGGCGGCTCGTGACGACGCGCCAAGAAGGTGCCCCCCCACCCCCCCGCCCCCTTTGTCTCCCCAGTTAACACACTGCACCGGGTGCTCATTTTGAGGTTGAGTCGACCAAGGTGAGTCCCAGAACCAATTCGGATAATCGTCACTGCTGTTTTTTGGTGGCCGTGAGCGGGGAATCGACCTCGGGTCGAAGCCGGGTTCGTAGAGCGGAGCTCTAACCGCTGCGCCACCACTCCGACACACCGAGACGCGCACGCACGGACACACGCAGCAGACATGCGCATCTCTACATAAAAGTGAATGCTATTGTAATTGCATTCTGTATAAAATTTTAATGGGGTGTAATCCTAATTACATTTTGGAGAAGTGTAAATAATTGTAGCCAACCGCTGAATTTATTTATTTAATAATAATAAAAAGTGCCGCTCATTTGCGTGGCGCTGGCAAAACTGCGGCACCATTACCCCGAATGGCAATCTCGGCAACAGTTTGGGTAAAATACTCGCACTGTTTAAAGAGCGCACGGTGAAAACAAGTCAAGCCCAGCGAACGCATGCACCGCAAATATGCGCGCTTGCACACGCGTGTGTAGAGACAAAGACACCCCGTGTAGCCTTTAACAGGCTGTCAGGGCAAGTGCTGTTTGCGAGTAGCAGCGGCACCTAGGAAGGCCGACACGGTGCACGATGGGGGTGGGTGGCCAGCACCACGCCCGCTAACCTCTACATCCTCACAGCACCACCTGACCCACACAGCCCTACACCTGCTCACCCACACACTCACTCACCCAAACACACAGCCCCACACTCACTCATCCCTACGCCCGCTCACCTCTCTCTCCTGGGCTTGCTGTGCCTGTTTGTGATGTGCGGCCTTCTTATCGGCTTTATCTGTGGTCAAGAGGGGGGGAGGGGTGTTAGTGAAAGGTCCACATTCATGGGTCAGAATCCAAGAGCGCTGTTTCTCACGGTCACATTGAACAACGGAGTGACAAGCACCAAGCAGAGTCTCAACGACAGGTTTCGTTAAGGTGCCGCCACAGCAACAGGGGTCTGGCCACTGATTATTTGGAGTATTTTGACTGCTATAAATTTCCACATGATAAGCGACATTTTTTTAGCTATCATTTGTGGCCAGGTCGCTTCTGAAAAATAAGTGAATACCTCAGCGGGTACATCTTAAACCACCTCATCTACGTCGTTTCTAAACTTCCCCCCCCCCCCCCGTCTCATTTGCCGATCTTGTTTGCCTCCGTGAGCCCCAACGTTAACTCCTAGGGTCAGAGGCACAGCCCTGCAGTTTGCCTGCTCACGCCACATCACCGCCGGTGCCAGAGTGTCTGCTCGGAGCAGCTCTTAGAGAAGAGAGACCCCTCCAGGTGGCACCAAGGGCCGAATCTCCTATGCGGGACTGCGACGTATGTATGTTTTAGTCGTAGTTTATTTAACATCTATTTTGACCACGTAGTTCGTGAAGCCTTCAATAGCTGTACCGGGGGAATCTCCATATAAAATGGGAGGCTGATCGATGCCCGGGTGCGGTCAAGGGATTGCTCCCTATTGCTCAACCACGTTATGTATGCCGATGATTTGGTAATAGCTGCTCATTCAGAGGAGGAGTTGGAGACGCTGCTGCTGAGACTGGAGCGTGCTACTAAGAGATGGGGCCTTACCATCAGCCCCACCAAAACTAAGCACCTGCCTGGGTATTTTGTACCATCGGACACTCCACCCCCACAACTCCCAATCGGTGATGGGGCAGTTGTGGAGAGAGTGGAGAGTTTCCCATACCTGGGCAGAGTGCTTATGACCGGCTCCAGTTTAACAGCAGAGGTCTCACTCCGAATGAGTCGAGCGGCAATATCTTTTCATCGGTTGTGTAACGCTGTGTGGAAGCTACCTGGTCTGTCGCTCCGCACTAAGCTTCAGGTATTCTCGGCCATGATCATTCCCTCCCTTCTCTACGCTTGCGAAACGTGGACCCCCCTAATGGAACATCTTCGCCGGTTAGAAACATTTAGGCTGGCCTCCCTACAATCCATCCTGGGTTTAACCAGGCTGGATTGTGTGAGGAGCTCACAAATCCTTGAAAGATCTGGGCACGGTCCCATCGGTGAGCTCCTCCGGCAGGCAAGGCTGCATTGGCTGGGTCATGTAGCCCGCATGCCCAGCCACCGCATGCCGAAACAGCTTTTGTTCGGCCGGATCGAGGGGGCAAAACGGGCGCGGCACGGGCTAGAGAAGAGATGGAGTGATGTGGTACAGGAGGACGTGAAGTTGAGTGGACTTGCCAATGACTGGTACCAGCGGTGTCAAGATCGGCCTCTGTGGAGGAGGCTCATGAAGAACGCTACTGGGCAGTTGGAGGCAGTCGCCCTCCAACAACAACGGAGGGCGGAGGAGCGACCCTCACAACAACGAGCGGAGCGCCGGGTGGCAAAAGCACAGCAGGTTGGCACAGTAGGGGGCACAGGTGGTGCATCAGCCAGGCGTCTCAATCATCTCAGTCAGTCGACCCATGGCATCTGGGTCTGCCCCGTGACCTCCTGCCAGCGGGCGTTCGACACTTCACGTGGCCTCAAGGTGCACATGGCCTGGCACAAGCGTCGTGGTGACGTCACCGCCACTTAGTGGCAAATGGCGGTTGTTGTTGTATGTTGAACTTCTTTCGCACCGAACGTAGCCGGACCGGGAGAAGGTAAACAAAGTAAACACAAATATAGCAGTTCTAAAATATGAGTTTTCAATCTATTTGATGATGATTTAAAAGTGCACATCTCCAGTGGCTTCCTAATATCGGAATGAAGAGCATTCCAGACGGTCGCAGAAGCGCATCTGAAAGCACGCAATTCGGTGACTGTCTTTATTCCGATGGCCAGCCAAGAGCCACTGCTGCGAGGATGAGCGGAGTTCGCCGTGATGATGGTTTACGCCACCACGACAGCTACCGACGGGACAGAACCACGGTAAAACATCGGGCGGCACGTGGCGATGGCGTGGGCCAACCGCGGCCGGCTTGGGACCAGAACCTCTCCCCGCGAGTCGACGTCGCACGCGCACGTTAATAAAACACACAATGTTGACAACACATTAACGGGGTGGGTGGGTGGGTAGGTGGGGAGGGGGGGTGGGTGCGTGTGGGGTGGGTGGGGGGCGAGCGAGGCCGCCAGCCCGTGACACACGCAAATGCACGCACGGCACCTCCAGCGCTCACATTTTCGGCGCAGGGCTTTACTCGCGAATGTAGTTTTTTTATCCAATCAAGAAAATAATTATTAATTTGAATTTATTTTTGGGATGGGGGCGAATGGTGGTGGTGGGGGTAAACCCCCCCACCCACCCACCCATGAACAAATGAAATTAAAAACAAGGTGAATGTAATATTCAATGAACGCTTTGGATTTTTTTTCGGGAGCACCAGAACTGCAAATTGGCACGGAGGCTGTGAGCGCGCGTTCCGGGGCGCGTGACAACGCGGCGCCACAGTGTTGAAAGTCGCGGCGCAATCACTGCCGTTAACCGGTTAGGGAAGGACCACGGCGCTGCACGCACGGTGTGTGTATGCGGTGTGTGTGCAGTGTGCGCACAGTGTGTGTGTGCGCACGGTGTGTGTATGCGGTGTGTGTGCAGTGTGTGTGCAGTGTGCGCACGGTGTGTGTGTGTGCGGTGTGTGTGTGCGATGTGTGTGCAGTGTGCGTGCGGTGTGTGTGTGCGCGCGGTGTGTGTGCGCAATGTGTGTGTGCGATGTGTGTGCAGTGTGTGTGCAGTGTGCGTGCGGTGTGTGTGTGCGATGTGTGTGCAGTGTGCGTGCGGTGTGTGTGTGCGCGCGGTGTGTGTGTGTGTGCGCAATGTGTGTGTGCGATGTGTGTGCAGTGTGCGTGCGGTGTGTGTGTGTGTGCGATGTGTGTGTGCGGTGTGTGTGCAGTGTGTGTGCAGTGTGCGTGCGGTGTGTGTGTGCGCGCGGTGTGTGTGTGTGCGCGATGTGTGTGTGCGATGTGTGTGCAGTGTGTGTGTGCGATGTGTGTGCAGTGTGTGTGTGCGATGTGTGTGTGTGTGCGATGTGTGTGCAGTGTGCGTGCGGTGTGTGTGTGTGTGCGATGTGTGTGCAGTGTGCATGCGGTGTGTGTGTGCGCGCGGTGTGTGTGTGCGCTATCAGCGACCGAGCATTCACACGCCTCCAAGTGTACCGAGACTGACACAAGCACCGTGGTGACGTCACCGCTACTTAGGGGCGAACGTCAGTTGTCATTGTGGGCGCCCGGTCCAGCTATCGTCCAGCGCAAAGCGAAGGAATGGCCGCGGTGACGGTGGGAGAGGGGAGGGGGCAGTGAGGGGGGGAGCCAGGGTGGCCGGACACGATGCCCAGAACTGCTGCGTTCGTGATGCCGAACAAGTCACCGGGTCACCGGCTAGCTACTGGAAAATGGTGGCTACGTGACGAGATGCCGCAGCCAGGAGAGGGTAATACCGAAGGCGGTGTGCCGGGTTGGTGGTGACGCGGACCGACCCGGGTGAGACCTAAGGCCCGATGATGCCGTGATCGAGAAACCCACCGCACGGCGGCGACGGTGGAAGTGGCAGGGGTGGCGACGGTGGTGGTGGTGACGGTGGTGGTGGCGGCGGTAGTGGCGGTGACGGCGGTGGCGTTGACGGTGGTGGTGGTGAGGGTGGAGGCGGTGGTGGCGGCAGTGGTAGCACGAGCCACAGGTGGTGGCTCGTGCGACGAGCGGCGAGCGATCGGGTTAATCGCCATTAGCACTCGACACGACCGCAAAGTTTTCACAATTATCAATTGAACATCGGGGTGGGGGTTGGTGGGTGGGGGGTGCCGGCCCCCCACTCCCCCTTTTATTTTGCGAGCGCGCGAGTGTTTTTCGGGGTGGAGAGAACGCAGCAATTAGCCTAAATAATTCATCCTCCGCAGCGCACGCGCAGCCACTTCTAATTAGCGCTAAAGCAGCGGCGGGGTCCGCACGCGCTGCGCCCCGAGTGGCGCCCCGGCCGATCCATAAAAGATGGCGCTGCGCGTTTCAAAGTGTCAGGTCGGCTTAGGCACGCAGCCTCCCGGTCCGGGCTTACAGCCGCCGCGCTCGTCACACTTAATTCGGGACAAACCCCGCCGCCGACGGACCCGCGGCTCGTTAGGGTAGTGATCCGGCCGTGGAGGGAGGGGAGAGCGCGGGGCTGCGCGGCCGCTAAAAAATTAACGCGCCGCCCGAGGGCCTAGCTGGCTAAAGAGGGTGCAGCCCCAAACGGTTATTTAAATCTCGCGAAACGCCCGCCATCATCTCGCTCGCTCGCTCGCTCTCTCTCGCCTAACGCTGCCGGGATTGCGGTCGCTCCCCTGCCCACAAGCCCCCCCGGCTCTCTCTCTTGCCCCGAGCTAAGCGCGAGTGGCGTGACCGACGGGGCTTCCGGCGTTCATGATGTGGTGAGACAGCAGCGAGCGGCGCCGGGCCTAGAGTGGGCTTCGGGGTTATTGCGCATACGCGCACGTGCATGCGTGCGTGCTCAAGGTACCAGATGAATGCGTAGCCCCTGCAAGTGCTCACACGTGGCCACAGCCGACGGCACGACCTCTGCTAGAGGGCGCTCTGCAGAGCCCTTCCAGTTGTCGTGTTTGGTCTGCTCTTTAACGCTGGCTGGCCAGTACGTCTCGGGTAGCAGGGATGAGAAGAGTACCCACACTTTACCCCGCCGTACACGACCCGCCGATCAGAGCCTGCGGTGTACACCTCAACTGCCGCCGCCGGGAGATCGAACCGGCGTCTTCCCAGGGGGGGGTGGGGGGGAGGGAGTGGGCAGTACAGCAAGCGGGTCGTTAGCGCGCCCAGCGTCTAGGGGCGGACGCGAGCGGGTTGCGACTCACATTGCTTGTTGAGAGCCTTCTGCATCTTGATCTTCAGCCTCTCCCGCGGGGTCATCTTGGGCTGCAACGGAACGGCGCGGCGAGCGGCGCGGTGAGCGACGACAAGGGGCTGCGCGAGCAGCGATCGGAGCGACGACTCTCACCGCCGCCACCATAATTAACGCGCCACGCGCGCACCATCAGCACTCGGCATGCGACCCAAACTCCAGCGGCGATTAGCTACGCCAGACAGGCGTTGCCTCGACGTCACCCCCTTCCCCCCTTCCTCCACCCAAACCCCCCGTGTTTCCGTTAGCATCCCACAACTTGATTAACTAGGGGGTCTTTAAATAATCACGAGCTAAGACGGAGACCTCGAATTTGCCACGTTGTGTCCCGAGAGTGGGCTGACATATTCAAGGATCTGTTGTTGGTGCGCGACAACGATGATGATGATGAGGACGATGTTCGTAACTTCGTGCCAGTTAAAAATAAAGTTTCCTTCCCACGGGACCTTTTTTTTTTAATTGGGTAATTAAGCTTAATTACTCGGGTCACTACGAACACAATGATGCGGAAGAACGCCGCCGCGCTGCTGGTGCATAGAGTGGGAACAGCGTGGACGTCCAGAATAACAAACACCTCCTCATTCAAGACATCATCATCGCACACCTCCTCACGGCTTTCACATTCCGCATCTTCCTCGAAGACACCGGCGGCGTAACCGTCGACCACATCAGAACATCATCAGCAGGCCGACGCTGCACCACATCTCCTTCACGAAGGGAAAACTGAAGACAGCCACAGTGGTGCGTGACTGTGGCCATGCAACCCAACACGATGTCCAGGAGACTGACGCCAATGTGGAGGTTCTGCTGCTGCTGCTCGCCACGACGAGAGGGCTTCAGCAGAGAGAGAGAGAGTTCGTGTCGCTTCGCTGTTCCTCCTCTTCCTGCGTTGAAGGAGCGCAGACCACAGTGGGTTTACTCTGCGGTCTACAGGTTTGTGATGATGATGGCATTCTTGATAATGATACTGCTGTTGAAGCAGCTAATGACACTGTTGCTAATGTTTCTACAGCTGATGACAATGATGATAATTCGATAAGGAAAACTCTTGCTGCTACTGCTGTTGTTGCCGACGATGAAAATGATGAACGTGATGTTAGGGCCGGGTCACATGTCCCCAACACAAACCCTGACCCTCTGGCCTGAACACTCTGACCAGACACACCAATCTGACCTGTTAATAAATTATTAAGAATTATGCTTGTTTAGCCACTCAAGCCTCGAGTCTCGCGTATATGTCTCAGTGGAGGTGGGGGGGGGCGCTGATCGCTACCGAGTACGCTTGTATGTATGTTGAACTTATTTCGCAACCATACGTAGCCAAACGCGCTAACTAAAAGGTGTGAGTGTGGTTCCAACGGAGCAACTGGCAAGTGTCATTGTCGGAAAAAACGTGGCGGCGGTGCGTTTGTATTTTTGATTCCGCACGCCAGAGACGAGGTGGCGAGCGCTCTGGCCGAGAGAGAGAAAACCGGCGATGCCGGCGCGTTCGGCGTCACCCACGATGTTTGCACCAGTAAAGGATTCACTTCGATTGGCACACAATCTCAATTTTTGTACAACCGTGTCACACGTGCAAATGCACGCACATACAATGACAAAGATTCCACCCCCCCTCCCTCCCTACTCGCTCACGGCAAGTGCCGTGAGCGAGTAGCAGCGCCGATGAAGGCCGGCGTGGCGCACGAGCGGGAGGGTGGCCAGCACCACGCCTCGGCCGACTTTCTCTCCCCGGTGGTGATGTTTCACATGGTGTATACAGGTTACTCGTTTGAGGCCGAGTAGATCTAGTGGAGGCCCAGGACTGATTCAGATAATCGTCACCGGTGTTGGTGGCCATGAGCGACATTAGAACTTGGGTCGCCGGATTTGTAGCAGTGCCCTAACTGCTGCGTCACCACTCCCCACACATACGTACACACATATGCACACACACATAAAGATACAAACATGCACATGTACACACACACACACGTATAAAAACTAAATCACATGCACACGCATACACACACGAGCAAAGACAGACACGGTGTCTGCATGACTGGCAGCTGAAACAAAGACAAAGCTAAATTCTTACTGACTTTGGCAGCTCCAGTTTCTCTACCAGTCGGTGTGTCCGGCCTGCAAAACACAAAAACCCAATGAGCTAGGAGCACTCCGCAATCAACAGGTCACTGGACAGACCCACGCAAGCACACGCAAGCATACACGCACGGAGGCCAAGTCGATCTTAGGAAGGCCCATTACCGGTTCAGATAATCGTCACCGGTGTTGGTGGCCATGAGCAGGAACCGAACTCAGATGGATGCGTTCGTAGTGCAGCGCGATAACCGCTCCCCACCAATATCAATACCCACCATTCGCCACTAAGTGACGGTGATGCCTGTGCCAGGCCAGGTGCACTTGACAGGTCACAGGACAGACCCTGGTGCCATGGGTTGAATGAGATGACTGGCAGATGCACCACCTGTGCCCTCGACTGTGCCAACTTGTTGTGTTTTAGCTGCCCGGTGCTCCACTCGTTGTTGTGAGTGTTGCTTGTTTGCCCTCCCGTTTAGCACCTTTCACGAGCTTCCTCCAAAGAGGCTGATCTTGACACCAGTCACTCACCTCCATATCCTCTCGGACCACATCATTCCAGTCCATGTCACGCCCATTTAGCCCCCTCTATCCGGTCAAGCAAAATCTGCTTAGGCATGCGGTGGCTTGGCATGCAGGCTGCATGACCCAGCAAATGCAGCCTTGCTGCCGGAGGAGCTCATCGAAGGGACTGTGTCCAAATCTTTCAAGGATTTGTGAAATTCTCACATAATCCAACCTTGTTGAACCCAAAATAAATCGTAGGCAGGCCAGCCTGAATGTTTTTAACTGCGAAGTTGTTCTATTTGGGGGGTCCACATTTCGCAAGCAAAGACAAGGAAAGGCATGACTGTGGCCAAGAAGACCCAAAGCTTTGTGTGAAGCGACAAGCCAGGTAGCTTCCAGAAAGCAGCGTTACGCAGCTGCTGAAAAGATGCTGCTCAGCTGATGTGGAATGTGCCCTCTGCTGCCAAACTGAAGATGGTCATAAGCACACTGCGCAGGCATGCAAAACTCTCCACTTTCTCCGGAACTGCTTCATCACCAATGGGGAGTTGAGGAGGTGGAGCGTTTGATGGCACAAAATACCCAGGTAGGTGTTCAATTTTGGTGGGCAGCAATCACCAGATCATCAGCATACATAACATGGTTGACCAATAGGGAGATATCCCCTCGACCGCACCCAGGCACCAATCAGCCTCCCATTGCATCTGTAACAGATGTAAATTGCTCAAGTACAGCCTCTGCTGTAAAACCGTAGCTGGTCCTGAACCCTCTCCACTCTCTCCACAACCGCTCTCCAAGTTTACACACACACACACGTGTTAAACACACACGCTCTCGCAAGCGCGCAGCTGGGCGCTCTTACTTTTTAAGTCTGGGCCCAACGACCTCAGCCGTGCCGCCCGGGTTCCCGGAGAAGCCCGACGAGGAGGAGGCCGCCACGGTGGAGATTCCGGCAGCAGCAGCAGCAGCAGCAGCAGCTGCTGCCGCCCCCCCCACAGCCATGACCGCTCCCCCCCCCACCCCTGAGGCCGGGGGGGGGGCCCTGAGCTTGAGCGCCGTGGCGCGCGGGGGCCGGGCGGGGGAGCAGGGGGACCGGCTGCGCGGGGAGCGACTGCGCCCACTTCCCCGGCCACGGCCGCAGCTCATCTGGCCCCTTCCCCGATTCCGGTTCCGGCTTCGTGATCGGCTCCGGCTGCGAGTCCGAGGAGTCCGGCTCCGGCTGCGTGTCCGAGGAGTGCGGCTCCGGCTGCGAGTCCGGCTCCGGCTGCGGCTCCGGCTGCGGCTCCGGCTGCGGCTGCGAGTCCGGGTCCTGGTCCGGCTCCGGGTGCGGCTGTGGGCCCGGCGGCCCTGCCGACGGAACCGGTCGGAGGAGTGGGAGCGAGAGCGTCGCGGAGCGCGCGACCTGGGGTGGGGTGCAGGGGGGAGCGCCGGTCACTTCCCCGCTCGACGGGACAAAGCGCATGAGACAAAGCGGCCCGCAGAAGCGGACCTCACAGCGCTACCCGCGAGCACGCAGTAGGAGGGGGGCAGTACTTCGTGGGGGAGGGGTATACGGGGGAGGGGGGTCACAACACATACAAAAGGTGGAGGGGGGCTGGTAGAGAGGGAGGGTTGCGCAGATGGGGAGATGATTACCGAGGGTGGCAACCAATCGGCGTAATCGACGGGACAGAGCGGGTTAGAGAGAGAGCAGCTTGCGAAAGCGGACATCACAGAGCTACGTCCGAGCACACAGCGGGGGAGGGGTGGCACTTCCCCACCCGCCCTGCCATGCAGGAGTGATGTTCATCACACGGCAAGGTGGGGGGGGGATGACACAAGGGGGAGATTCGTGGTTCGTCACCGCGAGGAGTAGGGGGAGCGGTTGCGCCGCTCGTGTGATGAGTAGGGGGAGCGGTTGCGCCGCGGTGCTGGGCGGCGCCAGTGGCGGCGCGAGCGCGAGCGCGACCTCCGGCTCGACGAGGAGCGCGAGCGCCGTCTCCTGCGGGGGGGGGGAGTAGGCGAGAGGGGGGGGTGTGGAGATGGGGGGACGATTACTGGGGGTGGCAACCAATGAGCGCACGAAAGTCGTTCGAATACGTCCGGTCGAGCAACGAGAATGCAGAACCTACAGTGGAGTGAACCTGTGTGTCTCTGTGCCTCCGTGTCTCTATCTGTGTGTCTCTGTGTCTTTGTCTGTGTGTGTGTGTGTGGCTCCGTATCTGTGTCGACGTGTCTATTTATATGTCTCCCTGTCTGTGTGTGTCTGTGTCAACGTGTCTGTGTCGACGTGTCTGTGTGTCTCTGTGTGTGTGTCTCCGTGTGTGTGTGTCTCCGTGTGTCTCCATGTGTCACCATGTGTCTCCGTATGTCTCCGTGCGTGTCCGTGCGTGTCCGTGTCTCCGTGTGTATCCGTGTGTATCCGTGTGTATCCGTGTCTCCGTGTGTGTGTCTCGCCTCAACGTGCACATAGCCTGGCACAAGCGTCGTGGTGACGTCACCGCCACCTAGTGGCGAATGGCGGTTGTTGTTGTGTCTCCATGTGTGTGTGTCCGTGCTTTTTTGTCTGTGTGTCTCCGTGTCTGTGTCTCCGTGTCTGTGTCTCCGTGTCTGTGTCTCCGTGTCTGTGTCTCCGTGTCTGTGTCTCCGTGTCTGTGTATCTCCGTGTCTGTGTCTCTCCGCCTGTCTCCGTCTGTCTCCGTGTGTGTGTGTGTGTCTCCATGTCTGTATGTCTTTGTTTACCCAACTGCACCATCACCCAGTGAGCTGCATTCTAACCACTCTACACACACGTAGTCGGCTCCTCTGACACCTGCAGTTGTGCACCACCTGTGCCTCCTCTGTCTCACAAGTCAAAGGTAGCCGCTACTGCTTTTCAGAAAATCTACAAAAAAATATTTTACAAGATTAAGCCCACCGAGATATATAGCTCTTTTTCAAAAGCGACCTGGCCACAAATGATAGCTCAATAAAGTGGATTATAATATTTAGGAATTTATGGCAGTAGTCAAATACACTAAACGCATGTTGATTCTAAATATGGAGGGAAAAACCAGGAGACCTGGAGAAAAATCTATGCAGCGTGGACGTGTGGATTTGACGTCGTCACGACGGCCGAAGAGTTGGGCCCCCGGCAGTGTGGCGTTTCCCCGTGTCACGGTCCAAATGTTGCCAAATTTGAATCAAAAATCAAATCACACCACAAATTGCTCAGCTGGGAGAAAATACGGAGCAACGTCGCCTGTCTGTTGAGAAAAACTGACAGGACCCTCCTATGAAAGAGTCCCGAGACTCGGCGAGACTTTCCTGGGTGAAACGAGCACAGTAACAACCACGACGGTAACTGGCAGTGAGCAACCGAGCTACTGCGAGAGACGGAGACCCACCATCGGCCGCCCTTTTTATCGAGCCTCTCTCCTTAACGAGGCCCGCGCACACGAGGGACCGCGGTGTCCGCCAACGCTTAATTGTTTTAACGAGCCGCTAAACCCACCGGCGAGCGGCCCTGTCCCCCGCTCCCCCCCACCACCCCCTCGCCCCCCACCCCTGCCCCCCCCCACCTCCGTCCCCCGCCAGTTTATGCTGGCAGGTGTGAGCTGCCGGGTTCGGCCATTTGCGCCTGGCTCGCTAACGCGTGTCAATTAGTGCTTCCTGTGTGGCGTCGCCAGTGGCCGAGCCGGTGCCGGGGAACGTGTGCCGGCGCGTCGCACCGTCACGGTGAAGCTCGACTGTGATTGGACGGCATGGACGGGTAACACCGTCAAGGTGAAGCTCCTACTGTGATTGGACGGGACGGACGGGTAACACCATTACCATGAAGCTCGACTCAGATTGGACGGGATGCACAGGAGACACAACCAATTAAAAACTATCACATGACAACCCATTCCAGAAAATTCTAGGAAGATCAATTACTATTATAATTATTATTTTTAAGCTTGTTAGCCAGGAAAGCCTCATTGAGTCTCAAGACCCAAGATTCAATGAGGGCCCTGCCAGTTTGTCTCAGTAGGGGGCGATGTTGCTGCTGCGTGTGGTGATTCCACAGTTTCGTGATTTGTAGGTAATTTTTGCAGCAATGGGATGTTTGGCCGATAGCGGCTGTGTGCGGTTGTTATTTAGCTATGGGAGAAGGAAACCGGGAGAAAACCCATGCAAAACAGGGGGAGAGAATACAGACTCCACTTGGTCATGGCGACATCACCACCGGACTCGCGCCAGACTAGGTGCATTTTGAGGTCACATTAAACACAAATGCACACACATTCACATAGATGCATAACCTGACATGCAGACAGGAAGACACCACACAAACACAAAGATCCCCCATATAGCCTTAACAGAATGTTGGGGCAAGTGCTGTTAGCGAGAATCTATGAAGGCCGACATGACACACAAGGGTGTGTGTGGCCAGCACCACGCCCGGCCGCCTTTGTCTCCCCAGTGATGATCTTTGCACATTACAGCAGGTACTCATTAAAGGCTAAACTGAGGGGCGGTCCAGGACTGCTTCAGATAATCGTCACTCCTCTTATTGCTCGACAGCGGGAATCGAACTCGCGATGCCAGGTTCGTAGCGCAGTGCGTTACCCACTGCACTACCGCTCATAAACATAAAACAAAGGTTCATCAGCAGGCTATTGGGGCAAGTGCTGTTAACAAGAACCAATGAAGGCCACCATAAACAGAGTCACACTGAAACACACAGCCTCACATACACACACAGTGCCACCAACACAATCCCACACAGTCCCAACGACACGCAGGCACACCGACACACACAGGGCCGAGAGGTGAGAAAGTTTGAAAATTACCGACCGGGACGCGGCGCTATCACTTAGCGCTGGGGCGTTGGCCTTGCCGGAGCGCGACGCTGCGGCGGCGCCCCCCGCCGCCGACCCTCCACTGGCGCGTCTGTGCGTCCCCCCGGCGTGGGTTCGATCCCCGGCCCTGGCTGTCGCCGACGAAGTCGCGGCGGCGGCGGCGGCGGCGGCGGCGCCCTTCCCGGCGACGGCGCCCCCCGCCGTGGCGCCGGAGGCCGCGGCTGCCCCGCTGGCCCCCTCGTCGTCGCTTCCCCCGAAACTGGTGATGAAGGTGATCTGGCCGAGACGGTCGCGCGACGCGCAGCACGAGCGCGAGCTCGAGCTGCTGCGCGAGCGCGACCTGTGGCGGCGCGCGGAGACACGCAAAGACACGCGTGGTCACACGGAGACACGCAAAGACACGCGTGGTCACACGGAGACACGCAAAGACACGCGTGGTCACACGGAGACACGCAAAGACACGCGTGGTCACACGGAGACACGCGCACGGGGACACGCGCACGGGGACACGCGCGCGGGGACACGCATGGTCACGCGGAGACGCACGCGGAGACGCACGCGGAGACAGGGAGATGCACGCGGAGACACAGAGACGCGCGCGGTCACACGGAGACACGCAGATACAAACATCCACCGTGTAGCCTTTAACAGAGTTGTTGGGGCAAGTGCTGTTAGCGAGTCGCACCTATGAAGGCCGGCACAGTGCTTGACGGGAGTGGACGATGATCTGCTGTGGGTTAGTGAGTCTTTCCACAGCCTCCACCCCCCTCTCTTAAATTAAGCAAATCACCGGCGAAAAAGTGTGGAGGCGGGGGAGGTATGGAGTGGTTTTTACTTCCACATTTCGAATCAACACGCGTTTCGATTATTTGCCTGCTACTATAAATTCCAACATGATTATAAGCCACTGTGTTGAGCTATCATTTGTGGCCAGGTCTCTTAGAAAAAGAGCTGCTACTCTAAAAATATTTGCACATTATAGTTTTGTATAGCCCTGTGCACGAGTTGGGTCAATGTTAGCATGTTTGCTGGGTGCGTGCTATTCTATCCCTGCGTATCACGCAATGCGTTCAGGAGTTTCATGCCAATGTCGAGGCCTGATAGCAACGAGAGGCTTCGGGAGCGAGTGCCTTTGATTGTGCTGTCCCCCTCCGTTGAAGGAGCGCAGACCACAATGGGTTTACGGTTCATAGTTTAGGTTGTATGGCCACAGTAAGACTACTGTCGCTTGTCTTTAATGTATCTCTACGTTTCTCTGTGTCTCTATCTCTGTGGGTCTCCTGTGTGTCTCCACGTGTCTCGGGGTTTACTAGACGGTCCCTAGTTTGGGTTGCATGGCCACAATCGCACGACAGTGGCTTGCCTTTAATTTTCCATTCGTGAAGATGTGCAATGAAAAAGGGCCATTGCACGAATCGTCACCTATTATAAATAAAAAAACATATCTAATTTTTTGTTTAGGCAAATCATTATAAGCCCAGCCATTGCCGTTCCTGTTCGGCTTCCGACTTCCCTGCGCCCACGACCAAACCACGGAAGCCCAGCAGGGTTGAGGCTGGACAGCGCTTGGGTGCGTAACGGCCGTAACGAGTGGATGCGCACGCCGGTACCTTTTGTAGGGGTCATAGGTCGGGCTGTCCCTCCTCGCGTAGCTGCAACACAGAACAAGGTGGACGCGTCACGACCGGAGGCACGGGGGATCCGCCGCCAACCCCCCACCCCCCGTCTGAACGAGGGGGTCCACCTGGTGAGGGGGGGGGGGGTGGTTCGCGGGGCCCCCTTAAAGCCGCCACAACCGCCCACGTCGCCAGAGCGGGGTTCAGGAGAATCGTGGGAGGGTGTCCAAAGGGGTCGCAGCACCAAGGGACAATGGCGGAGCTATCGAGTAGTGTGCAGGCGGTGCAACGGCACCAACGAGAGTGGGGGGGGGGCGTGTGTCCCGGCCACTGGGCTACGAAGAGGGGTGGGGATGGGGGGAGAGGGGTGGGGATGGGGGCCATGGTATGGGGGGGGGGGCGAGTGGTCGTGGAGGGTCCTGGCAGTGTCAGCTTTGGCGGCGTGGGCGTTTGCCTCCCGGGCGTCCCGGCTGGAATGAATCACTGAGACTCGGGGGGGGGGGGAGGGAGGGATGTGGGGGTGGCGGTAACGGCAAATCGTCGTGGTTTGGCGTCTGCGATTGGTGGGTCGCGCGTCACGTGAACTGCCCATGGAACGCCGGGCAGCAGCGGCTTAACAAAGATGGCGGTGGATGTGCATCGAGACCGGGGAGGAGGTGGAGCGTGCGGGGAGACGATGAGGAGGAGAGGGGTTACCTGGGAGGGCTAATCTTCCTCTCCTTCAGCCGTTTCTCCCGGAACTCGCGTCGCTGACGGCGCGACTTCCGGCCCTGCGCGCACGGAGCATCCCAACTCTTACAGCGATTCAGCTTGGCAGCCAGACCACTCGCTCACTTACCACTCGCTCACCCACCGCTCGCCCACAAACCGCTCCCTCACCCACCGCTCGCTCACACCTCGGTGGACTGGTCGAGACCAGACTCACAGAGCGCTCACTCTCCACCCTCTCGACTCCCCCCACTCTCGACTCACCGAGTACATAGACTTCTCCTCTTCGAGGGCCTTCGCGTACTTAATGGCCTCAATTTCATCCTTGTCCTTCCGGAGCATCCTGCGGTGAAGCATCATGACGGGGTGGGGGTGGGGCATTAACGGGAGGACACTAACAGGGGGGGGGGGGCAATTTTTGGGGGGGCTCTAACGGGCGCAAACAGATCTCCTACAAGCCAGCTGCTCGGGCCAAACGAGAGGTGCCAGTGCAGAGATCTTCTTCTTTCTTCTCGTACGGCTGATATAGACGCAGAGCACCAACTACAATCTCACATTCGGGTGGTCAAGCCAGAAAACGGCGTCACGAGCGGCGGAGTGTATTACCGTCGCTGTGATGTGTCCTTCGTATTTGTGGAACTGGGCATTGTGTCGTTATGTTGTATGGTCTGTTCTGGATGACCATAGTCGCAGCACTGTTGGAGAGTTTTTAATTTTCCATTTGTTCATCAGGTATCCACATCTGCCATGTATGTATGTACGTTGAACGTGTTTCGCACCGTACGTAGCCAACCGTGCTAATCGGTGGTGTGGAATCAGAGGTGCGGTTTGTGCAGCATGGATGCGGTTTAGGGTGGGACCATTAGCTTCTTAGAAGATCAAAACCCTCACGAGTGAGGATCGAGTGAGAGGTAAACGCAAGGTGATAGCGGATCGCTCACCGCTCCCTGTGCAGGGTTCGCAGTTCGAATCGAATTTTAAACTAAACTATTTTAATTTTACCAGGTAAGGGCCATTGAGCAGTCCCCAGGTTAAGGAAGACCCGACTTACGGAAATACGACTTTACAGAAATGCTCCCATAAATCATGTAAAAAAAAAATTCAATACTGGATGCATAAATGTTTGCAAATAGTGCAGAGCAGTGAGGTTGAGGATGAAGCGTAAAGCGGGGCCGCATGTTCCCCAAGGCGGTGGTGTACTGTATAGCACTCACGCTGTTACATTGTTACCGTGAGTATACTGTAGCCGCCACATCGTCTCGTAACTTTAGTGTAATATTACCCTTAATTGCATTGCAACAATGACTGGAAAGCGACCAAGTGCTTGCAAGAGTGCAGGACCTGTTCGTAAGCGTAAATTGATTAATTTAGAGCATAAACGCCGCCTTCACAACCAAAATTCCGCCTTCACCCGAGCTTCACGAGGATTCAGGTAAATGTAATTTCCTGTAGCGTTGCATAATCCTTTTCCTCTTGTAGCATTACGTTATTGTTTTTTTCTATGCTTCGTGTATTCATAAACAATTGGACAGTACAGTATATGTTACATTAGTTTAAGCAAGGATAGTGTTAGGGTATATATTCGATCAAACGAAAGAATCAAAGGAAGTGCAGAGTTTGCGTACAGCAATACGATATGAGTAGCAAGAAAGAACGCACGACAGTGTGATACAGTACCAACTATTTCCGGATATGTGATTTTATCTTGATTTTGTGGGGAAATTGCTCGGTTTCCGACATACGGAAAATTACATTTACAGATATTTATCGGGAACCTAACCGTTCCGTAACCCTGGGACTGTGTGTACAGTTATTTTTCAGAAGGGACGTGGCTATCACAAATCACAGCTTAAGGAAGTGGCTTACAGCAGCAGCCAAATAGTCTAAAGGTGTGATGTTGATTCTAAATGTGGAGGGAACCGGAGGAAAAATCCCTGCGAGCACGGGGAGAGAGAGAGAGAGAGAGACACCCAAACTCCAAATATACAGCAGGCATCAGGGTCGGGATCGAACCCACGACTTTCTTGTATACCAGGCGAGGTAGTTAACATATCGCCACCCTGGCACGTTGACTGGTTAACACCGGGTGCGTGTCATCAACCCGTCACGGAGCAGAAAGCGACAGTGTTAAGAACCTGGCAACCAGAGTTCGATTTCCACCCACGGCAAACACCAGTGACGATTATCTGAACCAGTCCTGGGCCTCCACTAGGTCGACTCGGCCTCAAATGAGTACCTGGTGCGGTGTGTAAATATCATCACTGGGGAGACCAAGGCGGCCGGGCGTGATGCTGGCCACCGACCCCCTCATGTGCCGTGCCGGCCTTCATAGGTGCAACTCGCTAATGGCACTTGCCCCAATAGTCTGTTAAGGCTACAGGGGGATCTTTGTCTTTGGTGGGGTGTGGGGGCCTCACCGGACGTAGTCGGCGTCACTCATGCCGTAGTTGGTGGCGCATTTGTTCATCTCGGCGATCTGCTCGGCGTTCAGCTCATCGATGTCCACCTCCACGTCTAGCGGGTGGGACGCGCACGGGGCGAGACAGCCACAACTCACGCACTAACGCACATGCGGTACGCACAACACCCACAAAGACACGCACGCGCCACACACACCGCACACACCACCCCACAAAGACACGCACGCACCGCACGCACCACATGCACACCCCTCACAGAGACACACACACACCACACACGCGCCACACGCACCACCCCACAAAAACACGCAAACACTACATGCGCATGCAGACACCACACGCACCGCATGCACACCACCCACAAAGACACGCATACACCGCACGCACGACCCTACAAAGACACGAATGGAAAAATCCCCTCCAACCGTACCGATGTCGGGGATGGTTCCGTCGGACTCGCTGCTGCTGCTGTCTCCATCGCCACCATTGTCCCCGGCCCCCTCCTCGTCCTCCTCTTCCTCCTCCTCTTCGTCGTCGTCGTCCTCCTTCTCCTCGTTGCCGCCACCATCTTTATCAGCTCCCTCCCCGTGCTCTTCCGCTCCGCGCGCTCCGGGGCCGTGGCTGCTGCTGCTGCTGTTGTTGTTGTTGTTGCCGTGGGACGAGGAGGCGGCGGCGGCGGTGGCCGTGGAGGAGGAGGAGGGGATGGCGTCATCGGGGGCGACCACCGGGGAGGAATCCTCGTAAGTGTAGCCGATGGTTGCGCGCTTCTCCGCCAGCCTGCCACGAGCGCACACAAAAGACAAAGGTCCCCTGTGTAGCCTCGACAGACTGCTGAAGGCGAGTAGGGCGCCAAGGTGGCGAAATCTTAACATTGTGGGTTCGATCCCGACGCCTGTATATTTGGAGTCTGCATGTTCTCTCCCACCGTGGTTACGTGGATTTTTCTCCAGGTCCTCCTGTTGTTCCCTCCACATTTACAAACATGCGTTTAAGAGTATTTGGCTGCTATAAGTTCCACATGATAAGCCACTTCGCTGAGCTGTGGCTAGGTCATTTCTGAAAAAGAGCAAAATAGCTCACTGGACATGACCTGGTAAAATACAAAATAGTTCAGAAGTAGCAATGCCGTTAGTGAGCAGCGCCTATGAAGGCCGGCGCGGCAAATGTGGGGGGTTGGCAGCACCGCCACGCCCGGCCACAGTTATCGCCCCAGTGACGATGGTGACATCGCTCCGGGTACTCTCTTGAGGCCGAGTTGACCTAGGGGAGGCCCAGTACCGGTTCAGACAATCCGTCGCAGGCATTAGCCGTGAGCGTAAATCGAACTCGGGTTACCGGGGTTAATAGCGCAACGGCACTAACCGCTGCGCTGCCGCTCCCCTGCCACATGCACATGCACAGGGAGGGAGCCTATGGCTGGACACGGCAGGCCCGAGCACACAGGAGGCCTACCAAGGGCTTTGTTTATATCTGCGACTCGTAACCACTGCTACAACGAGAGCAATGCGCCAGCTATACCGGATGTGATGTGGCGAATCCATTCTGCGGTTGCCAGCCCTCCAGCAACAGCGGAAGGACAGAGCAGCGACACTCACAACAACGTGCTCCCCAGTGGGGAGGCAAAAGTGGTGCATATCTCCCAGTCATCGCAGTCGGTCAACCCATGGAAGCATGACCTCCTGCCGGCAGCGAGCCTTCCCCATTTCGCGGGATGGCCTCAGGAGTGCACCTAGCCTGGCACATGCGCCGTGGTGACGTCACCGCAACTAAGCGGCGAAAAGCGGTTGTGTTTGTTGTTGTTGTTGTGGGTTACCCGCACCTCCGATTAACGCAGTTGGCTACGTACGGTGCAAACGAAATTCAACATACAGTCTGTTCTCCTATAAGACGTGTTTTATAATGCAAATTTAATACAACGCGATTGAGTGCGCGAGTAGGAATAAGCGGCCGTACAGCTTCCTCGGTGTAGCATCACACAAGGCATTGGGATGCTGCTGGATGCTTCTAGATGCTACCCAAGCGCCTCAGCCTTAGTTCGTCCTGCGTACGCATCTCAAAAATTATCACGGACTGCGCATTACCCCCAAATATTATTTCTAATTCATGACAACGCGATTTTTTTACATAACGCGGTGTTCTTCAGGAACGCTACTACAGCGTTATAGGAAAACAGACTTTACATATGTACATACCAAAGTATCCGAGAGTCCAAATTGGGTCCTCGGTAACGAGAAGACTCTACACAGTGCCGGGCCAGCCTCAACCCTGACCCCGCGGTGACAGCGCGAGCGCATCAGCCATTCCTGTTGCCCTGGGCCTAGGCGGGTGGAGACGGCGCGCGGAGCAGCAGCAGCGAGCGACTAAGTCACTGCCGCTTGCCCATTAAAGCGAGGCGGAACACGGGGCGGCGATGTTACGGTGTGGGAAAAAAGTATTTGATCCCCTGCTATTTTGTACGTTTGCCCACTGACAAAGAAATGATCAGTCTATAATTTTAATGGTAGGTTTATTTGAACAGTGAGAGACAGAATAACAACAAAAAAATCCAAAAAAACGCATGTCAAAAATTTTATAAATTGATTTGCATCTAATGAGGGAAATAAGTATTTGACCCCCTCTCAATCAGGAAGATTTCAGGCTCCCAGGTGTCTTTTATACAGGTAACGAGCTGAGATTAGGAGCACACTCTTAAAGCGAGTGCTCCTAATCTCTGCTTGTTACCTGTATAAAAGACATCTGTCAACAGAAGCAATCAATCAGATTCCAAACTCTCCACCATGAACAGGATCAAAGAGCTCTCCAAGGATGTCAGGGACAAGATTGTAGACCTACACAAGGCTGGAATGGGCTACAAGGCCAATGCCAAGCAGCTTGGTGAGAAGGTGACAACAGTTGGTGCGATTATTCGCAAATGGAAGAAACACAAAAGAACTGTCAATCTCCCTCGGCCTGGGGCTCCATGCAAGATCTCACCTCGTGGAGTTGCAATGATAATGAGAACGGTGAGGAATCAGCCCAGAACTACACGGGAGGATCTTGTCAATGATCTCAAGGCAGCTGGGACCATAGTCACCAAGAAAACAATTGGTAACACACTACGCCGTGAAGGACTGAAATCCTGCAGCGCCCGCAAGGTCCCCCTGCTCAAGAAAGCACATATACATGCCCGACTGAAGTTTGCCAATGAACATCTGAATGATTCAGAGGACAACTGGGTGAAAGTGTTGTGGTCAGATGGAACCAAAATGGAGCTCTTTGGCATCAACTCAACTCGCTGTGTTTGGAGGAGGAGGAATGCTGCCTATGACCCCAAGAACACCATCCCCACCGTCAAACATGGAGGTGGAAACATTATGCTTTAGGGGTCTTTTTCTGCTAAGGGGACAGGACAACTTCACCGCATCAAAGGGACGATGGACGGGGCCATCTACCGTCAAATCTTGGGTGAGAACCTCCTTCCCTCAGCCAGGGCATTGAAAATGGGTCGTGGATGGGTATTCCAGCATGACAATGACCCAAAACACACGGCCAAGGCAACAAAGGAGTGGCTCAAGAAGAAGCACATTAAGGTCCTGGAGTGGCCTAGCCAGACTCCAGACCTTAATCCCTTAGACAATCTGTGGAGGAAGCTGAAGGTACGAGTTGCCAAACGTCAGCCTCGAAACCTTAATGACTGGGAGAAGATCTGCAAAGAGGAGTGGGACAAAATCCCTCCTGAGATGCGTGCAAACCTGATGGCCAACTACAAGAAACGTCTGACCTCTGTGATTGCCAACATGGGTTTTGCCACCAAGTACTAAGTCATGTTTTGCAGAGGGGTCAAATACTTATTTCCCTCATTAAAATGCAAATCAATTTATAACATTTTCGACATGCGTTTTTCTGGATATTTTGTTGTTATTCTGTCTCTCACTGTTCAAATAAACCTACCATTAAAATTATATACTGATCATTTCTTTGTCAGTGGGCAAACGTACAAAATCAGCAGGGGATCAAATACTTTTTTTCCCTCACTGTAGCGGCCGTTAATGTTTAACGGGGTCGTGGTTGTGGGCGGCTGCATGTCTGTACGGTGGAACTTCTTTCGCGCCGTACGTAGCCAGTCACGCTAATCGGAAGTGGAGGGTAGTGGGGGGGGTGGGGGGTGCCGTACTTTTTCTTCTCCTCCTCCAGGATGCGGGGGTTGGTGGCCGTGCCGTACAGCTCATCCATGTAGATCTGGTAGAGGCACTGCTCCTCCGAGACTGCCGTGGCGACACAAAGACAAAGGCAACGCCGGTGTAGCCTTTTAAAACTGCTATTTCGGGGCAAGTGCTGGCACAGCAGTAGCAGCAGCCGCCATTCACGGCGACGTCACAGAAACGCTCGAGCCAGGCTAGATGTACTTTAGGCCGTGTGAAGTGTAACAGGCTTGCTGGCAGGAGGTTCACGGGACAGACCTAGGGGGTATGTTATGGGTTAACATGTGACGCACGAAGAAGACACGCAACAGACGCACGCACGGGACACGCGACGCACGCAATAGTCACGTGACACGCAATCGCGTGAGACATGGGGCAGATGCGCAAACCCACGCATGACACCAACGCAACATACGCACACACAGACAGCAGACACGGCAAACACACGCGAGACACACGCGCACTCGTGTACATGTGCACTCCCATGAGCTTTAAGGCAACACTGTTACACGCATTAGTTTGTGTTTTGTTCGTCTTTGATGTGGGGGAGCAGTGGTGCAGTGGTTAATGCATTGCGATACGAAACCGGTCCTGGACCTCTCCTAGGTTTACTCAGCCTTAAACAAGTATCTGATGTGGTGTGTAAATATTAGCAATGGGGAAACAAAGGCGCCCGGGCGTGGTGCTGGCCACCCGCTCCCTCGTGTGCCATGCTGGCCTTCATAGGTGCTCGCTAACAGCACTTGCCCCAACAGTCTGTTCAGGCTATTCGGAGGATCGTTGTCTTTCGCACGTACACGTGTGCATGCGTGTGTGCGTGCATGTGTGTGTGCGTGGCAATCACTCACTTCCCGCGAACTCATTCTGCACGAGGCAGCGGTAGCGCTCGTAGTTGCACCGGCGCTCATCCCCATCCTCCCAGACGCTGCAGAGCACCACGCACGCACACACAAAGTAAAATATCTAGTGGCGATGCTTTTACGCACCACACCAGGTACTCAATTGAGGCTGAGTCGACCTAGGGGAGGCCCATGACCAGTTCAGATAATCGTTACCGGTGTTGGCTGTGAGCAGGAATCGAACTCGAGTCGCCAGGTTCGTAGTGTTGCCCGCTAACCGCTAAACTAATGCTCAGAAGGACACACAAGCAAGCACACACACATGGCTACACACACGCACACACAAGCGCGCCCACACGCACGCGCATATGCACATACGGGGTTAGCACACACGTACTCTGCTCGCTCAATGTCCACTCCTGGTCCCTTGGGTTCTCACCTGGTTAAACAAGATTAATTTAATCTCAGCCACTCAAATACTCACTCACTCGTTTACTCATTCACCCAACAATCCACCCAGCCACTCAACCACCCAGTCATAAACTCACTCATTTACCCAACCATCCACCCAGCCACACAACCACTCACTCAATCACTTATTCACCCACCCACTCATTCAACCGACCATTCACTCCACCACCAACTCATTCACTCACTCACTTACCTAACCATCCATCCAGCCACTCAACCACTCACTCACTCAACCACTCATTCACCTACCCACTCACTGACTCAACCAACCATCCACTGAACCACCAACTCATTCACTCATTCATTCACCCAACCATCCATCAAGGCACTCAACCACTCACTCAACCAGCCATGCATCCAACCACTAAACCACTCAATCACCCACCCACTCACTCACCCAACCTTCCATGCAGCCACTCACTACTCTTGCAAACGGTAATGTCCAGCCGGTCGGCAAACCAAACCGCCCAGGGGGGGTGGAACGCAACGGAAGCAGTTGGTCACCTGTCACCGGCAGCCAGGCCCTTGAACTCGGGGATGAAGTCCAGGTGAGCTCTCACGTCGAACCTGTCAATCATGTTGTTTGAGTCTCCCTGCCAGGGCATCCTGCGGAGACATAAGACAGGGCACATCACCCAGGGGCTCCCTCCCGGACCCTAAACTAAATCTGTAAACTGTTTTTATTTGACCAGGTCAGGCCGACGAAGCTACATAGCTTAATTTTCGGAAGCGACTTGGCTTTCACAAATGATAGCTCAATGCAGTGGCTTATCATGTGGATATTTATAGCAGCCAAATACTATAAATGCACATTGGTTCTAAATGTCGAGGGAAAAACCTGAGAAAAATACACGCGACCATGGGAAGAGAGATACCGCAAACTCCAAATACACAGCAGGCGTCAGGATGGCGATCGGACCCACGACCCCCTGCATACCCGGCAGGGGAGATAACATCTCCACGCCGGCACGGTCGCTCGCGCATTGGCAAGGTGGGGGAGCGAGGACGGTGAGGAGGTGGGAGCAGGAGCGGTCGTTGCGCTGCGGCGTCGAAACATTGGGAGCAGCCGGTGGTGCGGGGGTCAACAGCCCTGGCTGGGAGCCCCGCCGCCCACATGCAGGCCCCACGCGACCGCCGAATTATCATCAAATTAGCGCCGTGACATTTGGAGCGAACCTCCCATCTGTCTGCTCCGAGCGCCGCTGCCACCGCGACATCGCAACCACCACGTGGCTCCCCGCGGGACCCGACAGCAACGTGCGTGGGCGACTGTCTGCCTCCCTCCCTCCACTCTCTCCATACCTCCCTCCACTCTCTCCATACCTCCCTCCACGCTGCCCTGCCTCGCTCCTTGCCTCCCTCCCTCCTTAGCTCCCTCCCTACTACACTCCCTCCCTCCTTAGCTCCCTCCCTACTACACTCCCTCCCTACTACACTCCCTCTCTCCTTAGCTCCCTCCCTACTACACTCCCTCCCTCCTTAGCTCCCTCCCTACTACACTCCCTCCCTACTACACTCCCTCCCTACTACACTCCCTCCCTCCTTAGCTCCCTCCCTACTACACTCCCTCCCTCCTTAGCTCCCTCCCTACTACACTCCCTCCCTCCTTAGCTCCCTCCCTACTACACTCCCTCCCTCCTTAGCTCCCTCCCTCCTTAGCTCCCTCCCTCCTTAGCTCTCTCCCTCCTCCTTAGCTCCCTCCCTACTACACTCCCTCCCTACTACACTTCCTCCCTCCTTAGCTCCCTCCCTACTACACTCCCTCCCTACTACACTTCCTCCCTCCTTAGCTCCCTCCCTCCTTACTACACTCCCTACTACACTCCCTCCCTCCTTAGCTCCCTCCATTACCCCCGTATCTCTCTCCTAAGTGTGCTAGGAGCGTGCGTGGGGGTGCATACAGTGAGATGGGATGGTGTGATAGGCGAGCGAGTAGAGTAAGACGGGGTGGTGAGTGTGGTAGGAGAGTGAGTGGAGGTGAGTGGAGGTGAGTAGAGCAACTGACATGTTCACCGGGCTCTCTGCCGCCACGGCCACAGCTGGATCCAGGTTCACCCTGTAGGACCGGCCATGCACCTGCAGGAACTGTGCCGGGTCTTTTTTCTGTGCCGTGAAGGAGCATGGGGGGGGGGGAATGGGGTGGGGGGACAGTTTGGCAGAACAAAAATGCATAACAGTTGATTCACCAACATCCATTATCAGCCATGATTATGGGTCGGCAACCAAAATAACAAGAGGGGACATTTTTTTTTTAATTTCAAGAGCCGAACTGCAGTCCTTAGAGAGCCACCGCAAGCAGCTCCAGAGCCGCAGGTTGACGACCCCTGGCCATGATCGACCCACTGCTGGATGGAGGCACATCCGAGAGCCGCCACCATCTATCGCCACCCCGTGATACTGTCGAGGCGATCCAATAGCAATGACGCCAGGCTGCACACAAGGCCTGTAACCCAGCACTGTGCGCAGCATGACAGTGAGCGGAGATGGTCGCTCACTCACGTGGTCACGCGATGACTCAGGAGGCGCGAGGAAAAACCACTGGCACACAGAATGGCAGCAAAGTGATCATCCGGACTCAACAATTGCCCAAACTCTGCGGTCCTCTGTATATTAAGGATCTGTCGGTCAACTCATGAGTGTTTACACGTTGGAGGAAACCGGATTACCCAAAGAATACCCACGCATGTGAGGTGGAAACACTATCGCATAGACTATTATAACGGTTGGCTACGTATGGTGCGAAAGAAGTTCAACATACAAAAATACATACAGATGGGAGCCCACATTTTTGCTAAAATGTCTTATGCCGGCAAGCCAGGGTATGGCTCCTCCTCGCCGCCCGCCCACAGGAAAGGAGGAAGTTCCACAACATAATCTCTGTGTGATCCACCAACCCTCGCTGCTCCCTTCACAGTGCGAATTACAAGCAGCCAGGTGCAGCACAGCGACCACTACCTGACCAATGGGCGATGAGTGACCGGCAGGCACAAACAGGTTGTCACAGGAGGCTTACGGGGCGACACAGTGGGCAGCAAAATCAGAATCTTTATTTGTCTTGGAGAAATCCGATGAGCTACGAAGCTCTTTTTCACACATGTCCAGTAGTTTCACAAGTGCCCCCTCCCCCTCATCCCCCCTCCTGGCTTCTGCCCCTCACCGATCCCCTTTGTCTTCCCAATGCAATGATGCCAGATTATTTTTCAGCCCCCCACCACAGCTACAACGAGGCCTATACCAACCCCTCATCAATCCCTTTTGTTTCAACTGCATAAAAACTATACCGCCACTTACAATACCCCAATTCTTCATTTCAAATAATTATCATCCTATGTACAATTTTATTATTGCCGTAAAGTGCCTTGGGAAAAGCGCTATATGAATCTCAAAAAGATAAAGGAAGCGCAGTAACATTCACCGCTGTACATATGTATTCGATGAGCTACGAAGCTATTTTTCACACCTGTCCAGTCGCTTCACAGCTTGACAAACACTGCGCACCAGCACTCAGCTCTGCCAGTCCTGGGCCTTTCTGCTCAGGAGCGTCACGATGGCGCCCTCTGGCGAGAGCACTGTGGCGCTACTGCCCTACACGTGAACGCGTCTCCCGCCACGAGGTGAGGTGGACTGTGGGAAATGGCACGACAGATACATCGCCGAGCGTGATGCAATGTAGGAGCCGGCACTACAGGAACATCACAGAGTGTGATGCATTCTGGGAACCGGCACTACAGCTACATCACCATGTGATGCATTGTGGGAGCCGCGACAGATTCAGCGATAAAACGCACCACGTTCGCCACGAGTCCGCCCATGAGAATGCCCTCTGGGGACGCTGCAGAAATTCCACTGTGCGTCCCCGCACATAGAGCCAAGTGGGATTTGGGTACTAGACCGTGCACTTCCCAGTGCATCGACTGCTTACGCTCTGTGCGATTCCCGTCGTTTAAAAAACTCAACTGCTTTATTTTACCAGGTAAGGCCCACTGAGCGATGTAGCTCTTTTTCAGAAGCGGCCTGGCCACAAATGACAGCACAACGAATTGGTTTATCATGCGGAAATTTATAGCAGCCAAATACCCTAAACGCATGTTGATTAAAAATGTGGAGAGAAAAACCAGAGGACCCGGAGAAAAATTCACTGGAAGAACACGCAAACTCCGTATATACAGGCATCGTCAGGGTTGGGATCGAACCCACGAACACCTATACACTAGGCGAGGTAATCTAGAATTGAAGCTTTCGTGACTGCAGAAATTACTATACTCATTGGTTTTTCCGGTAAAGTCACGTGTGTGACTTTACATGAATCACGATGTTTCGAACGCAACACATCCCAACCCTGCCGGCTTTAAACCTCGCGACGCGCCCCGCTCAGACCCGGTCGCCGTAGCTCAACGGGGAAACCTCACAGCGACGAAGTGTGAAACCCCCCCCACCCCACAACACCGGCGCTGACACTCACGATCTTCTCGTAGTACTCGCGCCGGCGCTCGACGCGCTTCTTGTAGTCCACCATCATGCCACGCAGCTTGCGCTCCTGCTTGCGCGCCTCGTGCCACATGGTCGCGGTCGTGGGGGAGGCGCCGCCGGTGGGGGTGGCGGCAGCAGCAGCACCACAGAGGAAAGGGGGAGCTGCCCCGCCGGAGATGGACCGCCGTTGCTCTGCTCCGCGCGAGACCTATGGGTTATTGTGAGACCTGCAGACGAATACAGAGACACAAAGAATAAAACAGGGACCCATATACTAACACGCAGATCCATAGACTATTAGTTAAACTAACACCCAGACCCATAGACTAACACCGAGACCCGTAGGCTAAAACAGAGACCCATAGACTAACCTCACAAAGATTCCCCGTATAGCCGTAAGACGATTGTTAGGGAAAGCGCTGTTAGCGAGCACCTATGAAGGCCGGCACTGAGACACGAGAGGGGTGCCCAGCACCACGCCCGGCCGCCTTTGTCTCCCTCGTGACAATGTTTAGACACCGCACCAGTTACTCTTTTGAAACCCAATCGACCTAGGGGAGGCCCAGGGGCGCTTCAGATACTCGTCAGTGGTTGTTGGTGGCCGCGAGAGTGAATCGAACTCGGGTCGTCGGGTTCGTTGTGCAGCGTGCTAGTCACGACACTATTCAGGGCCAACGTGAGACACACAGATCTATGTTTAAACTGGGACCCGACCCTACATGCATACGCATAAGCGTAGATTGCGTTCCGCTTTCCAAAGTGCAGTGCGTTAACCACTGCGCCGCCGCTCCCACCCCCTTCTCTGCACCAGCCCTCATCAGTCCACACCTCACAGTCGACACAAAGTATCAACAACAGCCAAAGGTCCCCCGCCGCATAGCCTTTAACAGGCTGTTGGGGCAAGCAGTGTTGGCGAGCACCTCTATGAAGGCCGGTAGGGCACACGAGGGGGTGGTGTGGTTAGCACCACGCCGGGCCGCCTTTGTCTCCCCAGCGCTGGTGCTTACACGACGCGTCAGAAACACGTCGCCGGTGTTGGCTGTGAGCGTGATTCCAACTCCCGTTTCACCGGGTTTGGAGCCAGTGCGCTAACCACTACGCCACCGCTCCCCGCCAACGACAGCCATCACCACTGTAAACATCACCTTTAATTATTTAACTACTAATTAATGTCGTCAGCCGCGGTCAATCCACTGCTGGATGAAAATCTGCCCACCTATCACGATCCTGCGATGTCAACAATTCATCCAGACCCAAAACTAATTTCATATTTCCCCAATACGACAAATCCACAATATTTCCCAGTGCGTACACAGTATTATTCACTTAAGAGTTGCTTCGGAGGTGGTACATGGTGAGCGCACTGTGCGACTTGCAATCCACACGGGGTAGAGTTCCCATCTCCCGGTGCGGCAGTGGAACTAGTACAGTTCAAGAATCCACAACTCGGTCTGTCCAATCTTGATTTGTCTGTCGAGCAGCAGAATTGTAAACAGCACGGTGATCTACGATCGGTAGGTAAGCGGCGTATCGTGAGGAAAGTCGTGGGTACTCTGACCTCTTCCAACGCAGTCTGGTGAGCGTGGAATCCTTTAGAGTCTAGAGCTGCCTCTAAGCGGAGGCCCCTTCCGCCAGCAGAGGCATTTCGATAGCAATTGCAAGGGGCGCCGCATGAAAATCCAATACAGGGCCTAGACTGCAGGCTTCTAAGCCTGAGGCCTAGCGCCGCTCACCTGTGCTTGCCCCGGGGAAGCGAGAGACGCGGGGGCCGCTATCCCCTCCCGGTCGCTTCTGCAGCCGCGAGGCCGGAACTCTGTGGGGGTCGCCCCCCCCCCACCACCCCTCTCCCGCTCGAGGCCTGGGACTCGCGCTCCTCGCACGCTCCTCGCACTCTCCCCCCGCGCTCTCCTCGCACTCTCTCGGAGTCTCGCGCTGCCATCCACCAATCACGAGGGAGAAACGGCGACCCCCCTCCGTGTTGTGAGGGCCAATCACGAGCCAGCACCGATCCCCGCCACCCCACCACCGCTCCGGACTTCGACAATTCCGGACAATCGACTCGCCGGACATTGCACTTTGCCGTACGAAGGTCTCTTCCCTCCCGGTTCATAAAAAAAAAACCTAACACATCTATATATAAAATTGGTGAAGATTCTGGCAATGGTCCTTCTCCATAGCACATATTCACAAATGGACAATTAAAAACAAGCCAGGCGTGCGATCGTGGCCATGCAACCCAAACTATGGACCGTCTAGTAAACCCAGAGACACGTGGAGACACACAGGAGACCCACAGATATAGAGACACAGAGAAACGTAGAGATACATTAAAGACAAGCGACAGTAGTCTTACTGTGGCCATACAACCTAAACTATGAACCGTAAGCCCATTGTGGTCTGCGCTCCTTCAACGGAGGGGGACAGCGCAATCAAAGGCACTCGCTCCCGAAGCCTCTCGTTGCTATCAGGCCTCGACATTGGCATGAAACTCCTGAACGCATTGCGTGATACGCAGGGATAAAATAGCACGCACCCAACTCGTACACAGGGCTATACAAAATAATGTGAAAGTATGTTTAGTTTAGCAGGTAAAACCCACTAAGCTCTGTAGCTCCTTTTCAGAAGAGACCTGGCCACCACAAATGAGAGCTAAACGTATTGGCTTATCATCATGTGCAAATTTAAAGCAGCCAAATACTATAAACGCGTGATGTTGATTCTAAACGTGGAGGGGAAAAATCGGACCCGGGGAAAAATCCACGCGACCACGGGGAGAGAGGGAGACACGCACACTCCAAATGTACAGCAGGCGTCAGGGTCGGAATCGAACCCACGATCTTCTGTATACCAAGCGAGGTAGTTAACATCTCGCCACCGCAACGCTGGTGGAAGTACACAAGCAACATATTATTCCGCTTGTTTGCCCAGGAAAGTCTCACCGAGTCTCGCGACTCATTGTCAGGAGGGAACTGCGCCATTTTCGCAGTAAGGGGAAAGCAGTGGTCAGGAAGGAGGCAGCGTGGCTGGGAGATGGTTACATGAAACAGCTACAGCAGGGGCGTAGTTGCTCATCTCTTAAAGCCAGTCGGGGGGGGAGGTGTGAGAGTGGAGGGGGAAGTGGGGATAGACATTTCACACCTCGATATCAAACATGAAGGTGTTAAACCAACCGAATTGCAGAACGGTCTCGATTAAAACAGCAACATTGTACCTGCATGCATGGATTCATATTGCTCCCATCATGAAGTGAAAAATCATAAGAGTGCAGTTGTTTTATTTTCCCTAAGTCAGACCTCCTATCAATCATTCTTATTGCTGCTAGTTTTTTAATCTTCAGAAAAGCCTTACTGAGTCTCAAGACTCTTTTACAAGAGGGTCCTGCCAGGTTCACAGTAATTTGAGCAATGTCACTGCTTTGTGTGATCCCTAATAAAGTAATTTTCAGTGTAATATTGCAGCATTGGGAATGTTTGGCCGATACCAGTTACATTGTGTGGTGGTTTTTTATTTAGCTACGATAACCAGAGAACATGGAAAAACCCATGCTGAACAGGGGGAGAGAACATGCAAACTCCACTCGCACTCACGCCCGAGTCAGGAATGAAATCAAGGTGATCTCCCAACATTGGGATCAAATAATTTAATTGACTCCAAGGTGACATCAATATAACTGCCAAAAGCCATAATTAGATTCCGGAAGAGAGAAAAAAACAATAAGCAAAGCACGCATTTAATTGTTAATAGCTCTTTATTTATAACTTTAGTTGTTCTGTATATGTTACTTAATAAATATTTAGTCAGGCTACGAAGCGTTAAAATTAATAAATGAGCCACTTCATAACCCAGCAATCGGGCATTACACAGAAAATACTTCACAGTAGTCCGAGCCAGCTGTGCCTTAAGTTTCAAACAACACACAAGAGACGCGTGTAAAAATCGCTCAGCCTTTGTGCGTTATGCAAAAAAACTCCCCAACGGTTCCTGAGGAACTGCACGGTGGTTCCTCTTGTCTTAGTTCACCATCAAAACAAATTTGAGCAAACATGTAACGACTGACGGGCAGCGGTGAGACAGATATAGACAACTATAGAACGGTATGTAGATCGGTTTCGTGTTTATTAGGACTCATCAGTCGCTATCTTGGCGAACAATCAGCGCGTGAACCCACGCACCCAGGCGCCAGTCCACGAGGGACACTGAAGCGAACCCAGACTATAGCCAGTCTGTTGCTGTCTCTCCGCACCCAGTCAGTTACTCTCTCCAGACACGGACCCACGGCCTGCAGTGTAGAATATTTGCTTCGTTATAAGCCTTGATGCCGGTATTCTTAAAATAATCTATTTTTTTATTTTACCAGGTAAGACCCACGGAGCTATGTAGCTATTTTTTAGAAGCGACCTGGCTACCACAAATGACAGCTCAACTAAGTCGTTTATCACGAAGAAATGTACAGCAGCCAAATATTCTAAACGCATGTTATAAATGTGGAGCGAAAAACTGGAGGACCCGGCGAAAAATTCACGCAACCACGAGGAGAGAAAACGCAATCTCCAAATATACAGGCGTCAGGATTGGGCAATCAAACTCCGATCTCCTGTATACCAGGCGAGGTAGTTAACATCTCCCAGCCACCGGTGGCGCCACCGTATTCTTAGTCACAGCTCGGCTCAGGCTTCGGCTCAACAGCCGCCTCCAAGCCCCTGTGCTTAATGTAATGCCGGCTCCAAGCATGGTCCCAGCCATGCTCGAGATTTTCCAGGAACCCGAGCTGTGCCACAGCTAAGTAGCTCACTCGCGTCACGCAAACTCCCTCCGGTCATCCTCGCAGCAACGGCTTTTGTTTGGCCTTTGAACAAAGACGGTCACCGCATCGCGTGAAAAATGAATTAAATGAAATGAAAGATGCGCTTCTGCGGACGTCTATAACGCTCCTCCTTCCGAGATTAGGAAGTCACTATGCACTTTTAAATCTAAATTGAAAAATTATTTTTAGAGAACTGTTTTTTGCATTTAATTAATCGTCCTTCCCCCGCACCTCCGCTTAGCGTACGGTGCGAAATTTGTTCAACTTACGTCCATCCATGCCTCTTTGGAAGCAACTGAGCAGCTCAAGCCTGAGCTGGAGTGTAAAAGATTCCGAGACAGAGCCGAGCCGCGGCTGTGAATGCGGCCATTAGCAGCAGCCGCCACTGCCAATGAGTCACTGAATGTCAAAACCGATCCAGGGTGAATGAAAAGCAATCCTGCCGAAAAAATACACTCTTAGTAGGTCGTGCGGCTGAAGGGGATGTACAAAATAAATATTTTTGTGTTCTTACGTGGAGAGACGGATAGATAGCGGGGTATGGTCTGCTTCTGTTGTAGTTTTTTAGACATGTTCACTACTGCATTGCACGTAAAGAATCAAGTGTTGTTTTAATATAATTAAATTCGATTATAAAAGACGTCTCTGCCTGTTGACATCCCAGGAAGCGAGTTTGGCTGACAAAAAATTGGCTGCGGCGTTTTGGACATCTCTTGCTCCGAATCGGTTGGCACTAAACTCTGATCTCACCCTTGCTTGCAGGAGTGGTCTTCACTGCAATGGTTTCCTCGCCTGGTAAAATAAATAAATGCAATGTTTTCATTGACGGCTCGGGGTTTACACGGACGATTCGTGCGTGGAATACATATAGCAAGGGTGATCCGTTTATAGATACCCCTACTAAATATAATAGGGAGATAGTTGAGAGAAAACTGAATGTTATTTTCAAACGCTCTACATGCACCATCTCCCCCCACCAAATAGCAATACACTTATTCAAAAGTTGTCACGCTTTCACAATATTCAATCAGCCGTTGAGAACCGAGGACCATTAGAAATCAGTGGGGTATCTATAAATGGATCGCCCTGTACAGTTTATTGCATTAAAAAAACTCAATGCGTTCGTAAACTACACTGGCTTTGTGTAATAGGCGACGTTTCGGGAAATGCTCCCCCCCCCCCCAATTGCACATGGCCTGAAACGTCATGGATATTGTCCTTTAAAGGGGCTACAGCAAATTCCGAACGTGGTTTTGTTGTCGTCGTTTGTGCCCCGCTGCGTAGACGCAGCAGCAGCAGCGAGTAACACGTTCATGCCCTTGGTACAAAGCACCCCGGGGTTCACCGCGCTGCTGACGTCTTGTTCCAGACTCCCCACGGGCAGCTTGGGTGGCTTCAGGTGGCCCAATACCGCGTCCAAGACATCACCGCCAACACCGCCGCCGCCACCACCCTGGGTTCCAATCCAGGTTTCCGCCGCGCCCGAAATTAACGGAGCGTCCTCAAGAGGACAGCGGCGCCGACGGTTCCGGGCGCCGTCACCGATGATCGCGCGCAAGAAAAAACACGCAAAATCGAATTTGGGTTTTCACTCCAAATCGGTCGATTCTCATGCTCCAAGACAGTGGGTCACAACCTATGGTGCACCCGCAAAGCCGTAGAGAAGTGGTCCGCGGAAATGTTGCAGAAAGGAAACACGAGATTTCTTACCGCCCGTCGCGGTATATTTAGTCAATAACAATGCAAGTTAATTGTTTCCATGGCTTTCCTATGCAACATTTAACCACACCTTGAAATAAGTTTTAATTTTGAAAAAAAACGTTATCTGTACAAGGTGGCCTGCGGCGATGTTGCGTGGGTACGTTTGTACATATGTTGAACTTCTTTCGCACCGTACGAAGCCAACCATACTAATCGGAGGTAGGGGTTGACAGTGGTTAAGAACCACCGTTACAAAAATAAAAATTAAGTGTGACTGCAGCGGAGACGAACCCTGACATGGCAGCGCATCTGAGCATGCGAGCCACCCTCGTGTGAATAAGAACCAACTGGAAGGACCTCAGAAGTAGTTCCGTGTCGTCATTTTCCAGATAACCTCCTTTAACATGGGGCGACGTTACGCTGCTTGCGGCAAGCACCAAATACAAATTTTCGTCCTGTAATGAGACAAATAGTACAAGTGGAATATAAAGATAAAACGGCAGTTACCATAAACCTATAAAGCACACCCATGTTGCCAAAGACAGCATTCTACACACTTCATTGAACGGCATTTGTTGCTATTAAAGTTACTTAGACATGCCAAGAGATGTATTAGTCTGGTCACGAAGAGAGTGAGATATGACTTGTCCTAAAAATGCATTTCTTTTGGTAGCTTGGCCCCAAACTCACAGAGCACTCACGCGACCGGTAAAACCTCTCTTCGACTGCACAACCCCATCCGCGCCGGGGCCATGCCGAGCCAGACCCACGCTGTTCATTTTGCACTGGGCCATTCGTCTTTCCATTGCAGAAGCCGAGCCGCTGGCCTTGCGCACAACGAACGAACCGAGGTGCGTAGAGACGATACGGTGACGCCGTGTCCCCCCAGGGGGTACAGACGTCACACGCACGATGCTGCGAACAAACCGAGACGCACGCAGACGGTGTGGTGACGCCGTGTCCCCAAGGGGGTCCCCCCCTCCCCCCCCAACGTGTCCGTCCACGGCGTACCGACATTACACGCAGTGAACGTGTTGTGTGCGCCGCCGCTTGGCCCTGCTTGAGCAAAATTCAGAAGTTGCGGGGGGGAAGCGTAGCACGGTTTGGTTTTGACTCTCATCGGCAAATATCCGGTGGGAAAAAAAAACACCCATGCCGTGATGGGCCCTACTTTGGCTCGGCTCGGATGTGCCAGTTGACAAGGCGTCCAAGTCCAACACCACGGCAGTTTAAAATAAACAAAAACGACGACTCGCGTTACACTGCACAAAGCCGAACTAATCACAAATCGGTTTGAACTTTTATTGTATGAAAAAAAAAACCAAGTCAAAATAAAACTGACGACTCGGTGAGCAGTAAACGCTCGCAGGACCCAACGCGCACGGTGGCGGCGAGGGGGGCGGGGGTGGTTAGGGGGGAGCGGGGTGGGGAGATCTGACAAAAAAGGAATGCGATGGCAGGTCGCGTGAAAATACAAGGTGGGGGAGTGGGTCCAACGGGGATTTGTAAAACCGAGAGGGGGAGGCCCAAGCAGCTGCGAAGAGTGTGCGGGTGACCTGGTCGACAGACGCACAGAGAAACACGGGGGACCAGATGGGATCAGGTTCAGGTTGACTTCCAATAAAGAGAACATTCCAAACAAGAGCGGCGACACACACACGCACACACACACACACTGGCACACAAACATACAAGCGCGCACACAAATACACACAAACAGGCATGCGTGCACACAGATTCACGCACACAAATACACGCACACGAAAACACACACAGGCGCGCACACACGAATACACAATCTCATAGCAAGACACACAAAAACACATGAACACACCGTAATAACGACTGCCATTCACCACTAAGTGGCGGTGACGTTACCATGGCACTTGTGCCAGGCCAAGTGCACTCTGAGGCCACATTAAGTGTCAAAGGCTCGCTCAGACGAGGCCATGGGACAGATCCAGGTGCCATGGGTTGACTAACCGAGATGACTGTCAGATGTACCAGCTGTGTCCCCTACTGTGCCAACTTGCTGCATACACTAATACATACACACACTCATACCCACAAACAAGGACATGAATACAAACACACGTGCACACACACACACGCACACAAAATCATACAAAGATCTCCCGTATAGCTTTAACAGACTGTTAGGACAAGTGGTGTTAGCGGGCACCACACACTCATACACACACACGAATACACACGCACTTATGAACACACACACTCATACCTACACACAAGAATACACATCCTCAAGCCACATTCAAACATGAACATACACAAACACTCGCGCGCGCGCACACACACACACACACACGCCTCGTGCCTTCCCCGCGCCTCTCTGGATAAACCATAGCGCTGCGCCATGCACAGAAAGGCGCAACTGCAAGCAGCTACAGACAGTGAGGGGGATGACCGTTCACTCTCTCTCTGGGTTTATCTCTTGTGCTTCTGGCGAGCCAGGCTCGGCGTCGTCTGCGTCGCGGTCTCCGCCAGGTCCTTCGCCTTGGCGGCCTTGGCCTTGCCCGCCGCGACCTTGCGACCTCGAGCCGCACCACCTGCATCCGACGAGGGGGGGGCGACAGCAGGCGCTGCACATTGCGCAACCGGCAGTCGCGTTTCCAACACACAAAGATTTACGTCGTAGTTAGTAATTATTATAAAGTAACATATAACGCAGAGTACTTACTACTCGATTTAGTAAAGACAAATATCCCCCATATATCCTTAACAGGATTGGGGCAAGTGTTGTTAGCGAGCACCTATGAAGGCCGGCGTGGCACACGAGAGGGTGAGTGGCCAGCAACCACGCCTGGCCACTTTTGACTACTGAGTGGCAAAGTGGTGGCAATGCAAGTGACCTGTAATCCAGCACTGTGGAGGCAGCGAGGGTTGGTTGATCACCGCACAAATGTTAAGAAGCTCCCTTTCCGTGGGCGTCGAGGAGGAGTCACACCCTGGCTCGCCATGAGAAGGCATTACAGCAAAAATGTGCTCCACCTTTTCCATGTTTACGAGATAGTTTTTCCCTCTCAGTTTTCTTTGGATGCTCTGGTTTCCTCTCGAATGTGAACACTCATTAATTGGCCGACAACACCTTACAATAGAGGACTGAAAAGTTTGGGCAGCTGTTGGTAATGTCGGCTGATCGCGTGGCTGCGAACCTGCCTGTCTGTGGTTCCTCCTCGCGAGTCATGCGGAACGTCACACCATGACCTCCCACACCACCAACATCACTACTACTATACTCCCCACCACGATCACCACCACTCCCCCTCCTCCATTCCTCTAATACCAATAGAGTACCCGCCATTCGCCACTTCGTGACAGTGACGTCACCAGGGCGCCTGTGCCACGCCAGGTGCACTTTGAGGAGATTCGTATGAAGCACTTTGAGGCGACGCGAAGTGTTGAAGGCTCGCCAGATGGTGCCATGGGTTGACCGACTGATATGACCAGCAGATGGACCAGCTGTGCCCACTGTGCCAACTCCTCCCTACCTCTCATCACCACCACCAACCCCACCCTCACCACCACGATGACGCCCCCGCACCTCTGCCTGCTCCCAGCCCCCCCACCACCGCTCACCTTTCCTCGCGCGCGTGGACGAAGCCTTCGACTTGAGCAGACGAATCTCATCCTCCTCCTCGTCCTCCTCCATGCTCTCGTCGAGCTCAGCATAGGACACGGGCGGCCGCGCTCTGCCGCGACCGTTGGCGGCTGCAGCGGCGGCGGCCGCCTGGGAGGAGGGAGTAGTGGCGGGTGACCGTTGCCGTTTCTTACTCAACGGCTCCACCACCTCGCCCGCCCCGTCGTCCTGCTTCCTCCGGGCAGATGCGGTCCCGGCCGGACGCTGTAATGAGTCACACCACACCCCACCACCACCACGACGACGAGTCGTTAATAACTTTTAAGGTCGTGCTCATTCCACGCAAAGTGCTTGCCACAAATGCACCACAATACCCTGCTGATCTCGTCAAGGAGCATAAACTATCAGGTGAACTCCAGTCATTCCCAAAGTGGCGGCTTTTGTGTAAGCCATCGAACAAAAAAGACAGTCAATGCATCTCGCGCTTTTAGATGCGCTTCTGCGGGCATCTGTAACGCTATTCCTTCTGATATTAGGTAGCTACTGGAACTATGCACTTTTAAATCTAGATTGAAAACTAATTTCTTTCTAACTGCTTTTGTGTTTAGTTTGTTATCCTTCCCCTGCACTCCGATTAGCACGGTTGGCTATGTATTGTGCAAAAGAAGTTCAACATACTTGCGTACGTACAAGAGCCGAGCGACGATAGCAGCCAAGCAGGAGCGCAGTTTGTCGCACAGGTTTACGGTTTGGGCCCGGCAGTCAGTGTGCTCCCATTACTCCCTCCCCTCTTTTCCCCTTGAGCCCCCCTTATTTAAGTGCATCTCTTTCCCCCTTATCTTTCGTGACGCTTTCCCACTAAGGTCGAGCGCTTGAACACGTGAGCTCTGTAAGTCTGTCTGTCTATAGCGGTGGAGGGGGTGGGGTCACGGCAACGCTCGTAAAGACGATCCAATACAAATTAAACTTTACGTAAAGTCGTGGTGCTATTAGGCGCTTACCTGAGAGGACCGGGCACTTCGATCCAACGGCTGGTGGCAAGACTCAACAAATTTTTGCTAAAGTTATTTTAAAAAAAGGTTCAGAGGCAAGACAGTGACACCACTCGCGTCCCCGTGACGTCACTTCGTCGCGCGTAGCCATTTAAAATAGATTGCTCATTATATTTATTTTGCACATAGTTCTGGTTGTTTATTGTTTAATTGTGTATTAATCGTGCACTTGTTCCATGCAGCCCCTGTAAACCCTCCCTTCCCATGCAACTCGCTTGCCGCTGTCTCCATTGAAAAAAAAAGAGCTTCATAGCGCAATGGGTCTTACCATGAAATAAAGCGACCGACTGGGGTCTGCTGCACTTTCAATACGAATAGAGATCACTTAAAAAACAGACAAATTAACAAATGCACGGACGAACAAATGAATGGCTCAACGAGCGAACCTGCTTGGCGGAAGTGGCCGCGGGCCTGTCGGTGCGCGCGGGACCGAAGCGGAAGGTCAGCTGGTCGTCCTCCTTGCCCCCGATCGCCCGCAGGCCCCTGGTGAGGATGGTGCGGAGTTTCTGGTAGTCGGGCCGGTCCTCGTAGCCAATGGCGTGGGCGTACGCCAAGTACTCGGCAATCTCGGCTGCGGGAGTGAATAACATTCAGAATTTTAATTTTTACCGGAGGAATCCAATGAGCTATAATAAAGCTCACAGATGTCCAGTATGGAAGTGGGATCAGAGCGGAGGCGGGGACACAGCACCGCGTGGGAGCGGTGAACCGACGCGAAAAACGCCACGGCACACTGCCAACGCGGGGCGACGAACGCCACGGAGCGCCGACACACACACACAAAACCAGTCTACAACACACACCAGCACACACCAAGGCACGTCAACACACATCAATGAACGCACAAAGACACACAGCTTGACACCCCAGCAAACACAAGGAAACACCACAACACACACAAACGCACACCACAAACTACAACGCGTGAACACACCACAACACGGGAACAACACACACACCAACAGGTACCAACACATACAACGGCACAACACGATTCACCAAAGCACACCGATGCAGAGGACAGCTCTGTGTAAAGCGCACACACACACGCACCTGGCTTCTCCTGCGATGGGAAACACTTGTTCATGAGCTCAGGAATATTGTCCTTGTACCTACGAGTGAGGCAGACAGCGCAAGACTCGCACACAGTATCCAGCAACAGCCATGTGTGTTGCCATGGCCCAGCAGCAGCAAAACACTTGTCAGGAACCTATCGAATAAATTAGTCCCGAGACTCAGCGTGGCTGTGGCCGCATCTGCAGCACCATAGCTATGCTGCTGCCTGCTGCACGTTATTTGAGTCTCTGCTTCTATGGCCTTAAATCAACAGGAAGTCCAACCTCTGCAGGCCCCGCCCTTTCTCTTCAGACCTCGCCCCTGACTCCGTAGGCCCCACCCCTTCCTGATGAGGACCCCATTGTCTCCTCCTCCTCCATCTCCGCGCCTTTCCTTTTAAGCCCCACCCACTTCTTTAGGCCGTGCCCCTTCACCCCCCCAGACAAAGGATTGGGGCTGCTACGGGGTAGTGGTGGGGATCAGTAAGGGGCACGAGTGGTGCAACTTCACCACGACAACGGAACGAAATCCCTCTTAGACCAGCGATAGAATAATAGGCAATACAGTACATCATCGATTATCTGGCGAAAATTATCCAGCTTCCAACATTATCCAGCGGTCCTAGGCCAATCTGACAAATCTCTATCACAACTGATGAAGTTGGATTCCGACTCTGAATAATCACCTCCAATTCTACACCCCCTGTCATCACCCCATGCAGAGTCTTCGAGATTGGAATGGTAAGTACAGTACAGTAAATACAGTAACTTATTACAAGAGGATATTATACTTTTGTATGTTTATTTATGCCAATTCCATATTGTAAACAAATTTAAAACAATAAAAACAATGTAAAAAACAACACCTCAAACATGTTATTCAAGAATGTGCAAAAATAAAATATTTTAAATCATGATATTTTTTCCAGCAATCCGGTGCACAATAAGTCACAAAGACAATGACCCGAGTGTTATTGTTGTTGGATTTGTGTGGTAGCAGGGCGTCACCTGATCTTGGCGTCCCGCACGTAGTTGGGGTCCTTGAGGTTGTCCTCCCAGGGCAGTTTGCCGCACAGCCACTGCAGCAGGCAGTAGCCCAGGATCTGCACATCAGCGCGGCGCGACGGGGCTGCACGCACGGGGACACGACTAGCGTGGTTAGGATAAGGGGTAAAGGCCGGGGCTAGAGTGTGGGTGGTGGTTACTGTGGTTAGGGTTAGAGGCAGGGGCTAGCGTCTGGGTGATTAGCGTCGTTTAGGGTTAGAAGTAGAGGGAGGGCTAATGTCTGGGTGGTAAGCCTGGTTAGGGTTACAGGCAGGGGCAAGGCGTCTGGCTTGCCAGTTTGGTTACAGTTAGGGGTAGAGGGCGGCTCGCGTCTGGGTGGTGGCTAGTGTGGTTATGATGAGAGGCAGGGTTAGCGACTAGGTGGCTAGTGTGTTTGTAGAAGCTGGGGTAGAGGTCGGCTAGTGTTTGGGTGTGTCCAGTGTGGTTATGGTTAGGATAGAGGCAGGGCTAGCGTGGTTTGGGTCTGGTTGTCTAATGTGATTATAGGTTAGGATATTGCTTGCCGTGTGAAACTTTAGAATCGACAACCGTATTTGTCGACTGCCTGTCTCATTTGTATCGTCTGCTTTTCACGTTCCGTCCCATTAACTCCATTGCCATTAACGTGACGTGTACAGCCACCGCCTTATTGTGAATCCACTGTTGGATGAGGGTCTCCCCACACCCGTGAAGGCGCGGGAGAGCAGAAGTACAGTACAATAATGGATTTTCCCCCTCACTTCCCCTCTGTCGCACTCACCACCTATCCCCGGCAGCCTATAACACACCCGTGTCATGCATGGTGGTCATCAGTCCATCTACTATCCGGAGACCTGTCGAAATCGGGTGCGTTCCTGGGCGATCTGACCGTGGAGCACGTACGCACCTACTCCCTTGTGCGCATCAATGCTGGTGAACTCAATCGTCCCATCGTGGCAGCGCTTGGGGTCTTCCTTGTACTTGTTGTGAACCCCACAGGGGCCGTAGCGGTACGCCAGGCCATAGTCCACCAGGCTAACCTAAGTCCAAAGGTAAACAAGTCTGTAATTTTGGTACTCAGTAGATATCCTTTAAACCCTCCGTATAGCCTTAACAGACTGTTGGGGCAAGTGCTGTTAGCGAGCACCTATGAAAGCCAGAAAGGCACACGAGGGGGTGGGTGGCCAGCACCACGCTCGGCTGCCTTTTGTCTCCCGAGTGGCGACGTGTACACATCGCACCAAGTAATCAATTTAGGCCGAGTCAACCTAGGGGAGGCACAGAACCGGTTCAGAAATTCGTCACTGGTGTTGGCCGTAAGCGGGAATCGAACGCGGGTAGCCAGGTTTGTAGCGCAGCGCCCTAACCGCTACACTACCGCTCCACACAAAAGGAGATAAATATACCAATAACCGCCATGAACCACAAAGTCGCAGTGACGTCACCGCGGCACCCGTGCCAGGCCAGGTGCACTTTAAGGAGGTGAATATCAACACGCCCAGACACAGGGGGTTCCGGCGGTAGCGCCGCGTTCGCAGCTTGACGCGGAGGTTCACCGCTCAAATACAGCAGGCCGCCCTAGTTAATAACTTTCGGTTGTAATTAAACCGTAAAATAGCAATTCACTGTGGATGTGAAGGATTCCGTGATGTTGCTCAAAGAAGATTAGGTCAACTGTCCCAGTGTCACAATCAACATTTTGCAATTTTGAAAGATTACACCGCAAATTACTTTATTGGGAAACACATCACTAATGTTGTCCCAGACTGTGAAAAAGTTGCAGAACCCAGAGACAGCAAAACAGAAAGACACAGAGACACAGTGATATAGAGAGACCCGGTAGGACAGAGATAGTGAGACCAAGAGACACACAGAGACTATACAAAAAAACAAAGCGTCAGAGACCAAAGCAGACACAGAGACACAGATCCAGCGGATACAGAGACAGAGCTGGAAACAGAGACACAAAGAGAGACACGGACACAAATACACAGTTAAAAGAGACGGACAGTGAAAGAGAGAGACACACAAACACACAAAGACAGAGAAACAGTGGAAGAGAGAGATACGCAGACACACATAGACAAGAGATCGAGGCAGACCCACAAGCACGCAGAAACCGAGATTGAAAGAGACACAAAGACAGAGACACAGTGGAAGAGAGAGACACGGAGACACACAGAGACAGAGTGACAGTGGAAGAGAGAGACACGCAGACACAGAGACAGCGAGACGTTGGAAGAGAGAGACACGCAGACACAGAGACAGCGAGACATTGGAAGAGAGAGACACGCAGACACACAGAGACAGCGAGACATTGGAAGAGAGAGACACGCAGACACACAGAGTGACAGTGGAAGAGAGACACAAGAGACAGAGAGACATGTACACAGTCAGGTACCTGGTTTTTATCCTTGAAGCCGAGCATGAGGTTGGCCGCCTTCACGTCCGCGTGCACGTACTCATTGTCGTGGATGTACTCAAGGATGTCGAGCTATGATAAACAACGTCACTCGTTTAGCCAGCACAGCCTCACCGGGCCTCATGATTCACTTTCAAGGTGTCCTGCTATATATGTATGCTTGGGAAATGTAATTGAAGCAAAAATATATATACAGTCTTCTATAACGCCGCGTGTTTTCATGACGCGAATTGGGCATAATGCTATGAACGCATGAGGGAACACATTTTTTTATAGCGCGAATGTGAATTGGATATAATGCGATTGAGTGAACAGAACTACGTCGTGCGAGTAGGAATAATTAAGCGGTCGTACGGCTGCCTCGGTATAGCATCGCACGAGGTAGTGGGATGCTGCTGGATGCTTCTAGATGCTACCCACACGCCTCGGTCTTTGTCTGACCTGCGTATGCATCTCACATATTATCGCGGTAATGTGCTATACCCCTATATTATATATTATAACGCGATTTTTCCATAACGTGGTGTTGTTCAGAAACGCTACTACTGCAGCGTTATAGGACTAAAGACTGTATATAGAAGGTAACTGATATTGGCCAAACATCCAAATGCTGAGAAATTACCTGAAAAATTGCTCAATTGGGATTTCACGCAGTAGCATCACACCCCGACTACAAAAACTTGGCAGAACACTTCCAGAATAGGGTAATGGGTCGCAGTGAGGCTTTCCTGAGAAAACAAGCTAAATAATAATAAAATTAAGGAGGCCTTTAGACTGTCAAACTAGCACAGGAGGCAACCTACTCAATGCATCAATGATAGAGATTGAATACATTTGATCGTTTGGTACGAGACGTAGGCTGCGCCTTTGGAAGAAACCGAAATATCTGGAGAAAACCCATCTCGTTTTGGGACACCCCACTATAGATTGACAGACGATTGGAGTCAAAAAGACAGTTGGGCAGATGGATGTATGCATGTTGAACTTCTTTCACACCGTACGTGCGCAACCGTGCTAATCGTAGGTGTGTGGCAAGGACAACAAGCTAAACACAAAAAGCAGTTGTAAAGAAATTCGTTTTCAATCTAGATGGTGATTTAAAAGTGCAAAGCTCCAGTGGCTTCCTAATATCAAAAGGAAGAGCATTTAAGACGGCCGCAGAAAGCGCATCTGAAAGCACGCAATGCAGTGACCGCCTTTGGATGGATAAACAGATGGACAGACAGTCAAAAATACATTCGGCTAGACAACTGAACAGAGCGTATGCACTTTAACACTTTCATACTTTGCTGGAAAGCGACAACAAATGGCAGTGTCAGCAGCAGTGAGGCATGTGAAGGTGCGTACCAGCTTCAGGCCAAGCTGCAGGACCGCTTTCCGAGGAATCTTCTTGCCGTTCTCTTCCAGTATCTTCTGAAGATCGCTCCCGAAACGGTCAATCACCATGAAGCGCATTCTGTGAAAGTGCATACAAAAGAAACATTGGCAACACCAGGTCAAGTATCAAGTGTGCTCCGCTTAACCGTGACCCCCTCCTAAGTAACCCTCTATTATGGCCACCCATTATTTAACCGCGTGGCGGCGAGATGTTACCGACCTTGCCTGGTATACCGGATGTTGTGGGTTCGATCCTGACCCTGACGCCTGTATATTTGGAGTTTCCATGTCCATCTCCCCGTCGTGTGGATTTTTCTCAGGGTCCTTCGGGTTTTCCCTCCATATTTAAAATCAACATGCGTTTAGAGTATTTGGTTGCTGTAAATGTGCACATAAGACACTTCGTTGAGCTACCATTTGTGGCCAGGTCGCTTTCTGAAAAAGACCTATATAACTCAGTGGGCCTTGCCTGGTTAAATCAAAATGGTTTTAATTTAGTAACCCTTGCACGATCTACTGTGTCTTTACTATGTTAAGCGCCTTGAGTGAAGTCGCATTATGTAAATATAAAATAAGATAGGAACCGGGTTGAGGGGAACTCATGGGACCAGGATAAGAGTCTCATTTGCAAGAGTGATCACCTGGGTCACCAAAAATGACAAAAGTAAAAACAAATAAAGTATAGCAATGCAGCAAATAGAAATCAGCGCAAAAATAACTGTCATCACCCTCCTGAAAATCAGTCTCGAAACTCAGTGAAGTTGCCCTGGCTAAACCACCAAAACAAGAATAGAAATAATAATCATCTTAAATGAAGTGGCAGGCCAAATCCGAAGCGTCAGACATCACAACTCACGCGCTGCCCTTCTTTTCCAGCATCCCCATGCCCCAGTAGCGTGGAACTCCAAGAAATTTCAAACGTTTCTCCTTCACCCACTTTTCAACTGCAGAACGGAGGGGGGGGCAGGGTGCAACAGAAACGGAAAGATAAAGGGAGAGGAGTGAGCGTGGAGCACAAAAGCGATAGCGGCAATGGTTTTATAGAACGGTTTAGCAACACCTTCTAGGGTGGGTGACAGTCCGGCCAGTCGCGCATTCGCCACTTGTTGCAGAGGTTCACGGCTGGAACCCTGCAGGCCGCCCTGGTTTATTGGCGCGGAAATGCACCCGTGTCTGGAATCGAACCCAGGCACTTGCTTCCCACCGTCAGGCATAAGTGAGCTACGCGGCTGTCCAGCGGTATTAGCGTTGCTGGTAGTGGTAAATTGAAGCTGCATGATGATCGGGTGGTGAATGTGGTAGAGTGGTTGTGCTGGTGATGTAGTCACGTTTGTGGTGGTGGTAGTGTTGACGTTATGGAGGAGGACCGTTGAGGACGCCACTGGACAGTTGGAGGCAGTCGCCCTCCAACAACAGCGGAGGGCTCACAACAACGGAGCGCCGGGCAGCTAAAATCCAGGAAGTTGGTAAAGTAGGGGGCACAGGTCGTACACCTGCCAATCATCTGTAAGTCAACCCATGGCACCTGGGTCAGTCCCGTGACTTTCTGCCGGCTAGCCTTCAACACTTCACGTGGCCTCGGAGTGCACCTGGCGTGGTTCACACAAGTGGCGTAGTGACGTCACTGCAACTTAGTGGCGAATGGCATCTGTTGTTGATAATAGCGGTGTGAGCGATGAAAGTTGATGTTGTATTGATTTGAGTGGCTGCAAGGCCTAGCGAGTGCTTCTGCGAACACGAGGTACCGGCGGTGGCTTGTGACAGCTCGGCAACACTCACTGAGCTCGGGTTTCGCTGCTCTTTGGTAAAACTTGAGCTCCGTGAAGAGGGGCCCGTTCTCATGAGGCTCCTGTGTGGACGATGGCAAAAAGTCATATTTTATTAGTCATGATGTTATGCCGGGGCCTTCGAAACAACGCTGAAGATCCCCCGTATAGTCTGAACAGACTGTTGGGGCAAGTGCCGTGAGCGAGCACCGATAAAGCCCGACACGGCACACGATGGGGTGGGTGCTCACAAATCTGAAAATCGGTCTTGCATACAAAATGTGTCAGATCGATCTGACATTCATTTCTTTAGAATTGTTTGTTGTATTTAGTTTGACGTCCTCCAATTACCACGGTTCGCTACGTACAGTGCGAAAGAAGCTCAACATACATATATACATATTATGACGTCACATTCCATCACTCATGACAATGTCACTTCCACATTTTCCCCACCAAAAAAGGCATCGCGTGGCATCGGGTAGCACGAAGAGGTGTTAAGTTATCACATCATGTAAATTACGCAACATAAACATCTCACATTTTTCTTAATGTTATCCCGAGCACATATACATACGTGTAAGCATGTATATACACGTGTAACCCTGATTTGTGTGGTGTGAATGAGCGTTTGTTTGGTTTATAACCAGTTGCTGAGCACAGGTCCAAGGGCCCAGCACTATAAAAGTTATAATCGAAAAGCGTGTAATACGTTTCTCGAATTGAGCAAGGTTGTTATCATTATTCTCGTCATAACAAGAGCCTGAGGAAAAGATGAAACGAGCGGAAGAAAATTCCAAGTGGAGCAGACGATTACCTCATCGCGTGCTTTAAGATCCGCTTCTGCGGCCGTCTGGAACACTCTTCCTTTCGATATTAGGAAGCCACTGGAGCTGTGCACTTAAATGATCTAGGTTCAAAACACATTTCTCCAGAACTGCTTTTTATGTTTAGCTTGTGGTCCTTCCAAACCTCCAATTAGCACGGTTGTCTACGTACGGTGTGAAGGAAGTTCTACATAGGTACAGCGCGAGGGAATAAGCAGAGAAGGGGGGACATGTCATGGCCTGCAACGGCGGTGGCTGAGCACAGGGTGGATGCAAACGCACGAATAAGTATACACGGTTTATCTCACCACTTTAATCACAAAGTCGGCATCCTCTCCGACCGGCTGGGAGGTGTTCTGGGCGGCTAAAACAAAATCAACAAACGACAACAACGCAAGATCGACACGTCCGTCATCAAACACGCCGAGCGCAGTTAGCCGGACAGCTCACACTGGTGTCAAGTGGCGATGTAACGATTCACCCCCCCATCCACCTGTCCGTCCCCCCCCACTATCCCCCTCGCTTATCCCCCTACTCACCTTTCCGGTTGTCCCCCGCCCCCCCCCCCGACGACTCGTCCCTCCGGTTGTACCCCCCCACTCGCTCCTCCGGTTGCCCCCCCCCCACTCACCCCTCCGGTTGCCCCCCCCCACTCACCCCTCCGGTTGCCCCCCCCCCCACTCACCCCTCCGGTACTCCCCCCCACCCACTCACCCCTCCGGTTGACCCCCCCCCCCCAATTGCCCCTCCAGTTGCCCCCCCCCACTCACCCCTCCAGTTGCCCCCACACTCGCCCCTCCGGTTGCCCCCCCCCCCCCCCACTCGCCCCTCCAGTTGTCCCCCCACTCGCCCATCCGGTTGCCCCCCTCCCCCCCACTCGCCCCTGCGGTTGCCCCCCCACTCGCCCATCCGGTTGCCCCCCTCCCCCCCACTCGCCCCTCCGGTTGCCCCCCCCCCGCCAATCGCCCATCCAGTTGGCCCCACACTCGCCCCTCCGGTTGTCCCCCCTCACTCACCCCTCCTGTTGCGCCCCCTCACTCACCCCTCCTATTGCGCCCCCACTCGCCCCTCCGGTTGCCCCCCACCCCCAATCACCCCTCCAGTTGCCCCCCCCATCGCCCATCCAGTTGCCCCCCCCAATCGCCCCTCCAGTTGCCCCCCCCCACTCACCCCTCCAGTTGCCCCCCCCCCCGACTAGCCTCTCCGGTTGTCCCTCTACTCACCCCTCAGGTTGTCCCCCCCCCAACTCGCCCCTGCGGATATCTCCCCCCCACTCACTCCTCCAGTTCCCCCCCCCACTTGCACCTCCTGTTGCCCGCCTCTCGCGCCACCTGTTGTCCACCTCACCCCCCCCTATTTGCCCCACCGTACCGAGGTAGAGCCGGCCGAATCCACCCTCGCCCACGGGTCGGCCCAGCTTCCACTCCTTCTTGACGACGTCGGAGAGCACTTCGCCGGGCGCCAGCAGCTCGGGCAGCTTGTGCAGGCCACCGGCCTTCTTCTTGGGCGCCATCTGCAGGGAGAGCAGAGACCGCCAGCTCATGAGTAACGATGATGGAGAGGACGGGGGTGGGGGACGACGTTTTCCCTGTGCCTCATTACAACAGCCCTCGCCCGAAGCCTCCCACACCAGCCAACCAGAGCCAAGCACTACCCCTAACCTTATTTACACAAGCTAATTAGTCTAGCACTACCCATAACTTTATCCACACGAGCTAATTAGTCTAGCACTACCCATAACACTATCCACACTAGCTAATCAATCTAGCACTACACCTAACCTTAGCTACATCAGCTCAACAAATCCTACCCTTTTCCCTAACTCGACCTACACCAACTAATCAGACCCTAGCCATAACCTTAACCCTCATTACACGAGCCAATACCAGAGCATTACAGGTGACCCCCGACTTACGACGGATCGACTTGCAACCCCCCCCCCCCACCACTTTTACCACCTTTCTTAAAGTAAGACCCCCACAAAACTCGTATGACTGCTGAACGACTGCTACCGACGATTGGCGCTGCTTTGCTTTTCAGCTGTATGGGTGTGTACAGTATAACCTGTCAGTCTGCAGCTGCGCCTAGAGCGAACGCAGCATCTCTTTCGCAACGCTCTTCACTTTTTGATACATTTTCTTCAAATATTTTTTTCGCCTTTTGCTATGTCTCAGAGGAGGAAATGTGAGTCACATACAGAAGTGCTTAAGGATTTTCAAATGTGTTTGTTTTTATTTAATACATGTTTATAAAAGTAATTTTAAGTTACAATAAATGTTTGTTAGGGTTATTTTCATTTTTTTCGTGGTAAATTTTGGTATTTTTATGTTATGTAATGAGTTTCCAGGAACGGAACCCCAATGGAAACATTGTGGCTATGGGAAATAAGGATTCGACTTACGACGGCTCCATTTCCGACCATTATCCAGGAACCCAATTAGGTCGTAGGTGTGGGGGACGCCTGTATCCCTAGCAACATCAAACAAGCAGAATTTACCTCTACCCTAAGTCTCACTAGCAAAACAAACCTGAGCAGTACCCCAAGTGACACTATCCAACCAGACCTTTCCACTACCCCTTGCAACACCATCCAACCAGACCCTAGCACTGTTCGTAACCACACTAGCCTACCAGATTCCAGCAGCATCCCTAGCCACATGCGCTAACCAGACGCTAGCATTATCCCTAGCCATACTAGCTTACCAGACGCTAGCATTATCCCTAGCCATACTAGCTTACCAGACGCTAGCATTATCCCTAGCCATATGCGCTAACCAGACGCTAGCATTATCCCTAGCCACATGCGCTAACCAGACGCTAGCATTATCCCTAGCCATACTAGCTTACCAGACGCTAGCATTATCCCTAGCCATACTAGCTTACCAGACGCTAGCACTACCCCTTGCCACACTATCCAAACCGACCCTAGCACTACCCGAGCAACACTATTTGACCAGACCCTGACTGAACCCCAAGCCACACGAGCCACCCAAAGCAGATTAACACTAGCCCTCGCAACATCACCCAACCAGACCAAGGCAACAACCTCTATTCTAAACCCAGCTGCTCTTATCACTGACTGTTGGAACGTAACTCAACTCGACATCTGCCTAAGCGCACCAGCCTACGACTGGTGCGCACCAGCCTACGACTGGTGCGTTTGCCCTCACTCTCCCACACACACCACTCACTTCCTGCGCCACGCCACTTACTTCCTTCTGAGCATAACCTGAAAATAACGGGACACTTTTGCGAAAATACACGAGTTAAGTGCTCAGCAGCGCGAGTTGTGACGCAAAAATACAAACCGATAACTTAAAACCAAAGCAGCTGCAATGCCACCAATGTCATCGGCTCTCTTAAGCTAAGCCAGCCCAAGCCTGCTGCGGTGCTCCGTTGTCAATTGAGGGCGGTGTGTATCAAACATCGTCTGTTGTACTGTAGCATGTAGTTACTACGAGCATCCTTACTTAACCCAGCTTGGTGAAATATGTTTAAATGATTAAAACAATCCACACGGCATGAGGCCCTTATCCAGCTGTGGATTTCCACAAGGGCTGCTACAGGTGAACACTCAAAACAAGTGCATGCAACGCCAGATGCAATACCTTTAACTTTACAATCAACAACTTTTATTTTTGAAGTGGTAAAAAAAGCATTTGAGCCATTAAAAACTCGAGATGTGTGGGAGGCAGGGTGACGCAGTGGTAACTATTGTGCTTCACAGTGCATGCCTGGGTTCGACTCCCGAAATGGGCACCTTTCTGTGGTAAGTTTACAAGTTCATATCAAAGGTTTTTTTGGGTTAGATCACGTTACAACCAGCTTCATCAGGCGATGAAACTGGTTGTTTTGCTGAAACGTCGTACCTGAATTGCAAATGTTGTGGATTTACTCTCTAACGCACCGTTGTGCTGAAGTAGTAACTAATTGGCACATTTTGTTTGCGCTACAAACCTTACTAATTGGCTGTGTCGGGTGGTGGCGGATTTAACAATATATTTACACGATGTAACCCAAAATATTATCCGTAATAAAAACCTTTATTATGGGTATTGGTCGCGAAAGCCTACGTGTTGAGTTTGTAAGTTCTCCCCGTTACACTCGTTGACCCAGTAAAGCCTCATTGAGCCTCATGACTCATTTTCAGGAGGGTCCTGCGCAGCAGAGGGTGGCGATGGCCACGTCGCCACTCTCTGCCGCGTTCCCCTTTCTGCGTCTCGATTGTAATTCGACGTTTCTTATGCAGAATTTTCAGGGTTTCTGTTTAATGTTTTCATTAACTTCCAACTTTCTAATCCACACGTCACAGCGGGGCAGTACACACCAGTCAATCGCCCGTCATTCCGGTTAATTTCAATAAAATGTTACGGAACCAAACAAAAACACGGGCCGCCAAGCAAGCTCTCGTACGTTGAAGGCTCTCAGATGGTGATGTAAATTTCACATCGCCACAAGGATCGGTACAATACCTGCATAGCAAAATACCTTTAGAAACGCATTGTTAATATTTATATAAATATGAACGCGTTTCTAAATCCATGGCATTCTCTTAACCCAACCCGAAGCAAGGCTAAACTTGGGTTAGGGCTCCCGGGGTTTAGCCCCTAAATCTGAAACTGATCTAGGGGTGAGACGATTAAATCAATTGATCGACTGACAACTGTTACCAACTTTTTTTGTAAAAGATTACACGGGCACCATTAAAAGCGGACCCCCCCACACCACACACGCAGCCGTGCCCAGCACGACGCGCCTGATGATGCCGATAGCTCCACCAAGCTTCGCCCGTCACCTCGAGTCCAGCGGCACACATTGGAAATCGAGGCGATACTTTTCATTTTCTGCCCCTTCCCCGCCCCCCCCCCCAAACTTCTGAAAGAGCTTAATAGTTAATCGGATTTCTCCAGAATTAATCAATATTCTAATAAAAGATTCAGATTTTCGTGCTATCAGACTAGTCAAGTAATGGATACGACAGCCAGTTGAGAGCAATCGGTTACTTCAATGGGGCATGCCAGCTGAACTGTGTCCCCTACACCTGCCAAGACACTGAACCGGAAAAATACTCAAGGACTGTCATCGTAAACCAATAACAAATTACAAATCAACGCGTTAGTGTGACATTGCACTAAAACGTCACATTTAAACTCACGTTCGTCAATAACAGTTGTGGCCTTTTAAAGAAAAAGTATAATCGACGTTTCGGGCAATGGCCCTCCCTCACACCATTACATTTGTTGATGTGTTAAGTTCCATTTAATTATGCTTGCGCACCACTGAAAACGCAGCAGTGCCACTAAATCATTTGACATTAAAGTGAGGCAGATTTAAACAAAACCGCGCTCGCTGGCGGCTCCTGTGCACGTACAGCGAGTTCGTCAATCCACTGCTGGAAGAGAGGGCCTCTCGTGGGGGTTGCCTGGCCTGACCGTACCTCACCACGCCGGTCAATGCGGCTTCGTGAAGGTAGGGTGCGAGCATAGGACGTGAGAGTACAGCACAACAATGTTTATTCACTGCCATTAGTTGTTTAGTTTGTTGTCCTTCGCCCGCACCTCCGAAGAACACGATTGGCTACGTACGGTGCGAAGGAAGTTCAACATATATACATCTGCCGTCCAACATGTGGCGAATTCCACATTCCTATGCCGGGAGCCAGTACTTTACATGTCTCCAACGATTTGACCACTGTAGTCAAACTGATGTTTCCAAGCCAGTGGCGGCTATTCCACATTCCCATTGCATGCCTAGACGCTACCACTTATTGACTTCCAACAGGTACTCGATTTACCTGCCCAGAAGAGCAATTATGATTGGTCGTGTGTACCCCCCCCATTCCCTTAAAATGAACGATAACCATCGAGTTCATGTTTTTTTTTTAAGTGAGGAAACCAAGACGGAGATACAGAGAGCGAAGGCTGCGGGAAGGCCGCACGATTTTCCCGCGTAAATCAACAACGGCCTCGCGAACCCGAGCGCGCGACGCGACCCGACACACACAACACACAGACGGCCGCGGGAATCCGTGAGGGCGGAAACATCTCCCCCCGATCTCCTCGTTGTGAGGGCGAAAGAGGCACCGTGAGGAGGCTGCGAGCGGGCGGGCCGAGGAGGAGTCGGCGGGTAAAGATGGCAGGAGTCGCTGTGAAGGGGAAGTGGAAGGGGGGGGGGGACCCAACTTCACATTTCCCAGCACGGATAAGCACGCCGCGACGTAACGGCGCCTCCCATTGGTCCGTTGCGCGAGCGCGTGAAGCGCAGAAGCCAATCGGGAGTGGTGAGACGGCACGAGTCGCCAATGCGGTGTACGGTTTATAACGTGCGATTCTTGCTGGGGGGGGGGGGGGTTTAAACATGTAAGATTATTATGTAATGTTTTGTGTTTTCTTATGGGTTGTTGTTTAAAAACAGCGGTAATTGCACACACAGTTCGCACGAATGGGGGGGAAACATCTGTGAAAAAGACCTTTATAGCTCATCGGATTCCTCCAGCGTAAATATTCTGGTTCTAATGTACGGTTCCTTTTAATTGCATTGGTGCCTTGCCTGCCACTCTAGCATACACGTCTCTCTCGTACTTTAACCCGAGACTCTACAGCCTTGAGAGCGGCTCACGGGCGTGCATTGGATTCTAACATGTATTACAGTACTCTATTATAGTCTATTATTGTTAAATCTTGTGTAAGCAATGCAACTCTAGTACTATTTAATGGAGTGCAAAGGGCAGCGACTGGCGGTGGTTTTAGGTCACAGCGTCCGTTCTGTTTCTGGACTCGCACCCTTTCTATGAGAAAAAGTTGAAAACTATCACAACTATCCAAGGTTATTAACAGTATCTCGCACCTCCGATTCGCATGGTTGACTACGTACGGTGCGAAAGAAGTTCAACATACATAACACACTTAGGGGCCATCCATTTAATAGGTACACACGCGGACTTTTTACACACCCCCCCCCTTCCGCGTACGTTCGCTTTATGCACCCCCACCGAATCCTATAGAACGGCCGATATTTAATCCACGCAGAAGCGATCAGGGATTAATAATATTAACGTGTTTAAGCAAACAGATAGTCCACCGCCGGCTGCATTGAAGAATTACTTGGCCACTGATGTTGCTGAGCTGCGTGATAGCTGCAGTCAGGGGCACGGCGGCACACGAGTGACAGCTCTCCCACAGCCCCGCCTCTCACGCTGGTGCTTGTTGTCTCACAGCTGAAGACACTCAACTGTGGCTCATTTGAAGGCCAAAGTAGACAAATTATTATCGAGGCTTCACCTCCCCCCCCCCGTTTCCTAAGCGCACATTGTCAGTAGAACCCCATACGCAAGCGAACGCATTTGGGTTAACCCCCCTCCATGCGTACGTACTAAAGTAACTAAATGGATGGCCCCTTAAGTTACTATAGGAGGGGGGTGTCCACAAAGTGTTAGTTCCCATTTGCCCATTAGTGCTAAGCAAACTTATTTAATACCCCCCCCCCCCCCACTGTATTCTCCAAAAGTGGACTCGCCCTCACCTGCGTGACAGGGCGCTGCGCCTCGGTTTCTTGGGGTTCTATTTACGTTTCTTGGGTTTCCCTTCAATTTCTTGAGTTCCCCCTCAATGCTTTGCAGACAAAGTCTCACTGATGCCTTTAGTTGGGGTTGCCATGCACCACTGACTTTTCACAAACTGTTACACAGTTCATTTTACCCCCCCCCCCCCCAATGTAATGGGGGGCGACACGGTGGCGAGATGTTAACTACCTCGCCTCGTATGCAGGAGGTCGTGGGTTCGATCCCGATACCCGACCCTTGACGCCTGCTGCTGTATATTTGGAGTTTGCATTTCTCTCGCCCCGTGGTCGCGTGGATTTTTCTCCGGGTCCGCCGGTTTTTCCCTCCACATTTTGAATCAACATCACGCGATCATGATAAGCCACCACTTCGTTGAGCTATCATTTGTGATAGCTCAACGAAGTGGGGCCTTACCTGGTCAAATAAAAAATGGCTTCGTGATGATGGGCTGAAAACAAATGAACAGCTATCACTGGCAGTGACAAATACATCGAACTTAAAATGCATTTTATATTTGAAAAGGGACAATATGCCAACACCAACGTATTCATTGCTCGAGTTAAGCCGTCGTTGTATCTATGGGAGTTTAGTGAACCACGGACTGCGACTCGAACCCGCTATCTGTGCTGTCATCTCCTGGACAACTGTCCGTTCAGATCTCTCACAAAGCAGTGCAATCATTCGTGTGATATAATGGCCCGTGGAAGCGGATAACACAGAGCTATCTCTGAGATCCCTTCCAGTGACATTCGGTCCACATAGTCACGGGAAAGCACTTTCCACACAGACTGGCTCATTAACCCCCTTTCTGCACTGCCATCTGCTGGCCACCTTGCAGCTCACCGATCTCAAATCATCCCACGGTGACCTCTCATGGTCAAGAGCTCACGATGGCCAGTGTCTTGAATGCCACCTCTCCTCGCCATCGCTTCCTTCCTTCTGACAGATACTTCATCTGTGCCACCGTCGGCACATCCTTCAGGCACCACTCTTGCAGTCTCGTACCGGGGCACGGTACTGATCAATGACGAACTGGAACTAGAAATAGGCCCACAGGCATTTGTAAACGGACCGGGCCCAAATTGCCATGCGATCTCATTGGCCCATTTGGGCTGGTCCAAAAAAAACAAATGGCCCGGTGAGGAAGAATCTTTGGGGCTGCCGAATATGACGCAGTACCAATTAGAAACATTGTAATGAAAACATTTTATGAAATGAAGCAATTGGCGGGACCCCGGGGTCCCATCACTGCCCCGGGGTGGGAAAAACCGCGTAGCGACACGAGTCTTGCCTTACCGACAACAAAACTAGCGGTCAATCGATTGGCCTCGTCGAGAGCTACTCGGGGCACTAAGTTTCGTAAAAAGTAGAAAAATTACATAAACACGTTCAATTCACTGCCTGGGGGGCGGGCTCGCCTTGGCAAAGAAGCTGAGGATCGACGGCTGACCGGAGGGCGTTGTCGCCGCGCGCAACTGCGGCGAACGCCCCCCGGGCTTGCGTTTGGCCGGTGGGGTGGCGCCCATCGTGTCGATCGCCGCCTGCTGCTGGCGCTTGTTGGCGCGAGTCTGGGCGGGCGGCGCGTTGCTGTCGGGATCACGAGTGGGCGGACTGAAAAATAATAATTATTGACCTGATTTTTGCAGGACCCCGGGGTCCCGCCAAATTATTCAAATAAATAATATTATTTTTAAAACTTTTAATTACACTTGCAATCCCCCCTTATAGACTGCCTCCCCCCCCCCCCCCTACTGGCCCTCGAAATAAAATGCCCCACCAGGCATTTGCCCCATGGACCCGCTTCCCTATGGTCAGTCTGGGGCCTTGTGCTGGTGACTCCGTTTCACGTGGCTGTCTGTGATCCAGCACTGTGAAGGCAAGCAGTAAGTGTTGGTGGATCACCGCACGAACGTTGCAACAAATCTCTCCCCATGGGCGTCGAGGAGGAGCCGAACCCTGACTCAACAGCAAGGTACCGACTATCTGTCCCTGCTGTATGGGATAGAGTGTTGCCCCTTCACACGCAAACTCCGGTCATCCTCGCAGCGGCTTTTGGCTAGCCATGGAACAAAGACGGTTACCGCATCACGTCCTTTCAGATGCGCTTCTGTAGCCGTCTGGAACGCTATTCTTTCCGATTTTAAGAAGCCACTGCAGCTATTCACTTTTAAATCTAGATTGAAAACTAATTGAGAACTGCTTTTTGTGTTTAGTTTGTTGTCCTTCGCCCGCACCTCCGATTAGACGTTCAACATACATACACTTGAGTTTTTTCCTTCGGGTGTTCTGGTTTCCTCCCACTCATTATTTGGATGAAAACATCTTAATATATAGAGGACCACAGAGCTCTGGTAATTATTGGTAGTGCCAGCTTCACCGCCAGGCTGCTGCTGCCTTCCAGCTCGTCCGTAGTTCCTCAGCGATTCCTCAATGGCACAAACGAAACATTAAACGAGACTGGCGGCAGTGGTGACACACTTGTGCCTCACAGCCAAGAACGTGCCTAGGTTCGATTCCCGACTAGGGCGCCTCTCTCTGTGAGTGGAGTTTATATTTCTCTACCCTTGTTCTGCGTGGGGTTCCTCCGGCTTCTCCAGTAGCTAACAAATAAAAAGGCCCAATACAATGTAACCGGTATTGGCCAAAACCGCATCCCAATGCTGAGAAATCACGTGCACATTACTCAGCTGAGATCACACAAAGCAGCAGCAACATCACCTTAACTAAACAATTTTTATTTACCAGGTAAGGCCCGCTGAGCTACGTAGCTCTTTTTCAGAAACGACCTGGCTATCACAAATTATAGCTCAACGAAGTGGCTTATCACGTGTAAAGTGATAGCAGCAACATACTCTAAACGCACGTAGTTTCTAAATGTGGAGGGGAAAACCGGAGGACCCGGAGGGAAATCCACGCGACCATAGGGAGAGAGACATGCAAACTCCGAATATAGAGGCGTTAGGGTCTGGATCGGGGATCGAATCCACGACCTCCTGTATACTTAAAATAAGTATTGAGACTAAGTGAGGCTTTCCTGTGTAAACAAGCGGAATAATTTAATAAAAAATAAATAACCACCAGCATCGCCATCTGGCTTAATGCGTGAGTCAATGACCCTGTCTCGCAGCCTTCTCAGTGACACGGAGAGGTAGATTATGAGATTATTTGACAGGGGGTGAAAGAGAGGCGACGGTGGACAGAGAATTTGGTGGACGACAGAAGAGAGGGGAGAGAGGGGAGGATAAAGGGAAAGTAGGAAGAGAGAGGCGATGACAGAATTGGAATGGGAGGGAGAGAATAAGAGTAGAGGAGCAGAGAGTAAATTGGAGAGAGGGGGGATGAGAGAGAGGAGGAAGAGAGGGGGGGGGATGAGAGAGAGGAGGAAGAGAGAGGGGGGATGAAAGAGAGGAGGAAGAGAGGAGGGGGATGAGAGAGGGGGGATGAGAGAAAGAGGGGAGGAGAGTTAGGGGATAAAAGGGGCTGACTGAATCCCACATTCCTGCGCTCTCTTCTAACCCGAACCATATGGGGCTTCGGGATGGGAGGTTCCATTGAGTATGTACACTCACCTACTCACCCACTCACCTATTTACTCACTCACTGAACCACCCACTCACATGCTAACTCAACCACTTACTCACTCAGTCACTCATTCACTCATCCATTCTACCACTAACTCACCTACTCATTCACCCATGCACCCACTCGCTCACCCACTCACCCACCTCATCACCCACTCTGATGCTCACTCTCTCTTTAACTCACTCACCCCTTCTCTCTCTCTCTCTCGCATTCGCGCTCTCACCCACTCACTCATCCGTGAACTCTGCACTCGTTTTACGCAATCTCTGAGTGAATCTCACAACAACATGGGGGAGAGAGAGAGCCGGGAGAGAGGAAAAGGGGGGGGGGGGGCGAGAGAGGAGAGGGAGAGGGAAAAGGGGGAGAGAGGGGGGAAGCGGGGGACGAGAACGGGGAGAGGGGGGAGATATTGGAGGGAGAGAGAGGGAAAACCGGGGGAGGGAGAAGGGGGAGAGAGAGAAGGGGGGGGTAAGCATGGGGGAAAGATGGGGAAAGGGGGAGAGAGATGCAGAGAGAGTGAAGTGCAAAGAGGTGGGGGGCGAATTGCGGGGAAAGAGAGAAGAGAGGCAATAAGTAGGGGGAGGGAGAGTGGGGCGAGTGAGTGAGGGGAGAGAGTGGGGGGAGAGTGGGGAGAGAGTGGGGGGACTGTGTGAGGGGAGATTGAGGGAGGGGGGAGACTCAACTACATCGCACTTCAGCGCTCTCTCATTGCATCTGCTTTCATCTCTTCGTCATCACAACCATTATCAGCAGCAGCTCGTATCTCTCGATCATCACAATCAGCATCTTCACAATCAGCAGCATCATCAGCAGCGTCCGTGCTGCTCTCCGCCCCGCGTGGAGTCGCCTGCGAGTTGGCGTGGTGGTTGTGAAGTTGCGAGTTCACAGAGGAGCACCCTCCATCACCACCATCATCACCAACCTCATCACCAACCTCATCATCACCACAGCGGCCCCAGCAACGGGCTTTTTCGGGATATTGCATTGGGCGCGGCGCGAAGATCTGGCGGCCGCTGCTGCTGATCGATAGGGAGCAGGAGGGGAAGCAAGGTGGAAGCAGAGAACAAGCAAGGAAGGAGCAGAGAAGGAGCAAGGGAGGAGCAGAAGTGGAGCAAGGAAGGAGCAGAGAAGGAGCAAGGGAGGAGCATAAACGGAACAAGGGAGAAACAGAGGAGCAAGAGAAGCAAGGGAGGAGCAAGAGAAGCAAAGGAGGAGCAAGAGAAGCAAAGGAGGATCAGGAAAGGAGCAAGGAAAGTGAAACGAGCTAGGAGGGCTCCAAAAGGAGGTGGGGAGGCAGGGAAAGCAGAGAGGAAGCACGCAGGGGAGCAGGGCAAGTACCATGCGGGCCGGGAGGAGAGGGGGGGGGCCCTCTGGTGGGGTCTGGGCCCCACGTCTCGTCGGGGTCTGTTTACTCCTCGCCAGCCTCACCTCATCGCAGAGTCCCAACGGGGTCACGGCACCACTAACGGTGAGTAGGGGTTCCTTCTACTACCCCCTCTCTCGTCCCTTCTCATCCCATCCCCTCTCTTGCTCTCATCTTTTATCCCCTCTGTCACACCCTGTCATCCCATCTCTAATCCCCTCATCCCCTCTCTCATCCCCTATTATCCCATCTCTTATCCCCTCTGTCACCCCATCTCTTATCCCCTCATCCCCTCTCATCCCCTATTATCCCATCTCTTATCCCCCCGCCCCATCCCCTCTATCACGCGAGAGAATGAGTGAGTGAATGAGCAATCAGGTAAGGCAACTGCTGAATGAGTGAGAGAGCGATTGAATGAATCATGATCGCTTAACTCGGTGAATGAGTGTACGGTAAAGTCAATGAATGAGTGGGCTGTGTCATGAATGAGTAACACGAGGAATGAGAGTGAATGAGAGTGAATGAGTGAGCCAAGCAACTGGAACGGTGAATGAGAGAGTTGACGTCAGTGAATGCGCGAATAAAGTAATAGAATCAATGAATGAGTGAGTGAACGAGTTCAGAGAATGAGATCATTAAAGAGCGACTGGAAAAGAGAATGTGACCGGGAATGAGAGTTTGATGATGAATGAGTTAACGAGAGATTACAGTGCAAGGTAAGTGAACGAGAGACCAAGTGAGATGGCGAATGGTCGAAAGTGTTTACGCACTACTTCCGTCCGCCTGTCCGTCCCTCCGCCTGTCCGTCAGCGTGTCCGTCCCTCCGCCTGTCCGTCCGTCCGCCTGTCCGTACGCCTGTCCGTCAGCCTGTATGTCCGTCCGTCCGCCTGTCCGTCCGCCTGTCCGTCCCTCCGCCTGTCCGTCAGCCTGTATGTTCGTCCGGCTGTTCGTCTGTCCATACACCTGTCCGTCCACCAATCCGTCTGTCCGTCCGCCTGTCCCTCAGCTTGTCCATTCGGGTCTCTTTCTCTGTAACGGGGGAGTCACAGTAACTGCCGTCCATCACAGGCCGCAGTATGAACGAGGCTTCAGTGTGAAGTTGCGTTGCTATTCGAGACTAAACCTGAACAGTTGCAATTCGGCCAAATTGCTTTGTGTACATACACAGCAGCACTCCCCAGTTTGCGTCGGGGATGCGTTCCTGAAAGTTGCGACGACGAATATCGAAACGACGTGAATGAAAGCGATGTACAGGGTGGGTGGTGGTGGTGGTGGTGGCGAAGGCTGAGAAAGGGCGGATAGCGAGAAGGGCGGACGATGCCATCAGCGACGTGACGTGTGGTGCTTCACGTGGCGTGAGTGTGGGGCTTCACTTGGGCGTGGGGCTTCACGTGAGTGTGGGGCTTGACGTGAGTGTGGGACGTGACGTGAGTGTGGGACGTGACGTGAGTGTGGGGCTTCACGTGAGCGTGGGGCTTCACGTGAGCGTGGGGCTTGACGTGAGTGTGGGACGTGACGCGACGCAGATCGGGTGTTGGCGGTACTCGTCACGTGACGACGACGGATTGGTGAGACGACGTCAAATGTGGGAAGACGAAACCGCGGTGTTCAAGTATGACTGCATCACTGGATTTGAACACAAATCTTCGTGGAGTCCATGCGTTTGCGCGATTGTTCTTCGTTGGTTGAGCGTGAAACATTTACCGTCGCCTCTTGTCCAAGCTGGGTAAATCGGACTTAAACAATGTATTGATTTATGGTTTGGCGACTTGATTTTACCTTTTCATCGATGTTGCACTCCTGTCGTGTTTGTGTGTAATTGTGTGCCATTGTGTTTGTGTGTAATTGTGTTTGTGTGTAATTGTGTTTGTGTGTCATTGTGTTTGTGTGTTTGTGTGTCATTGTGTTTGTGTGTCATTGTGTTTGTGTGTCATTGTGTTTGTGTGTTTGTGTGTCATTGTGTTTGTGTGTCATTGTGTGTGTCATCGTGTTTGTGTGTCATTGTGTTTGTGTGTCATTGTGTTTGTGTGTCATTGTGTTTGTGTGTCATTGTGTTTGTGTGTCATTGTGTGTGTCATTATTGTGTGTCATTGTGTTTGTGTGTTTGTGTGTCATTGTGTTTGTGTTTGTCTGTCATTGTGTTTGTGTGTTATTGTGTCTGTGTGTCATTGTGTTTGTGTGTCATCATGTTTGTGTATCATTGTGTTTGTGTGTTTGTGTGTCATTGTGTTTGTGTGTCATTGTTTTGTGTGTCATCGTGTTTGTGTGTCATTGTGTTTGTGTGTCATTGTGTTTGCTGTTGTAACTTTGCTGACCCGCCCATACTGGGCATCTGTCAAAAAGAGCTTCACGGCTCATCGGATTCCTCCTCCTGCAGTCGACATCAAGATTCTGATCCTGAGTTGTGCAATGACAACGCGATGGTTCCGTGACATTGGATCTCATCAGCAAGGGCCACGTGCATGCCTCGCCGTGTGCATCGGAAGGGTGACAGTGTTGTGTGTGTGTGTTACAATGTAACAAAACCTCTTTTATTTAACCCCGCGTGTCCCGTAATCACGGAAACCTCTCTGTTTACACGCACAATGCATTCTTTATGTAATAGGCGCTCAGATTTTGCTGAGCGTTGCACATTTTACCACAGCTCAACATTTCTTGCCTGTGTGTACTTATGCGCGTTTAATACATACAAGCAAAGACAAAGATCCTCCGTGTAGCCTTAACAGACTGTTTGTGGGGCAAGTGCTGTTAGCGAGTAGCGGCACGTGTGAAGGCCGGCACGGTACACGAGAGGTTGTGTGGCCAGCAGCTACGCCCGGCCGCCTTTGTCTCCCCCTCCCTAGTGGCGATGTGTACTACACACCGCACCAGGTACTCGTTTGAGGCTGAGTCGAGCAAGGGGAGGCCCGGGATCCGTTTAGATAATCGTTACCGGTGTTGGCCGTGAACAGGAATCGAACTCTGATCGCCGGGTTCATAGCGCAGTGCACGACCGCTCCCACAATAATACACGGGGGGAGTCGTGGCGCAATGGTTAGCGCACTGCGCTCCTAACTTTGTGGTTGTGAGTTCGATTCCCGCTTCACGGTCAACATCCTGGACCTACCCTACGTTGACTCAGTCGTAAATTAACACCTGGTGCGTTGTGTAAACATCAGCGCTGGAGAGACAAAGGCGGCCAGTCGAGCGTGGTGTTGGCCACAACCCGACCCAGCTACTGTGCCGGGGTGCCACGGTGGCTATGAGATGTTAACTACCTCGCCTGATATGCAGGTGGTCGTGGGTTCGATCCTGACCCTGACACCTGCTGCTGTACATTGGGAATTTGCGTCTCTCCCCGTGGTCGCGTGGATTTGCCTCCGGGTCCTACGGCTTTTCCCCTCCACATTTAGAATCAACATCACCACGCGTTTAGAGTGCTTGCTGAAATTAATTCCACGTGATAAGCCCACTTCGTCGAGCTATCATGTATATTCAGGTGGCTTTTGAAAAAGTCTATCGAGCTCAGTGGGCCTTACCTGGTCAAATGAAAGATGGTTTTAAAAAGTTTAGTTTGAATAGGCGCTGGCTAACAAGAGTCATTGTCTGTTTCAGGACTGCTCCGAGGGTTACCTGTGGAACGCCGATCGGCAGCAGTGCCTGGGTGAGTCACAGCCGTGCGGGAAGAGGCGTCCCTCGGGTAGACGGCGAATCGGGGCGACCGTCCCGGGCCCCCCCCAGGCCCCCCGCGCTTTGGGAGGCCCCGTGCCTTGACGTCACGGCCTCAGGTGTAATAGTTCCGCTTTAGCTTGAAGGCGTTTGGGGGCCCACACAGTGGGATTTGCCCCGGGCCCCGCGGTGGATATGAGATGTCAACTACCTCACCCGGTGTACAGGAGGTCGTGGGTTCGATCCCGATCCTGACGCCTGCTGCTGCTGTATATTTGTGGTTTGCGTGGTTTTTTCCCCGTGGTCGCGTGGAATTTTTTTCGGATCCTCCTGGTTTTCCCTCCGTATTTAGAATCAACATCACGCGTTTAGAGTATTTGGTTGCTATAAATGTCCACGTGATGATAAGCCACTTCGAGAGCTATCATTTGTGATAGCAAGGTCGTTTCTGAAAAAAGAGATACGTAGCTCAGTGGGCCTTACCTGGTACAACAAATAATGTTTTTAGTTTAGTTTAGACGGCCCTGCGTGGGAGAGTTGTAGTGTGGAGGAGAGGAAGACACGTGCTCCCGGTGGTGGCTGTTAAGAAGCCGGCTATCAGCCGGGCCGTGGTGGTGGTGGTGGCTACGCTGCACGTGGAGTATAAAGAGGCATTGAATTGAGTTTTACAATCGAATGCAACATTCTGGAGCAAACATCATGGACAAAGCTCCACGGAAGAGAGACGGCCACGATTTTTGACGTCTTGGATGGAGAAAGACGTGGCCCACAGAGCGACCGAGATGGTGGTGGTGGTGAGACCTATAGACTCGCATAGAGACCCATAGACTTACATAGAGACCCATAGACTTACATAGAGACCCAAAGACCCTCACAGAGACCCCCAGACACAGAGATGCATAGACGCACACAGAGACGCATGGACTCACACAGAAACCCATAGACTCGCACAGGGACGCATAGACTCACACGGAGACCAACAGACTCACACATTTGATCCATATATTTTCATTGCATAACCGGTAACCGTATAGGGGGGCGGCGACCAGTAAAAACCGGTTCGTTCATATTCAGAAATGTCTCTCGCAATGAAACGTCAATCTCCTTTGCCCGTCGTGATTGAGACACGGGGGGAAGGGGGGCAGATAGCGCAGAGTGGTGTCCGTGATGGTCAGCACGCTGGACCTACAACCCACAGGCTGGCCGGCTCGATCCCATATCTTCCGGCGTGGAAGTTGAAACAATGGGGGGCAAAGGGTCCACCCCAGCAGCAGCAGCAGTCTGGATGGGTGCACCCACAGCTGCGTGGTCTCTGTTCGACAGTAGGTCTCGCGTGGTGGGGTAAAGCGTGGGTCACTCACACTCCTTCCAAATACCCCTCTAGGGCTCTCCTTTCGTGGAGGTCCTGCAACCAGCAGTGACGTGAGCGAGCACTTGCAGAGGCTGCGCCTTTGACGTGTATTCACTCAAGGTGTGTTATATAAACTAAAACTAACCTTGCGTCTTTCATCTTACCAGGTAAGGCCCACCGAGCCATATAGCTCTTTTCAGAAGCGATCTCTAGACTTCCATAGCGACCCATAGACTCACATAGTCCCAAAGACTTATACAGAGACCCATAGACTCACACAGAGACCCATAGACTCACACAGAGACCCATAGACTCACACAGAGACCCATAGACTTACACAGAGACCCACAGACTCACACAGAGACCCATAGACTCACAGAGAAGTCTATAGACTTACACAGAGACCCACAGACTCACACAGAGACCCATAGACTCACAGAGAGACCCACAGACTCACACAGAGACCCATAGACTCACACAGAGACCCATAGATTCACACAGAGACCCACAGACTCAAACAGAGACCCATGGACTCACACAGAGACCCATAGACTCACAGAGAAGCCTATAGACTTACACAGAGATCCACAGACTCACACAGAGACCCATAGACTCACAGAGAGACCCACAGACGCAAACAGAGACCCATAGACTCACAGAGAGACCTATAGACTCACACAGAGACCCATAGACTCAAACAGAGACCCATAGACTCACAGAGACCTATAGACTCACACAGAGACCCATAGACTCACACAGAGACACATAGAATCACGCAGAGATCCATAGACTCACAAAGAGACCCATAGACTCACACAGAGTCCCATAGACTCACACAGAGACCCATAGACTCATAGAGAGACCTATAGACTCACACAGAGACCCATAGACTCACAGAGACCTATAGACTCACACAGAGACCCATAGACTCACATAGAGACCCATAGACTCACAGAGAGACCTATAGACTCACACAGAAACCTATAGACTCACACAGAGACCCATAGACTCACACAGAGACCCATAGACTCACAGAGAGACCTATAGACTTACACAGAGACCCATAGACTCAAACAGAGACCCATAGACTCACACAGAGACCCATAGACTCACACAGAGACCCATAAACTCACAGAGAGACTCATAGATTCACAGAGAAGCCTATAGACTTACACAGAGACCCATAGACTCACACAGAGACCCATAGACTCACAGAGAGACCCACAGACTCACACAGAGACCCATAGACTCACAGAGAGACCTATAGACTCACACAGAGACCCATAGACTCACACAGAGACCCATAAACTCACAGTGAGACTCATAGACGCACCTCCCCCCCAACCCCCTGGCCCCCGCCCCCACCTTGCGACTCGCACAGACGTGAACGAGTGCGAGATCATCCCGGACGCGTGCAAGGGTCAGCTGAAGTGCATTAACCACTTCGGGGGTTACCTCTGCCTGCCCCGCTCGGCGCTCGTCATCCGCACCCCCTCGGGCGAGACCCACGGCGGCGGTGGGAGCGGTGCCCCCCAGCCCGTCGGGGAGAGGCCCCCGGGGGGCCACGCGGCCCCCCCGCCCAGGAGGGCGGTGTCGGAGGCGGGGGACGCGGCCGAGGACGTGATGAGCCCCTGCGCTCCAGGACACGACCTGCAGGATGGCGTGTGCGTGGGTACGTGTGCGTGGGTACGTGTGTGTGGATGTGTGTGGGTACGTGTGTGGGTACGTGTGCGTGGGTACGTGTGTGTGGATGTGTGTGGGTACGTGTGTGGGTACGTGTTCGTGGGTACGTGTGTGTGGCTGTGTGTGGCTGTGTGTGGGTACATGTGTGTGGGTACGTGTGCGTGGGTACGTGTGCGTGAGTACGTGTGTGTGGATGTGTGTGGGTACGGGAGTGTGGGTATGTGTACCGGGGGAATCTCCATATGGTACAGATATAATGGGAGGCTGATCGATGCCCGGGTGCAGTCAAGGGACGGCTCCCTATTGCTCAACCACGTTATGTATGCTGATGATTTGGTAATAGCTGCTCATTCAGAGGAGGAGTTGGAGATGCTGCTGCTGAGACTGGAGCGTGCCACTAAGAGATGGGGCCTTACCATCAGCCCCACCAAAACTAAGCACCTGCCTGGGTATTTTGTACCATCGGACACTCCACTCCCACAACTCCCAATCGGTGATGGGGCAGTTGTGGAGAGAGTGGAGAGTTTCCCATACCTGGGCAGTGTGCTTATGACCGGCTCCAGTTTAACAGCAGAGGTCGCACTCCGAATCAGTCGAGCGGCAATATCTTTTCATCGGTTGCGTAACGCTGTGTGGAGGCTACCTGGTCTGTCGCTCTGCACTAAGCTTAAGGTCTTCTCGGCCACGGTCATTCCCTCCCTTCTCTACGCTTGCGAAACGTGGACCCCCCTAATGGAACATCTTCGCCGGTTAGAAACATTTAGGCTGGCCTGCCTACGATCCATCCTGGGTTTAACCAGACTGGATTGTGTGAGGAGCTCACAAATCCTTGAAAGATCTGGGCAAGGTCCCATCGGTGAGCTCCTCCGGCAGGCAAGGCTGCGTTGGCTGGGTCATGTAGCCCGCATGCCTAGCCACCGCATGCCGAAACAGCTTTTGTTCGGCCGGATCGAGGGGGCTAAACGGGCGCGGCACGGACTAGAGAAGAGATGGAGTGATGTGGTACAGGAGGACGTGGAGCTGAGTGGACTTGCCGATGACTGGTACCAGCGGTGTCAAGATCGGCCTCTGTGGAGAATGCTCATGAAGGACGCTACTGGGCAGTTGGAGGCAGTCGCCCTCCAACAACAACAACGGAGGGCGGAGGAGCGACGCTCACAACAACGAGCGGAGCGCCGGGTGGCTAAAGCACAGCGGGTTGGCACAGTGAGGGGCACAGGTGGTGCATCAGCCAGTCATCTCAGTCAGTCGACCCGTGGCACCTGGGTCTGCCCCGTGACCTCCTGCCAGCGGGCGTTCCGACACTCCACGTGGCCTCAATGTGCACATGGCCTGGCACAACCGTCGTGGTGATGTCACCACCACTTAGTGGTGAATGGCGGTTGTTGTTGTTGTGGGTACGTGTGTGTGGGTGTGCTCGCGAACAGCACTTGTCCCAACAGTCTGTTAAGGCTAAACGGGGGATTTTTGTGAGTGTGTGGGTGGGTGTGAGGGCGTGGGTATGTGTGGGTACGTGTATGTGGATGTGTGTGGGTACGTGTGTGGGGGTGTGGGTAGAGCAGTGTAGTGGTGAGCAAACTGCGCTACGAACCCGGTGACCCGAGTTCAAATCGGGCTCAGGGCTAACATCGATAACAATTATTTGATTTGGTCCTGGGTCTCACCTCGGTCGACTCAGCCTGAAATGGGTACCTGGTGCGGTGTGTTCAACATCGCCACTGGTGAGACTAGAGCGGTCAGGCGTGGTGCCGGCCACCCACCCCGATGCGTGCCGTTCCAGCCTTAAGAGGTGCTCGTGAATTGCACTTGCCCCAACAGTCTGTTAAGGCTGTTGGGGCAAGTGCATAATTCAATGTCGCCATGCCAGGTATGCTGAGGAGAGGCTTGCGGAGCCCCATTGTGGTTTCTAGTCGAGGTGGTCCTGCCTGCCTGGATAACAATCTCTGTCCGTCTGCTACAGCAAAGGTGTAGGGAATTCCAACAGGACCTACATATGTGACCTGGTCAAGGCCTATGTTCTTTGTGCTTTCGGGATCCCTGACTGCTCACAATCATCATGGACCTTCATGATGGTGGGCAGGCCCAAGTAAAGTTGTGTGGCCAGGAGTCAGAGCCATTCCCTGCTCATCTTGGAGTGCGTCAGAGTTGTCCTCTAGTTCCCACATTGTTTAACATCGTCTTCGACCACGTAGTTCGAGAAGCCTTACATGGCTGTACCAGTGGAAATTCCATCTAGTGCAGATACAATCGGAGGCGAATCGGAGGCGATTCGGAGGCAAATCGATGCCCGCGTGCAGTCAAGGGATGGCTCCCGACTGGTTAACCATGTTATGTACGCTGACGATCTGGTGTGTGCTTCTCACTCTTAGAAGGAATTGGAGGTTCTGCTGCTCAACCTGGAGCGTGTCACTAAGAGGTGGGGCCTTACCATCAGGCCCACCAAATCTGAGCACCTGCCTGGGTATTTTGTATCATCCAATAACGAACTCCCTCAACTCCCCATAAGTGATGTGGCAGTTGTGGAGAGAGTGGAGACATTTCCATACTTGGGCAGTTTGCTTATGACCAGCTCCGGTTTGGCAGTAGAGGTCTCACTCCGAATCAGCAAAGCAGCATTATATTTGCATCGGCTGCGTAACACTGTGTGGAAGCTACCTGGTCTGTCGATCCACACGAAGCTTCGGGTCTTCTCGGCCACAGTCATGCCCTCCCTTCTCTACGCTTGCGAAACGTGAAGGGCTCTAATGGAACATCTGCGCCGGTTTGAAACTTACAAGATGGCCTGCCTCACAAATCATTGAAAGATCTGGACACATTCCCATCAGTGAGCTCCTCCAGTGGGCAAGGCTGCGTTGGCTGGGTCATGTAGCCCGCATGTCCAACAACAGCATGCCCAAGAAATTTATGTTAGGCCGGATAGAGGGGGCTAAACGGGCGCGACACGAGCTAGAGAAGAAATCGACTGATGCGGTACAGGAGAATGTGGAGCTGAGTGGACTTGCCAATGACCGGTACCAGCGGTGTCAAGATTAGCCTCTGTGGAGGAGGCTCGTGAAGGACGCTATTTGGTAATTGAAGACAGTCTCACCCTTCAACAACAACAGACAGCAGAGGAGCGACGCTCACAATAACGAGTGGCGCGCTGGTCAGCGAGAATGCAGTAAGTTGGCAAAGTAGGGAGTACAGCTGGTGGTGCGTCTGCCAGCGATCTCAGTCAGTCAATCCATGGCACCTGCTGGGTCTGTCCCGTGACCTGTCAGCAGCGAGCCTTCGACACCTCTGATGGCTTCAGAGTGCACCTAGCCTGGCACAAGCGCCGTGGTGACGTCACCACCGCTTAATGGCGAATGGTGGCTGTTGTTGTTTTGTGTGGGCACGTGCGTGTGTGTGGGTGTACACGTGACGTGCTTATGGGAAAGGTCCATTGCCCGAAACATCGCCTAGTATATACTAAAACTATAACCTAAACTCTTTTTATTTGACCAGGTAAGGCCCACTGAGCTATACAGCTCCTTTTAAGAAGCGACCTGGCCACAAATGATAGCTCAACTAAGTGGCTTATCACGTGCAATTGTATAACAGCCAAACAATATAAACGCGTGTTTGTAAACGTGGAGAGAAAACCCAGTGGACCACGCGACCACGTGGGGAGAGAGAGACACGCAAACTCCAAATATACAGCAGCAGCAGCAGGCGTCAGGGTCGGGATCGAACCCTCGACCTCTTGTATACTAGGCGAGGTAGTTAACATCTCATAGTCACCAGGCGAGGTAGTCAACATCTCCTGTGTACCAGGCGAGGTAGTTAACATCTCCTAGTCACCAGGCAAGGTAGTTAACATCTCCTGTGTACCAGGCGAGGTAGTTAACATCTCCTAGTCACCAGGCGAGGTAGTTAACATCTCCTGTGTACCAGGCGAGGTAGTTAACATCTCCTAGTCACCAGGCGAGGTAGTTAACATCTCCTGTGTACCAAGCGAGGTAGTTAACATCTCCTGTGTACCAGGCGAGATAGTTAACATCTCCTAGTCACCAGGCGAGGTAGTTAACATCTCCTGAGTCACCAGGCGAGGGAGTTAACATCTCCTGTATACCAGGCGAGGTAGTTAACATCTCCTGTATACCAGGCGAGGTAGTTAACATCTCCTGTATACCAGGCGAGGTAGTTAACATCTCCTGTACACCAGGCGAGGTAGTTAACATCTCCTGTATACCAGGCGAGGTAGTTAACATCTCCTGTGCACCAGGCGAGGTAGTTAACATCTCCTGTACACCAGGCGAGGTAGTTAACATCTCCTGTACACCAGGCGAAGTAGTTAACATCTACTGTGTACCAGGCGAGGTAGTTAACATCTCCTGTGTACTAGGCGAGGTAGTTAACATCTCCTGTGTACCAGGCGAGGTAGTTGACATCTCCTAGTCACCAGGCGAGGTAGTTAACATCTCCTGTGTACCAGGCGAGGTAGTTAACATCGCCTGTCCACCAGGCGAGGTAGTTAACATCTCCTACTCACCAGGCGTGGTAGTTAACATCTCCTGTACACCAGGCGAGGTAGTTAACATCTCCTGTATACCAGGCGAGGTAGTTAGCATCTTACGCCACTCTTCCTTCTAAGAACCACACACAGTGTTATCGACGAACACGTCAAGTGTTTTATATTGATACATGCGCAATGAAGAAGGGCCATTACCCGAAACGTCGCCTAACACTGATGTATTTATATTTCTCCGTGCAAGAGCAGGACGCTGTGTCAATGCCGAGCGTGCTGAGACTCCTTCCGTGGGAGCGAGGCGGCCGCGGCGGTGTTGTTATTGTTGTCGTCGTTGTTGTTGTTGTCGTTGTTGTCGTTGTTGTCGTTGTTGTTGTCCTTGATGTTGTCGTTGTTGTTGTTGTCGTTGTTGTTGTCGTTGTTGTTGTCGTTGTTGTTGTTGTCGTTGTTGTCGTTGTTGTTGTCGTTGTTGTCGTTGTTGTTGTTGTCGTTGTTGTTGTCGTTGTTGTTGTCCTTGATGTTGTCGTTGTTGTCGTTGTTGTTGTCGTTGTTGTCGTTGATGTTGTCGTTGTTGTCGTTGATGTTGTCGTTGTTGTCGTCGTTGTTGTCGTTGATGTTGTCGTTGTTGTTGTTGTCGTTGATGTTGTCGTTGTTGTCGTTGTTGTCGTTGTTGTTGTCGTTGTTGTTGTCGTTGATGTTGTCGTTGATGTTGTCGTTGTTGTCGTTGATGTTGTCGTTGTTGTCGTTGATGTTGTCGTTGTTGTCGTCGTTGTTGTTGTCGTTGTTGTCGTTGTTGTTGTTGTCGTTGTTGTGGTTGTTGTCGTTGTTGTCGTTGTTGTTGTCGTTGTTGTTGTCGTTGATGTTGTCATTGTTGTCGTTGTTGTCGTCATTGTTGTCGTTGTTGTCGTTGATGTTGTCGTTGTTGTCGTTGATGTTGTCGTTGTTGTTGTCGTTGTTGTCGTCGTTGTTGTTGTTGTCGTTGTTGTTGTCGTTGTTGTCGTTGTTGTTGTCGTTGTTGTGGTTGTTGTCGTTGTTGTCGTTGTTGTCGTTGTTGTTGTCGTTGTTGTTGTTTCGCGCGCAGTCCGTGATGAGCCCAGCAGCGAGTCGTCTCGGCGGCTCCCCAACAACAACAACCACCATTCGCCACTAAGTGGCGGTGACGTCACCACGACGCTTGTGCCAGGCCATGTGCACCTTGAGGCCACGTGGAGTGTCGAACGCTCGCTGGCAGGAGGTCACGGGGCAGACCCAAGTGCCACAGGTCGACTGACTGAGATGACTGGCTGGTGCACCACCTGTGCCCCCTACTGTGCCAACCTGCTGTGTTTTAGCCACCCGGCGCTCCGCTCGTTGTTGTGAGCGTCGCTCCTCCGCCCTCCGTTGTTGTTGGAGGGCGACTGCCTCCAACTGCCCATTAGCGTCCTTCACGAGCCTCCTCCACAGAGGCCGATCTTGACACCGCTGGTACCAGTCATCGGCAAGTCCACTCAGCTCCACGTCCTCCTGTACCACATCACTCCATCTATTCTCTAGCCCGTGCCGCGCCCGTTTAGCCCCCTCGATCCTGCCGAACAAAAGCTGTTTCGGCATGCGGTGGCCGGGTATGCGGGCTACATGACCCAGCCAACGCAGCCTTGCCTGCTGGAGGAGTTCACCGATGGGACCGTGCCCAGATCTTTCAAGGATTTGTGAGCCCCTCACACAATCCAGTCTGGTTAAACCCAGGATGGATCGTAGGCAGGCCAGCCTAAACGTTTCTAACCGGCGAAGATGTTCCATTAGGGGGGTCCACGTTTCGCATGCGTAGAGAAGGGAGGGAATGACTGTGGCCGAGAAGACCTGAAGCTTAGTGCGGAGCAACAGACCAGGTAGCTTCCACACAGCGTTACGCAAGCGATGAAAAGATATTGCCGCTCGACTGATTCTGCTCTTAAACTGGAGCCGGTCATACACACACACTCTCACACACACTCACATACACACACACTCTCTCACACACACTCTCACACACTCACACTGTCACACACTCACTCTCTCACACACACTCACACACTCTCACTCACCCACACTCACAAACTCTCACTCACACACTCACTCACACACACTCACACTCTCACCCACACACACACATGTGCTCCCGATTTGGGGGTCTATAAACATCTCCCTCGAGTGGGGTCATTGGCGGTGATGGGTGGGGCGGGGGGGGCGGAAACACGCAGCCTCGCAGATGTGAAGAGCTCTGTGGCTTTGGAGATCATGGTTACGGTGTGTGTTCGTGTGTGTGTGTTACGATGTGGTGTGTAAACATCACCACTGTGGAGACAAAGGCGGCCTGCGTGGTGTTGGCCACCCACTCCTTCGTGTGTCGTGCCCGTCTTCATAGGTGCTGGCTAACAACACTTGCCCCAACAGTCTGTGCAAGCTATACGGGGATCTTTGTCTTTGTTATGTTGTAGTGGGGAGCGGTGGCACAGCGGTTAGCGCGCTGCGCGATGAACCCGGCGACCCGGGTTCGATTCCCGCTCACGGCCACCACCGGTGGCCGTGATCGGGAATCGAACTCGGCATAAATGAATGGTGCGATGTGAAGACATCGCCACTGGAGAGACAAAGACGGCCGGGCGTGGTGCTGGCCACCCACCCCCTCGTGTGTCACAGTGCCGGTAGCCTTCAAAGGTGCTACTCGTCAGTCTATTAAGGCTACACGGGGGACCTTTGTCTTTGTTGTGTGCTATAGTGTGTGTGTGAATATGTATATATTCGAGTGTATGTTTGTGTGAGAGCGTGTGTGTACGAGTTTGTGAGTGGATGCACGTGTGTACTCACGTGTGTAATCTCGTGTGTAATCTCGTGTGTGTACTCACGTGTGTGTACTCACGTGTGTAATTACGTGAGTACACACACGTGAGTACACAAACATATTGAGTACTCACGTGTGTGTACTCTCGGGGATTCAAAACTGGGGGGGTGCTTGACCATACTTCACCACACTGGTCGGTGCGTAATTAACGCCGTCAAGGTCAACTTCCCCCACGCCCCCTCCCCCTCTGTGGCCCTGCCGCGCCGCTACAGACGTGGATGAGTGTCTGGGGGGCGAGCCGCTGTGTCCCCCATCCAAGACGTGCGCCAACACCCCGGGCAGCTACACGTGCCAGTGCCACAGCGGCTACCAAGAGAGCTACGGAGGCGTCTGCGTCGGTAAGTGGCCGCCACAGGGGGGCACTGCTGCCCGTAAGACGCCGCGAGTGTGAGGAGGAGGAGGCAGCACGATGATGAGGGTGGGGGTGGTGGTGGGTTGGGGTGGTGGGGGTGGTGGTGGGGGTGATGGGGTGGCGGTGGTGGTGGAAGATAAAAAATAAAAAAAGATTAAAATAAAAAAAAGATTAAAAAGAAAAACAAGAAGATAAAAAATATCAATTCTAGATTTGAAGCTTTTGTGACTGAATTCATACTCTGTTTTTTTTACGTTGTCCCCACCTGAAGAAGGACGCTTGTGTTGCGCCCGAAACGTCGTGACTTTACCGAAAAAATAACAAGAATATTAAAAATAAAAAATCACCGACGTCCAAGAGCCCCACTGCGGTCCTTAAAGAGCCACCGCCTGCAGCTCCAGAGCCGCAGGCAATGAGGGATACAGAGAGGGGGTACAGTAAGGGGGTACAGCAAGGGGATACAGCAAGGGGGTACAGCAAGGGGATACAGCAAGGGGGTACAGCAAGGGGATACAGCAAAGGGGTACAGCAAGGGGATACAGCAAGGGGGTACAGCAAGGGGATACAGCAAGGGGATACAGCAAGGGGGCACAGCAAGGGGATACAGCAAGGGGGTACAGAGAGGGGTTACAGCAAGGGGGTACAGTAAGCAGTTACAACAAGCAGTTACAACAAGCAGTTACAACAAGCAGTTACAGCAAGGGGATACAGCAAGGGGGTACAGCAAGGGGATACAGAGAGGGGGCACAGCAAGGGGGTACAGCAAGGGGGTACAGCAAGGGGTACAGAGAGGGGTTACAGCAAGGGGGTACAGCAAGGGGGCACAGAGAGGGGATACAGCAAGGGGGTACAGCAAGGGGATACAGAGAGGGGGCACAGCAAGGGGGTACAGCAAGGGGGTACAGCAAGGGGTACAGAGAGGAGGTATAACATGCAGTTAAAGCAAGGGGGTACAGCAAGGGGACACAGCTTAGTGTATGGGGTACAGAAATAATCTGCGGCTGCTGTGTCTCCCCGTGTGTCTCCCGGCGTCTTCACCACGTCTCCACCACGTCTCCACCACATCTCCACCACGTCTCCACCACGTCTCCACCATGTCTCCACCATGTCTCCACCACGTCTCCACCACATCTCCACCACATCTCCACCACGTCTCCACCACGTCTCCACCACGTCTCCACCACGTCTCCCCGTGTGTCACCACCACGTCTCCACCACGTCTCCACCACGTCTCCACCACGTCTCCACCACATCTCCACCACGTCTCCACCACGTCTCCACCATGTCTCCACCATGTCTCCACCACGTCTCCCCGTGTGTCTCCCCCACGTCTCCCCCCCCACCCCCCAGACATCAACGAGTGTCTGTACGGGCACTGCCAGCAGCGCTGCGTCAACTCGCCGGGGTCGTACCGCTGCCAGTGCTCGGCGGGCTTCATCCTGGCGGACAACAACCACTCGTGCCAGGGTGAGCGGTCGAGCGAGCTAGAGGTCTGTGAGCATCCACCGCGCAAACCACGGCAGCAGGAGATGCGGATGGTAGCTGATGATGCGCAAATGGGAAATTTAAAACTGTCCGGTGGTGGTCTGACGGTGGTCATCCAGAACCGAGCGGAGTACAACGTGGAACGACTCTTTAGCGAAGGAGACATCATCACAGCGACGACGACGACGATGATGATGACACACGACTCCACTACTGCTCCTGACGCCGTTGTCTGGGCTTGCCCACCTGAGTGTGACATTGTAGACGTCGCTCTGCATCTACAACAGCAGCGGTCTGGAAGAAGGAGATCGATCCAGCACTGCCCATAGACTCAGCACTGCCCATAGACTCAGCACTGCCCATAGACTCAGCACTGCCCATAGACTCAGCACTGCCCATAGACTCAGCACTGTCCATAGACTCAGCAATGCCCATAGACTCAGCAATGCCCATAGACTCAGCAATGCCCATAGACTCAGCAATGCCCATAGACTCAACATTGCCTATAGACTCAGCAATGCCCATAGACTCAGCAATGCCCATAGACTCAACATTGCCTATAGACTCAGCACTGCCCATAGACTCAGCAATGCCCATAGACTCAGCAATGCCCATAGACTCAACACTACCTATAGACTCAGCACTGCACCATAGACTCAGCACTGCCCATAGACTCAGCATTGCACCATAGACTCAGCACTGCCCATAGACTCAGCACTGCATCATAGACTCAGCACTGCCCATAGACTCAGCACTGCCTATAGACTCAACACTACCCATAGACTCAACACTGCCCATAGACTCAGCACTGCCCATAGACTCAGCACTGCCCATAGACTCAGCACTGCCCATAGACTCAGCACTGCCCATAAACTCAGCACTGCCCATAGACTCAGCACTGCCCATAGACTCAACACTACCCATAGACTCAGCACTGCACCATAGACTCAGCACTGCACCATAGACCCAGCACTGCCCATAGACTCAGCACTGTCCATAGACTCAACACTACCCATAGACTCAAAACTGCCTATAGACTCAGCACTGCACCATAGACTCATTACTGCCCATAGACTCAGCACTGCCCATAGACTCAGCACTGCCCATAGACTCAGCACTGCCCATAGACTCAGCACTGCCCATAAACTCAGCACTGCCCATAGACTCAGCACTGCCCATAGACTCAACACTACCCATAGACTCAGCACTGCACCATAGACTCAGCACTGCACCATAGACCCAGCACTGCCCATAGACTCAGCACTGTCCATAGACTCAACACTACCCATAGACTCAAAACTGCCTATAGACTCAGCACTGCACCATAGACTCATTACTGCCCATAGACTCAGCACTGCCCATTGACTCAGCACTGCCCACAGACTCAGCACTGCAGTCCATAGGCGGGCCGTGCCTGCCGGACCTTTCTAAAAATAACTCTTCACTTGCCTTGCCTGCGCGGGGCTACCTGGGGGAGCTTCGCCTCTGTCTCTGTGTGCGCGCAGACGTGGACGAGTGTGCGGGCGAGCAGCAGCCGTGCGCCCAGCTGTGCACCAACTCGCACGGCAGCTTCCAGTGCCGCTGCGAGGCGGGGTACTCGCTGGCTCGCGACCGCCGGGCCTGCACCGGTACCGGGCTGGCGGGGGGGGCGATCACGATGATTATGATTTTGATCATGATGATGATCAGGATGGTGATGATGATCACGATTATGAGCACGATGTTGATGATTATCACGATGATGATCATGATTATTATGATCACGATGATTGTGATCATGATGATGATCACGATGATGATGATCACGATGATTACGATCACGATTATTATGATCACGATGATGATCACGATGATGAAGCATGATGATGAGCACGATGATAATGAGCACGATGCTTATGATGATCACGATGACAACGATGACGTTAATGATCACGATGATTATAACGATGATCACGATGATTATGATGATCACGATGACGATAATGATCACGATGATGATCACGATGATGTTCACGATGATGATGATCACGACAATGATGATCATGATGATGATCACAATGATGATGATCACGATGATGATGATCACGATGATGTTCATCATGACGAAGATCACGATGACAATGATGACGATGCTGAAGATGATGATCACGCTGATGATGATCACGATGATGATGATCACGGTGATGATGATGATCACGATGATGATGATCACGATGATGATGACGACGCTGATGATGACGATGATGATGACGATGATGATGATGCCGATGATGATCACGATGGAGACCAGAGTCTCAGAGTTTGCTTTTGGGAACTCGTGACGGGAGACGGTTAGATTGAGATTATTTAGTTTCATTTACTTGAGCAGGACGGTGCTTGGCTCACCCTCTCTCTCACTCACCCTCTCTCTCACTCACTCTCTCACTCAACCTCTCTCTCACTCACTCTCTCTCACCCTCTATCTCACTCACCTCTCTCTCACTCACCCTCTCCCTCACTCACCCTCTCTCTCACTCACCCTCTCACTCACCCTCTCTCTCACTCACCCTCTCTCTCACTCACCCTCTCACTCACCCTCACTCTCACTCACCCACACTCTCACTCACCCTCTCACCCTCTCTCACTCACCCTCTCCTCACTCACCTCTCTCTCACTCACCCTCTCTCACTCACCCTCTCTCACTCACCCTCTCTCTCACTCACCCTCTCTCACCCTCTCTCTCACTCACCCTCTCTCTCACTCACCCTCTCTCTCCCCCTCTCTCACTCACCCTCTCTCTCACTCACCCTCTCTCTCTCTCACTCACCCTCTCTCTCACTCACCCTCTCTCTCTCACTCACCCTCTCTCTAACTCACCCTCTCTCTAACTCACCCTCTCTCTAACTCACCCTCTCTCACTCACCCTCTCTCTCACTCACCCTCTCTCACTCCCCCTCTCTCACTCACCCTCTCTCTCACTCACCCTCTCTCACTCACCCTCTCTCTCTCACTCACCCTCTCTCTCACTCTCTCTCACTCACCCTCTCTCTCACTCACCCTTCTCACTCACTCTCTCACTCAACCTCTCTCTCACTCACTCTCTCTCACCCTCTATCTCACTCACCCTCTCTCTCACTCACCCTCTCCCTCACTCACCCTCTCTCTCACTCACCCTCTCACTCACCCTCTCTCTCACTCACCCTCTCTCTCACTCACCCTCTCACTCACCCTCTCTCTCACTCACCCACACTCTCACTCACCCTCTCCCCCTCTCTCACTCACCCTCTCTCACTCACCCTCTCTCACTCACCCTCTCTCACTCACCCTCTCTCTCACTCACCCTCTCTCACCCTCTCTCTCACTCACCCTCTCTCTCACTCACCCTCTCTCTCCCCCTCTCTCACTCACCCTCTCTCACTCACCCTCTCTCTCACTCACCCTCTCTCTCTCACTCACCTTCTCTCTCACTCACCCTCTCTCTCTCACTCACCCTCTCTCTAACTCACCCTCTCTCTAACTCACCCTCTCTCACTCACCCTCTCTCACTCCCCCTCTCTCACTCACCCTCTCTCTCACTCACCCTCTCTCACTCACCCTCTCTCTCTCACTCACCCTCTCTCTCACTCTCTCTCACTCACCCTCTCTCTCACTCACCCTCTCTCACTCACCCTCTCACTCACCCTCTCTCTCACTCACCCTCTCTCTCACTCACCCTCTCTCTCACTCACCCTCTCTCTAACTCACCCTCTCTCTAACTCACCCTCTCTCTAACTCACCCTCTCTCACTCACCCTCTCTCTCACTCACCCTCTCTCTCACTCACCCTCTCTCACTCCCCCTCTCTCACTCACCCTCTCTCTCACTCACCCTCTCTCACTCACCCTCTCTCTCTCACTCACCCTCTCTCTCACTCACCCTCTCTCTCACTCTCTCACTCACCCTCTCTCTCACTCACCCTCTCTCACTCACCCTCTCTCTCACTCACCCTCTCTCTCACTCACCCTCTCTCTCACTCACCCTCTCTCTAACTCACCCTCTCTCTAACTCACCCTCTCTCTAACTCACCCTCTCTCACTCACCCTCTCTCTCTCACTCATCCTCTCTCACTCACCCTCTCTAACTCACCCTCACTCTCACCCTCTCTCTCTCACTCACCCGCTCTCACTCACCCTCTCTCACTCACCCTCTCTCTCACTCACCCTCTCTCTCTCACTCACCCTCTCTCACTCACCCTCTCTCTCTCTCACCCTCTCTCTCACTCACCCGCTCTCTCACTCACCCTCTCTCTCTCTCACTCACCCTCTCTCTCACTCACCCTCTCTCACCCTCTCTCTCTCATTCACCCTCTCTCTCACTCACCCTCTCTCTAACTCACCCTCTCTCTAACTCACCCTCTCTCTCTCTCACCCTCTCTCTCACCCTCTCTCTCTCACTCACCCTCTCTCTCACTCACCCTCTCTCTCACTCACCCTCTCTCTCACTCACTCTCACTCACCCTCTCTCTCACTCATCCTCTCCCCCTCTCTAACTCACCCTCTCTCTCACTCACCCTCTCTCTCACTCACCCTCTCTCACTCACCCTCTCTCACTCACCCTTACTCCCCCTCTCTCACTCACCCTCTCTCACTCACCCTCTCTCACTCACCCTCTCTCTCACTCACCCTCTCCCCCTCTCTCACTCACCCGCTCTCTCTCACTCACCCCCTCTCTCTCACCCTCTCTCTCTCACTCACCCTCTCTCACTCACCCTCTCTCACCCACTCTAACTCACCCTCTCTCACTCACCCTCTCACTCACCCTCTCTCTCTCACTCGCCCTCTGTCTGTCCACCCCACGAGATGTGGACGAGTGTCGCCACTCCACCTCGCTGTGCCACTTCCGGTGCCACAACACGGACGGCAGCTTCCACTGCAGCTGCCCCGAGGGCTTCTCCATGCACAGCAACAACCGCAGCTGCCTGGGTGACTAGCAGCGTCAACACCGTCAACATCGCTTTCATCGTCATTGTCATCATCGTTAGCATCGTCACCTTCTTTGTCATCATCGTCATTGTCTTCATCATCGTCATCGTCGACTCCATCATCATCACCGTCTGTATCATCATCGTCATCATTGTTATCATCATAGACTTCATTATCGGCATCATAATAATCATCGTGAGCATCCCGCACCTCCAATTAGCACGGTTGGCTACGTACGGTTGGCTACGTACGGTGTGAAAGAAGTCCAACATACATAATCATCGTCGCTAGTATCGTCATCATAATTATTGCCATCATTATGATCATTGTCGTCATCATCATCGTCATTGTCGTCATCATCCTGTCCCCGTGTGCCCCTGCATGTCCTCGTGTCTCCGTGCGTCATTCCTCTCCATGTCCCTTGCCCCCGCCCCCCCCGGCTAGACGTGAACGAGTGTGAGGGGCAGTCTGGGGGGGGCGCTTGCCGCGACTCCCAGCGCTGCTACAACCTCCCCGGCGGCCACCGCTGCATCGACGCGCTCGTGTGTCGCGAGCCCTACACGCAGTCCGCAGACGAGTGCGTGTTCAGGCAGAGTTCACCGAGGAGTGGACCACGCACCCACTCACTCACTCACCTGCTCACTCATTCAACTACCCACCCACTCACCCACTCACTCATTCAACTACCCACTCACTCACCTGCTCACTCGTTCATCAGCCCACTCACTCACTCACCCACTCACTCATTCAACTACCCACTCACTCACGCACTCACTCATTCAACTACTCACTCACCCACTCACTCATTCAACTACCCACTCACTCACTCACCCACTCACTCATTCAACTACCCACGCACTACTTTATTTACACACTCACCAACTTACTCACTTATTCACCCACTCACTCATTCACCCGCACACGTAGCCAAAACTAAACAATGTTTTTATTTTACCAAAGGCCCACTGAGCTATACAGCTCTTTTTCAGAAGCCACCTGGCCACAAATGATAGCTCAATGAAGTGGCTTATCATGTGGAAATTTATAGCAGTCAAAATACTCTAAACGCGTTTACCTTCTAAATGTGGAGGACCCGGAGAAAAATCCACGCAACCGCGGGGAGACAGACACCACAAACTCCAAATATACAGCATTATTAAAGTACCCAATCACACAACACTCGTCCACTCACTCACTTACTCAATCACCCACTCACTCAATCATCGATTAACTCACTCGCCCACTTACTCGCTTATTCGCCCACCCACCTGTCTGCGCGTGTGTCTGTGCGTGTGTCTGTGCGTGTGTGTGCGCGTGTGTCTGCGCGTGTGTGTGCGCGTGTGTCTGTGTGTCTGCGTGTGTGTGTGTGCGTGTGTAGCCTGTGCGTGTGCCCCAGCGAGCTGCCCGCGTGCACAGACCTGCCCTACTCGGTACGCTACAAGTTCATGGACATCGCGGGCGGGCGCCGCGTCCCTGCAGACATCTTCTACCTGCAGTCGCGCGTCCACTACCAGGGCGCCTACAACTCATTCCAGATCCGCGCCGGCAACGAGGCCAAGGAATTCGTGCTCAGGGTGAGAGAGGACACCCCCAGCGGCAGGTCACGGTTGCCAACCTGCTGCCCACCTGCCTGCCAGCCCACCTGCCCAAACGCCCACCCACATCCACTCGCCCACCCACCCATCCATCCTCTCGCCCACCCACCCACCCATCCTCTCGCCCACCCACCCACCCATCCTCTCGCCCACCCACCCATCCTCTCGCCCACCCACCCTCTCGCCCACCCACCCTCTCACCCACCCACCCGCCCACTCTCTCGCCCACCCACCCACCCTCTCCCCCACCCACCCACCCTCTCGCCCACCCACCCATCCTCTCGCCCACCCACCCATCCTCTCACCCACCCACCCGCCCACCCTCTCGCCCACCCACCCTCTCGCCCACCCACCCACCCATCCTCTCGCCCACCCACCCACCCATCCTCTCGCCCACCCACCCACCCTCTCACCCACCCACCCGCCCACCCTCTCGCCCACCCACCCACCAACCCTCTCGCCCACCCACCCATCTTCTCGCCCACCCACCCACCCATCCTCTCGCCCACCCACCCACCCATCCTCTCGCCCACCCACCCATCCTCTCGCCCACCCACCCATCCTCTCGCCCACCCACCCACCCATCCTCTCGCCCACCCACTCACCCATCCTCTCGCCCACCCACCCACCCATCCTCTCGCCCACCCACTCACCCACCCACTCGCCCACCCACCCACCCATCCTCTCGCCCACCCACCCACCCATCCTCTCGCCCACCCACCCATCCTCTCGCCCACCCACTCACCCACCCACTCGCCCACCCACCTGCCCACTGGACCCGCCCCCCACCCCTCCGGCCAACATTCCGCCCACCCGCCTCCCGCAGCAACTGAACGAGCACACGGCGATGCTGGCGCTGATCCGGGCGGTGCGAGGGCCTCGCGACATCCCCCTGGAGCTGGAGGTGGTCACCGTGCACCCTCTGCTGGGCCTGCACACCTCCTCACTGCTGCGCCTGCACATCTTCGTGACGAGCCAGCCGTTCGGCAACCGCTGAGTCCCAACGTCGTCATCGTGACCCCTCCCCACTAACCCCCCCCTACTAACCCCCCCCCCCCACTAACCCTCTCTCACTAACCCTCCCTCACTAACCCCCCCTACTAACCCCCCCTACTAACCCCCCCTACTAACCCCCCCCCACTAACCCTCCCCCACTAACCCTCCCTCACTAACCCCCCCCTTCTAACCCCCCCCTCCAACCCTCCCACTAACCCCCCCCTACTAACCCCCCCTACTAACCCCCCCCACTAACCCTCCCCCACTAACCCTCCCTCACTAACCCCCCCCTTCTAACCCCCCCCCTCCAACCCTCCCACTAACCCCCCCCACCAACCCCCCCCACTAACCCCCCCCACTAACCCCCCCCACTAACCCCCCCCACTAACCCCCCCACTAACCCCCCCCCCACACAGCGCAGAGCCGCCCGGCGCGGACGTTCCGGATCGCCCGCCCCCGAGCCCCCCCACCCCATGGAGTCATCGCCACGCTCGACTTAGGGGGTGCACGCAGTGCAATCGGTAGCCCCCCCCCCATCTCCTATCATCACCGAACCCCTCTCAGCCCCCCCTCCCCAGCGTCTCCGCGGGCCGAAGTCGCTTCTCCGCACGCCGCATCCGTGAGGCTTGCCCGGAGGCGGCGGGAGGGCGGTGCAGCGGCAGCACCCGACACTCTGCGGGCCACCACCACCACCTCGCCGCCACCACCTCACAGCCACCACCTCACCGCCACCACCTCGCAGCCACCACCTCGCCGCCACCACCACCGCCGCCTCGCCACCGCCGCCTCGCCGCCACCACCTCGCCGCCACCACCGCCGCCGCCGCCACCACCTCGCAGCCACCACCTCGCCACCACCGCCACCACCGCCACCACCTCGCAGCCACCACCTCGCCGCCACCACCACCTCCGCCTCGCTGTCGTTCAGTGAGCGCGGTTTGCCGCCCATCCAGACTCTGAGCAGCCTCAAAGCCTCGCTTAGCTTCCCAGATCTGCCTGGATCCGGACCGAGTGCATTCTGCGTGATGTGGCCACATAGCCTGTGTGAATATATATATACAGATAGCCTGTGTGTATATATATACAGATAGCCTGTGTGTATATATATACACAGATAGCCTGTGTGAATATATATACACAGATAGCCTGTGTGAATATATATACACAGATAGCCTGTGTGAATATATATACACAGATAGCCTGTGTATATATATATACACATAGCCTGTGTGTATATATATACAGATAGCCTGTGTGTATATATATACAGATAGCCTGTGTGTATATATATATACAGATAGCCTGTGTGTATATATATACAGATAGCCTGTGTGTATATATATATACACATAGCCTGTGTGTATATATACACACAGGCTATGTGTATATATATACACATAGCCTGTATATATATATACACAGGCTATGTGTGTATATATATACACACACACATAGCCTGTGTGTATATATATACACAGATAGCCTGTGTATATATATATACAGGCTATGTGTATATATATACACACGCATAGCCTGTGTGTATATATACACACAGGCTATGTGTATATATATACAGGCTATGTGTGTGTATATATATATACACACATAGCCTGTGTATATATATACACACAGGCTATGTGTATATATATAAACTCATTCGACGTAGACTTTCTATATTTTAAGCTTGTCCCGCCCCTCCCCCGCTTTGCCCAAAATGTTTTATATTTGGTATCGTTCTGACATCGGATGTTTGGGTTCGGCCATGGCAATGATCCCGGCCAAATCTGCGTTGTTGAGAACCCCTCCACCACCCGGCAGCAAAGGGAATTGTCGAGCGAGCGAACGAGCAAACGTTGACGAGCAATCGGCCAAGTTTAACAAAAAAATTATCTCTCGTCTGAGCTACCTGAATCTGATTCCATGCAATTGTAGCAATCAGTCTCGCTGCTAAATCCGGTGGCGAGAAGCAATTGCTCTCCGGCGAGTTTAATAACATTCGGCGCTTTGTGAAACGGGTGCCACGGTGGCAATGAGATGTTAACTACCTCGCCTGGTATACAGGAGGTCGTGGGTTCGATCCCGACCCTGACACCTGCTGCTGTATATGTGGAGTTTGCGTCTCTCTCTCCCCGTGGTCGCGTGGATTTTTCCCCAGGTCCCTCCGCGTTTTCCCTCCACGTTTAGAATCGACATCACGCGTCAAGTGTATTTGGCTGCTAGACATGATGTCCACGTGATGATGATGATGATGAGCCACTTCGTCGAGTTAGCGTTTGCGATAGCCAGGTCGCTTCTGAAAAAAAAAACAGCTATAGAGCTCAGTGGGGCCTTACCTGGTAAAAAAAATATACGAGAATGTTTTCGTAAAAAAATTTTTTTACCACGACAACAAGAAGAAGAAGAACGTCGACGACGATGGGCGAGCGGTGAAGCATCTGGCGCGTGCGTCACGACTTCGGTGCGTTTGGGTCCCGTCGGGTGGCGGAGGGTTCTTACACGGCGACGTCGTCAGCTCGCTGAACCGCGATGTTTAAACTCTCGCCCTCCTCCGCGCGTAGTCAGAACCCGGTCTCTGCGTTCGCAGCGGTGACGCTGCCCTTTTGCCTCTTGATTATTACCGATTTGTTGATGCATTCGTCGTGTTTTTTTGTTCCTTCTGAGGTTACATCCCTGTGTTTGACCGATGGCGCGCGCGTGTGTGGGTGTGTGTGTGTGTGCGCGTGTGCGGTGCGGGTTTTGGACACACGTGGGATCTTTGGATGTTCATGGCTGTATGCCTCGTTTTTTAGGACCATATTTGTGATTATTATTTTAAAACCCATAGAATATATACATGAGTAGTGTTAACCCTCGCTCTAACTGACATCACACACACACACCGTGACAACCACACACACACACCGTGACAACCACACACACCGTGACAACCACACACACACACCGTGACAACCACACACACACCGTGCCAACCACACACACCGTGACAACCACACACACACACACCGTGACAACCACACACACACCGTGACAACCACACACACACACACCGTGACAACCACACACACACACCGTGACAACCACACACACACCGTGCCAACCACACACACACCGTGACAACCACACACACACACACCGTGACAACCACACACACACCGAGACCACACACACACACCGTGACAACCACACACACACCGTGACAACCACACACACACCGTGACAACCACACACACACACCGTGACAACCACACACACACCGTGACAACCACACACACACACCGTGACAACCACACACACACCGTGACAACCACACACACACACCGTGACAACCACACACACACACACCGTGACAACCACACACACACACCGTGACAACCACACACACACACCGTGACAACCACACACACACACCGTGACAACCACACACACACACCGTGACAACCACACACACACACCGTGACAACCACACACACACCGTGACAACCACACACACACACCGTGACAACCACACACACACACCGTGACAACCACACACACACCGTGACAACCACACACACACACCGTGACAACCACACACACACCGTGACAACCACACACACACCGTGACAACCACACACACACACCGTGACAACCACACACACACCGTGACAACCACACACACACAGTGACAACCACACACACACCGTGACAACCACACGTAGAGATACAGAGAGATACACAGTTTATTTTGTTAACCGGCTGTGAGAACTCGACAGACCAGGTCAGAGTCTCATTTGAAAAAGTGTCCGGCTTGACTGACCAACTTGATCAAAGCAAAAATAAATAAAACCGCCGAGCAGCAATGACGCAAGTAAAGACCAGCTCGACAACAATTGCGTAGTTATCACGAGAACTTCGAAATTTGTTTTACAAACGCAGATCATTGTTCAATTGTAATAACAGCAACAGCAACACAATCCCAGCTGCACAAAGTCGGCCTGGGGCAGATTATGTTTCGACTTCACCATAGCACGGTTACGGTGGCTATGAGATGTTAACTACCTCGCCTGGTGTACAGGAGGTCGTGGGTTCGATCCCGAGCCTGACGCCTGCTGCTGTAGTTTCAGTTTGCGTGTCTCTCTCCCCGTGGTCGCGTGGATTTTTCTCCGGCTCCTCTGGGTTTTCCCTCCATACAGAGCACAGTTGGTCTTACCTGGTACAACAAAAACAAGTTTGAGTTTTAAATAGTTTAGTTTACAAGTTACAAGTCAGGCCACGTGCTGTGAAGTCGTGCAAGCCGGGCTGGATGTTGTCGGCCTTTCTCACTGCTCACGGTAAAAAAAATTACCTTCTCATTACCGCCTCTAGCGGGCACACCACATTATTTTAAGGTGATAGAATAAGTGTATATTTTTTAAACGTGATGTACCTTGATAATGTTAATAAATAATATATACCCAAGTCAAACAAAATATCACGGTACAAGTTTTATAGAAGTGCCTGTAATTCTCTGCTGAGCTGGTAATCATTAAGTTCAATAAAACATTAATTTCTTATCAGTGATGACTGCAAGTCATTTGAAGGACTTATCCGTCGTGTAATTAAGATACGCAAACAATATAATATTAACATAGTTTCAATTCGTAACACACTGCAAAATATCTGCTCTCTCTCTCTAAGAGAGAAAACGACTCAGAGAGAGAGGACGACTCTCATAGAGAGAGAGGACGACTCTCATAATCTGAAGATCGTGAGTTCGTTCCTCACATGGGGCACCAAGCCTCCTCATCAAAAATGAACTGGCAAAAGTGCAGCGGCCTGCTGGTTGGAGCGTGGGACATGACCGAGTGTCCCGAGAAGGCAAAAGTCATCAATTGGAGCACAACATCGCTGCACCACCTGGGAGTGTTCATCGGACCAGAGGAGGAACCACCGCAGAGGAACTGGGTCGAGCTGGAGGTGAAGGTGGAGGAGCGGCTGGGCACCTGGAGTCGCCTGTACAAGTTCCTCACCTTCAGGACAAAGACGTTGGTGGTGAACCAGCTGGTGACGTCCATGCTGTGGCACCGACTCTTCTCCCTGCACCCCCCCATGAGCCTCGTCAACGCACTTCAGAAGCGAGTCCTCGACTTCTTCTTGTCGGGTGGAGGACACCGGGTCGCGACTGGGGTCCTGACCCTGCCACTGTACGAGGGCGGTCACGGGCTGGTATGCGTGCGGAGTCAGCTGGCCACCTTCCGACTGCAGGCAGCGCAAAAGTTCCTGCACGCCGCCCCGGCACCGGCCTGGAGCGTCACGGCCTCCTTCCTCCTGAAACAGCTGGGGGGTCTGCAGTGCTCCAAGCAACTATTCTACATGGACCTGCAGGGCCTCCCACTGGGACAGCTGCCACCCTTCTACAGAAGCGTCCTGCAGACATGGAGCTTCCTCGGCGTCAGGAGGCTGAACCAACCGCGATCGGCCGAGGATCTGGTCTTCGAACCGATCCTCAGGAACCCACAGACAAAGCTGCCATCCACCACCACCACCCCTGGCATGGAGAGGCGCCTCGCCAACGCGAGGCTTACCAGGATGGGAGATCTGGTGGAGCCTGAAACACGGGGCCAGTGGCTCGGACCAGCAGACGTGGCCGCAAAGACAGGGCTGCAGTCGCTCCGGGTGGCTGCCCGGATCCTGGCCGAAGCCAAGGGGGCCTTCTCAGCGGCAGCGGGGAGAACGCCCCCCATCGGCGTTGGGGATGACGAGGCCCCTCTCGATCCCCCTCCACCGGAGCTCTAAGTCGTGCCACTGCATCGCCAATGCCGACAAACTAAGGCGGATCACAACCTGTGCCGGCTAGAAGACCTACCGGAGGTGGCCTTCACAAATGTAAAGAGGAAGGTGCTCTACTCCTACATGGTCCGGTTCCACCAACAGGACACCCTGAGGAGCCACAAGGACCATGCCTGGAGGAAAGCCCTGCCCTGCGTCTCTCCGGAGAGGCCTCGCTGGAGGCAACTCTACTGCAGACCGACGTACAACCGCATCGGCGACCTCAGCTGGAGCATCGCCCACTGCACCGTCACCACCAACGTCTCCCTGGCGCGCTTCACCGACACGTCCCCGGAGTGCCGGTTCTGCGGTAAAGTGGAGACGGTGGCGCACCGATACGTGGAGTGCAAGAGCCTGGACTCGCTGTTCAAGGTCCTGAGAAACATCCTCCTAAAGTTCAGCCTCCACTTCTCCCCGACGGTCCTCATTTTTGGATACCCGAAGGGCGACGAACCCCAACATCTTCAGGGGCTGGTCAACGTGCTCTTCGGCTACGCCAAGCTCGCCATATACAGGGCGAGGAAGGTGGCCCTGGAGGGGCAACGTCCAGCCAGCAGCCTGGGCATCTTCCGCGCTGTGGTCGGAGCCAGGGTGTGGCCGGAGTTCCGCCACGCGCGGCTGACCCACGCCGTGCCGGCCTTCAAGGAGCAGTGGGCGCTGGAGGAGGCCGTGTGCTCGGTGGCAGATGACGGAGAGCTCTGCATGCAGATCTAAGCTACGCGTCGGAGGCCGTTTGACTGTGGGAAGGGCTGCGTGCAGATGCAGCACTTGTCGTAGTTATAAAGAAAAAAGAGAGAGCGAGAGAGAGAGCCAAATGGAGTAGGAAGAGAGGGGGCAGAGAGAGAGGGGGGGGCGGAGAGGGGGTAGAGAGAGAGGAGAGGCAGAGAGGGGGGTAGAGAGAGAGGGAAGGGGAAAGAAAAAAGAAAAAAATTGGGTCTTTCATTTAAAAGGGGGGGGGGTTACATAAAGCAAAGCATTAAAAAAACGAAATGATGAACGGAGCAAAGTGCCGACTACACCGAGCATCTTCTTGTTTCTTCTGATCGTAAAAAAAAGAGAACGATGGACGACTTAGAGAGACAGAGAGAGAAGACAGAGAGGACGACTCAGAGAGAGAGACAAAGAGAGACAGAGAGAGATGGACGACTGAGCGAGAGAGACAGAGAGGACGACTCAGAGAGAGACAAAGAGGACGACTCAGAGAGAGACAAAGAGGACGACTCAGAGAGAGAGACAGAGAGAGAGACAGAGACAAAGAGGACGACTCAGAGAGAGAGACAGAGAGAGACAGAGACAGAGAGAGACAGAGAGAGACAGAGAGAGAGACAGAGACAGAGAGAGAGACAGAGACAGAGAGAGACAGAGAGAGAGACAGAGAGAGAGACAGAGACAGAGAGAGAGACAGAGAGAGAGACAGAGAGAGATGGACGACTCAGAGAGAGAGAGAGACAGAGAGAGAGAGACAGAGACAGAGAGAGACAGAGACAGATGGACGACTCAGAGAGAGAGAGACAGAGAGAGAGACAGAGAGAGATGGACGACTCAGAGAGAGAGAGAGACAGAGAGAGAGACAGAGACAGAGAGAGAGACAGAGAGAGACAGAGAGAGACAGAGAGAGAGAGGACGACTCAGAGAGAGACAAAGAGGACGACTCAGAGAGAGAGAGAGACAGAGAGAGATGGACGACTCCCAGGCGCCAGGAGGAGGAGGGACCACAGACGAGGAGCGGGAAGGCAGCAGCAGCCACGCGATGAGGATCCGGCGCTACCAACAATTGCCCGAGCTCTGCGGTCCTCTACACATGGAGGTGGCATCGTCCTAACGAATGTGTTTAGACACGTGGGGGGGACCCGGAGAAACCCCCAAGCGTGCGAGCGAGGCAGCAACACTCTACCTCCCGTACAGGAGGGAGCGATGGGATGAGTCCCCACTCTGCTGTGCCGCCTTCTCATGGCGAGGCAGGGGTACGGCTCCTCGTCTACGCCCCCACCCACGGGTAAAAGGAAGTTTCGCAACACCATCTGTGTGTGATCCACCAACCCTCGCTGCTGCCTCCACAGCCCTGGGCTAGAGGCAGCAGCAGCAGCTCGGTGCTGTCACCCCCTTCGACCCAGAAGGTCCCCTCCCTGCACCCCAGTGGCGCACCACCTCGCCGCTGCTTCAACAGTGCGAGATCACAGGCGGCCACGTCCATCTGGCTCTCCACGGCAATACATTGAAGTCACATTTTTAGACAATCCATCGGCCCACGATGATTCAGGACAAGGAAAGATACTCCGAAGAGCACGGTTGGCTACGTACGGTGCGAAAGAAATTCAACATACGTACACATGTACATACATACAGACCCATATCTTCATGAGAGGGTCCTTGCCTGTAACATCTGCCTGTTCGCCAGCATTGTGTCAAGGGAGCCTTCTACTGCTGATGAGACAGACGGTGGTGGTGATGATGTTGGTTATGGTGGTGATGGTGGAGCTGGTGGTAATGGTGGTGATGGTAATGGTGGTAATGGTGATGATGTTGGTTATGGTGATGATGGTGGAGGTGGTGGTAATGGTGGTTATGGTGGTGATGGTGGAGGTGGTGGTGGACGTGGTGGTAATGGTGGTGATGGTAATGGTGATAATGTTGGTTATGGTGGTGATGGTGGAGGTGGTGGTAATGGTGGTTATGGTGGTGATGGTGGAGGTGGTGGTGGACGTGGTGGTAATGGTGGTGATGGTAATGGTGATGATGTTGGTTATGGTGATGATGGTGGAGGTGGTGGTAATGGTGTTAATGGTGATGATGTTGGTTATGGTGGTGATGGTGGAGGTGGTGGTAATGGTGGTAATGGTGATGATGTTGGTTATGGTGGTGATGGTGTAGGTGGTGGTAATGGTGGTAATGGTGGTTATGGTGGTGATGGTGGAGGTGGTGGACGTGGTGGTAATGGTGGTGATGGTATTGGTGGTAATGGTGATGATGTTGGTTATGGTGGTGATGGTGGAGGTGGTGGTAATGGTGGTGATGGTAATGGTGGTAATGGTGATGATGTTGGTTATGGTGATGTTGGTGGAGGTGGTGGTAATGGTGATAATGGTGATGCTGTTGGTTATGGTGGAGGTGGTGGTAATGGTGGTAATGGTGATGATGTTGGTTATGGTGGTGATGGTGGAGGTGGTGGACGTGGTGGTAATGGTGGTGATGGTAATGTTGGTAATGGTGATGATGTTGGTTATGGTGATGATGGTGGAGGTGGTGGTAATGGTGGTAATGGTGGTGATGGTGGTTATGGTGGTAATGGTGGAGGTGGTGGAGGTGGTGGTAATGGTGGTGATGGTAATGGTGGTAATGGTGATGATGTTGGTTATGGTGGTGATGGTGGAGGTGGTGGTAATGGTGGTGATGGTAATGGTGGTAATGGTGGTGATATTGGTGATGAGGCTGCGTGTTTGGTCCATGAAGGACGTATTGACTGCATTATCTTCGGAATCTGGCAGCACTGGCTGAGGGGCGACTTGCGTTTGAGTGGCTCGTGGGCTTGTCCACATGTAGCACTGGCTCGGCCTCTCTGGCATCGAAAAACTATCGCTATCTTTTTTATTTTACCAGGTAAGGAGGCCCCGCTGATCTGTGTAGCTTCGTTGAGCTATCACAAATGATAGCTCAACGAAGTGCCTTATCATCATCATCGTGTGGAAATATATCGCAGCCAAATACACTAAACGCGTGATGTCAATTATAAATGTGGAGGGGGGAACCAGAGGACTCGGAAAAAAATCCACGCGACCACAGAGACAAAGAACTCACGACTTCCTGTATACCAGGCGAGGTAGTTAACATCTCACAGCCACCGTGGCCCGAAACGTCGCCTATGATAGACCACTGGGGGGCGCTACCCCACAGGGGAGCGTTACCCCACTGGGGGGCGCTACCCCACAGGGGGGCGCTACCCCACAAGGGGCCCTACCCCACTGGGGGGCGCTACCCCACAAGGGGCGCTACGCCACCTCTTGCCGGCTGTCTGTGCCGTGAGTCAGAGAGACGCAGAAGGAGACGCGCACTCTGGGACCCTGGGATTGAACCCAGGCCCTCTTGACCCCTGTGAGGACGCCTGCCACCTGTGTGGTGGACTACCTCTGTGTGCGATCGAGTTGAATGGAACAATCGACGCACGTGGTAATGTCTCGGCTCAGTATTGTTGTGGTAGTAAGTGGAGTGAATACGGGGGGCGGTGATTGTGGGAGGGGCGTAGGACGGAGGAGGGCGGGGTTTAAAGTAAGAGGCGTGGTTTATGGGGCCGAGGCGGGGCTTAGGTGCTAAAGGAGGGGCTTATGTCGGGGAATGGCCCTTCTTTATATACTGTACTGCACTATGAATAAGGGCCATTGTCCGAAACGTCCCTTACGATGTATCGTGCCACAGTGTTATCGAATGAAGGCGCGAACCATACGGCTTAGGGGCGGGGCTGGAGCTCAGGGGCGGGGCTCGAGTTGTGAGAGGCGTTGCTCGGGCTGTAAGGGGCGGGGCTCGAGCTGTGAGGGGCGGGATTCAGGCTATGAGGGGCGGGGCTTGGCCAGTGCGACTTTTGGGGGGGGGGGGTCGCGCGCCGGAAGTGACGTAACGCGCGGGAAAGGCCGCGGGGCTCGCGCGCGCGCGGAGCGAGTTGCGGCGGCGCCTCAGAGCGCGGACTCCGCTCGCCTCAGAGCCGCCAACCACCGCCGATTGCGGGGAAATCGCCCTCGTCCGCTCATTAAACATCGCGGATCAAACACAACACTATATATTTTTTTTCATAACAGTATTTTATATATTTGTAATAACGTTAAAAAAGTATGAAGTTACCTCAGCGCTGCCTGCTGCTACCATTGGAATGAATGGGATGGGAGGCGATTCTGACGACTGAGCGCGGATTGAGGAGTTTGTAGAGACGACGACGAGTCGGGGGGTGGGCACCGCCAGGAGAAAGACGCCGGCTGCTGTGGAGACGGCGCGGTCATTGGACCTCGCTTTGAGCAGTGACTTAAACCGCCAACCTCACCCACCATCCCATCACGATACACTGTTTCATCATTGTTAACGTCTTCATTTTACCGTTCTGTGATTTAACTAACCGTTCGGGGTATATCTATCGACCAGCGTTTTGGTTTTCCTGTACAATACAGTATATATAGACTGTCGTGATTTACTGTATGCCGTACACTGTGTTACAGTACACATTTGCAGCAATTATTTTGTGTATCGTATTAAGTAGTGAGTACTCAAACTACGTTATTCTAAGTTTCAATACAGTGTACAAATGCATTCCGTCTAATGTTGGTCTATGCACTGCACTGTATAATACAGTGACGTGCAATTATATACTGTACCATTGCATATGCAATGCAGTAAAGACTACTGTACGTGCTTTGGATATACTAGAGAGTTGTTAATTCATTATGGAGTGTAAACAGTTTTTGCTCACTTCTGTGTATATTGTAACACAACACTCTTAATAGTACTGTATACAGTAATCAGACGAGTATATACTGTTACCAGCCGAGGCAGAGACCTATACCTGCACATTGTATGCAGGAGAGATAATGTGCAGTCTATATATCTTTACAATATACATAGACGAATTAATTTTAGTGGCCTCTACTGAATGAATAGCCCATTTGACACCGGGCTCTCTTGCCAGGCAGTTCCTTCTCTTGTAACTGCGTGAATAAGATCACGATTGAATAGTATCTGTTATCTGTTTACTAGGCTAGATAGAACGCGAAATGGCACAATACTTCTAAGGCTAATTCCGTGTATAGTGTATATTTTGTATTACTTTCGTGGAATACCCTTTGCTAATACAGAGCCCATTTTATACAAGTCTTAGATCTATTAGTTTACTGTTCTTTACCTAAGTGGGATCTTATTGGTGGTGTGTAAGGGTTGTGTATATAATGTGTGAATATGTATTAGATTTGAGTATCCGTTTCCAATAGATTGATACAAGACTTGCAAGAGCGTTCTCGCAACTAGTGTACATCTTTATTCGTTTACTATCCTTTACTTATAGAGAGCCCATTCACATAAGTATTTTGAACGGGTGATAAGTTATCTCATAGTAGAATACACCTCAGCATACACCCCCGTCACAGTGCACGCATCATACTCATCATCTCGGCAGCAGCCGCTGTCGCATCCAGCCACACCGAGAAGACATCCAGAGACACCGAGCCCGTCTTGCGGAGTGGCCCGGGAGGACCGTAGGCCCCGCCACACCCCACCGATCGCACTCGACGGTGGCCGTCATGGCGAAGAGCGGCGAGGACGCCAAGGAGAACCTGTCGAAGCTGCCCGACGAGGAGCTGCTGCGCTGGAGCAAGGAGGAGCTGGTGCGGCGCCTGCGCAAGTCCGAGGCCGACAAGATGTCGCTGATGATGGACCACGGCAACCTGATGAAGGAGGTGAACCGCCGCCTGCAGACTCACCTGCACGAGATCCGCGGCCTCAAGGACGTCAACCAGCGGCTGCAGGACGACGCGCAAGAGCTGCGCGACCTCTGTTGCTTCTTGGACGACGACCGACAGAAGGCAAAGAAGCTGGCGTGGGAGTGGCAGCGCTTCGGGCGCTACACAGCCGCCGTGCTGCGAAAGGAGGTGGCGGCGCAGCAGCGGCGCCTGCGCGAGCTGGAGGTGCGCCAGGATGCGCTCGTGCGCGAGAACTCCGACCTCAAGGAGCTCTGCCTCATGCTGGACGAGGAGCGTAACGGTGGCGCCGCAGGCAGCCGCGGCTCCGTGGGCAGCCAGACGAGTCTCACGGGCGCCGCCGGCGCCGTCGCCCCCACGGGTGGCGTCGGTGCAGCCGCCGGTGTTGTCGTCGCCGCGGCGGCGGCCGTGGCAGCGCCTTCGCCGGGCGCGGGGACCCCGGCTGGCGGGGCGAGCGTGCGAGACGGAGGCGACGGAAGTAGCAGCAGCTCGTCCAGCAGTGGCAGCACCAGCAGCCCGGATCACCAGCACAAGGTGGCGGCGGCGGCAGCGGCGGCGGCGGTGGCGGCACAAGGAGGAGCCAACGCTGTTGCCCGGGAGGCTCAGCTGAGGGCGTCTGCAGAGGACCTTGTGGATGCTCAGCAGCAGCACCAGCAGCAGCTCCGTGGGCTCGGCTACCCCAACGGAGTGAGCGGTACGAGAACCGCACCTCGTACGCGCCGGTAGCTTCGGAGCTTCCCAAACTCCAGCTCCCCTGCGTGTGGCCACGCGGTTGTCTCTCCCTCCAGAGTTTTGCACGTGGAGGAAGATTCACCCCATCCGTAGGATGGGCTGCCATCTAGTCTACGTTATAAAAACAAAAAACTTTATTTTCTCGTCTGTTGTGAGTCCGTCTGTCAGTCACAGCACTTGTAGGCGAGTGAAGGCTCATTCTGACCGGAAGTAACCATGGACCGATGGTATTAACACTGAGCTACGTGTGACCTAAGACCTTTCAACTTGATCAAAAAAGCTACGGATTAAAAATGTCACATCCTATGGTAAACTTACATGCTTTTAGACATTTCCGAACTTTCTTCGTGTTCCTATGGGAATAGTTTAGTAAAATTTGAGTAATGTCACTCGCGTACAATGTATGCAGCTTTGTTGGATCAACTTTTGGAGGTCACAAGTGACCGGGTGGTCGAGGCAGGAGTGTAGTTTAGAAATATTTAAGGTTTCACCCCGTTCTGTGAGGAAGGGCTTATTCTTCATGATTTTGTTGATGACCCTTGCTATATGCGGTGCTGTGGCAGACTGCCTGACTCACAATCCAGAGTTCACAAGGTCAAAGTCAGGGGCCAATTGAGCCCATTATCAAAATCGTCGTTGTCATCTCACCAGGGTCAATAAGCAAGTGGGATGTTGTGGGAAATCAACGGTGAGATTGGTCCCGCACCATAGGGATGTGGATTCTTCACGGCTCGCTCAGGACTGTCAATGGCGATCAGTGTAAGCCGCCATTGCTCATTTGATCAGCAGGACGCTTCTATATTGGGAACGACGAGTGTGTTGAGTGTGCACTGAGGTGCAGACTGGGATGAAAATTGCAAAATTTCCCCCCAAAAATCCTGTTGTAAAATATAAAGATAAATCTTAGCCCACATGTCACATCTCACTCATTGAACTCTCCACCCATTTTGAGGACTTGGTCTACCAGACTGACTCTCGTGCCTCATCCACACTGTTCAACCAACACACTGCAGGCCACGACAACACACCTGCTCACCACACTGCAGGTCACAACAACACACCTACTCGCCACCCTGCAGGTCAAAACAACACACCTACTCGCCACCCTGCAGGTCACAACAACACATTCACCCACTCACCTGCTCACGACCCTGCAGGTCACAACAACACACTCACCTACTCGCCACCTTGCAGGTCACAACAACACATTCACCCACTCACCTGCTCACCACACTGCAGGCCACAACAACACACTCACCTACTCGCCACCCTGCAGGTCACAACAACACATTCTCCCACTCACCTGCTCACCACACTGCAGGTCACAACAACACACTCACCTGCTCACCACACTGCAGGTCACAACAACACATTCACCCACTCACCTGCTCACCACACTGCAGGTCACAACAACACACTCACCTGCTCACCACACTGCAGGTCACAACAACACACTCACCTACTCGCCACCCTGCAGGTCACAACAACACATTCTCCCACTCACCTGCTCACCACACTGCAGGTCACAACAACACACTCACCTGCTCACCACACTGCAGGTCACAACAACACATTCACCCACTCACCTGCTCACCACAGTGCAGGTCACAACAACACACTCACCTACTCGCCACACTGTCGGTCACAACAACACGCTCACCAAATTACCTACTCACCACACTGCAGGTCACAACACTTCCCGCTCTGCTTCTTCCCTCGCACGGTTGCATTTGAGAATTCCCTCTCATTGTCTCTTATAACCTTGCTGAATTCAAGAAACGTGTTTTACTCTTATGTATCACATCTTTAATAGTGCTATCTGTCGATGCCTGCTTGACATGTTGAGTATTTGGGCCTGGGCTAAGATGCTGCATACAAAAAAAGTGGAGGTGTTGCTGCTGTCGACATAGAGCAGTTATCTGATAGTCAGAAGATGTGAGGGACTGGCATTTTGGAAGCTCCAGACATACATCAACCAACAGGTGGTCACTAGGACCGGATTTTAATTCCTTGTCCCTCACACTTGAGCAGACAAGACCACTCCTTCCCCTGACATAAAGACACAAAAACCCCAATCTATTGTGGTACACACTCCAATGAAGACAGTATTGTTTATATTGTTCATATTAAAAGGATAATATGAATAAACAGTCCTAATTTTGTTCAGAAAAAAAATATTTATTTTGTGGGACCTTATTCAGAGTTGTGCCCTGGACAAATGTCATCTTCCCCCCTCCCCACCTCCCAAAAATCCCGCCCTGGTTTTCCCTTACACAAGAAGCTGTCACAACTGCACAAGCACCAGCACCTTCACCCTTTACTTTCGTTTCTCAACCAATTCCCTTACATGCAAGCGTGTGATGTGCGTCTGTGTAGTCTCACACTGAAAAATGCACAGGTGCGAGGTTTTTAAATCGATGGTGCCCTATTGGACAACTGCAGCCAATGTTGGTCGATAGATTTCTGTGAATACAAAAGGGTGCTGCTGCTGCCTTTGGCCCCATGCACCAAAAACAAGATTTCTTCGCTTCGGTGTTTTTGTCTCTGGCGAGCGCTCTGCGTTGGGCGAGCAGCCTGCTGCGTGAGTAGTGGGTTTTTTTTGTTTTAGTTTGTTGTTTTGGTATCAATAGCCAAGGCTGTTTGCCCAGACACCCATGTCTGTCTAGTGAAATAAGAGTAAATGCATTGCGTTGGGAGGAGGACGCTACCACCACGGTGGTGTTGTAATGGTTAGTACTCTCGACTTGCAATCCAGAGGTTGCAGGTTTTATTCCATCTCCTGGCTCGGCAGTTTTGATCGAGTTTCTTAAACCCCCTCCCCCCGGCCCCCACCTCTGTTCACCCGGCACTATGCTTGGGAATGCCGCAGTTAGCCAACCAGCAGATCACGTGTGGTCAGGTAAAATGTGGGTGCTCCACTTTTCCGAGATGTCTGGCTGGTGCGAAATAGTCGGACCAATACCGTCCAGATGGGACCTCAGGAGCTCCCTCGAGTGGAGGCCCTTTCACAAGCAGTGGTGGTGAGCAAGCAACCGCAGGGCTGCACCTTTATCCGTTATTCTTTTGCACCATAAGTGCACCGTAAGTGTCGTGGTATTTAACAATTCCCACGTGATTCATATTCTTAGTTCTTTCGGTAAAGTCACGTTGAAAGGAAACAATAAAATAATAAAATATATATAAAACAATAAAAATTCTCACGACGTTTCGACCATAACACAAACGGTCGTCATCAGGTGTGTCGGTTTGCAAAACGTCGTGAGAATTTTTATTGTTTTATATATATCTTATTATTTTATTGTTTCCCTTCAACGTGACTTTACCGAAAGAACTAAGAATATGAATTACTGCAGTCACGAAAGCTTTAAATCAAAATTTTTCCCACGTGATTGTTTAAAATCGATTCTTTACGCTCGTGAAACATGCGTTGATATGCGCGTGCGAGAATTGATTATTCAGTATTTGTGTGTGATGTATGTAATCGGTTCCTGTCAACTCCTGTAATCACTGCAGACTCTGTTCACCATCGTGACAAAAAAATCGATTATTAAATTGGGACCCCTTGCACACCCCCCCAGATCTTGACTATTCATAGAATCAGAGTATGCGTTTTTTTATCAGAGTATTTTTTTGTTTGCATTCTGACCACAAACATTGTGGTTAATGCAGACATGATCCCTTGTAAAAGGTTTCAGTTTGTTGTTTTAACATCTTCACACCTGTTTTGTTGCCATAAAAAAAGGGAAAGACCTATTATATTTTGGTACTGGCAAAGGAGATCCCATGATGTAGATGCTCACCCGAGCTCCCATTACTCTGATAGTACATTGTCTTTGGGCTGTACGTCTTTTGGCGTCTTCTGATCTAACACCGTTTGAGACGAGGCTCAAAAGAAAGATGTTTCTGGTGTGGACCAGTCAGTTTCAAGGACAATGCATATATTATCAGTGTTTTTTTGTTTGCATTCTGACCACAAGCATTGTGGTTAATGCAGACATGATTCCTTGTAAAGGGTTTCGGTTTGGTGTTACAACATCTTAACACCTGTTTTGTTGCCAGAAAAAATGGGAAAAACCTATTATCAGATTCATGGAATTGCAAAGGTGGTGATGAGCCGCTGTCTACTGTTAGGTTTTGGATTAATTCTTCTATGGGCTGCTTCATGTTTTGGCCTCTTAATAAAACGGGGCAGAACTGGATGTGAACCCCAACTTATTTACTTTTACAAGCTTCGATGTTCCATTATAATTGTTAAGAGTTCACTGTTAATTCCTGAGCCACACACAATGGTCAACTACCTAAAGCACCACTCGGATTCTTCGCGTTCATTGTTAATATCCAACGTCGACAGAGTTAGACTCGGGTAGCATTGAAGATCGTTCAGGATGAATTTGACATCAGCGCCTGAGGTTTGCAGAGCCTGACCAATGCATCTTAAGGCATCCCTTGGAAGGTAAGTACTCCATTAAAATTAACACTCTCCTCTCTCATCGAGCCACACCGAAGCACCCTTAGGAACATTAGGGTTCATTCCTCACCTCCGATTAGCACAGTTGGCTGCGTACGGTGCGAAAAAACTTCAATATACATACATTCTGAATGCCCGAGGCTTGTAGAGCCAAATTAAGGTTATTATATCTCAATGCCTAATGCCTATTTCTCATTCAGCCAGACGAGAGGGATAATTCCAAAGGCACGGAGACCCCAAACGGAGGCACCCCGCGGCGTGATTCTTGTGGCGTTCACAACGACTGCTACTAGACAAGTTTGGACTTAAGCGCTCTCTTAGGGTGCGTGGAGTTCAGTGCTAACGCTTGCATTTTCCGTGCCTTTGCTTTCCCCTTGCTCGTGACACCTCCGTGGTTTTTTTTGCGCCGTCAACAATTAAGTTAAGTCAGTGCACGCGGCTGTATTCCAGTCTCCCCGGGTGGTGCAGTTATTATGATTCGCTTTTATCATAGGTCTTTCGTTTCATTGGAATTTGGAGAGCAGTCGTTGATATTGCTTTGATCAGCTTTATATTTCGCTTAGATTTTATTTATATTCGTGTGTTTTTTTACGTGTATGTACCGCGCTTTGAGATACATCAATATGTAAGGCGCTTTTTCAAACGGAGATTATTACTATTATTATCTCGCCGTTAGCTTGCGGCGTGTGCTACCCACAAACATCACACCCCTGTCTGGTCGTGCGGGCGTGACCTTGTTTAGATGGGGGCCGATACAAACATCTTGGGGGGTCGAGGGGGGAGGTGGCGGGATGGCCACAACACACGTCAGCGTTAGACAAACTTTAAACAAATGTTCAAAAACAGAATGATTCTGCTCTTGTCTCGCTTGTGTTCTACTCGAGCTCTCACCCTCGCCATGTATAGGGTGGTCCAGACGTCTTGTGAACCCCAATTAATCGAACCCGAACATTTTTTCTATATTACTTACATTACACACCCATTGGTATATAAAACAAATGTGAAGTTTTAGAGAATTAAATGAGGTTCACAAGACATCTGAACCAACCTGTACAGGACGGAAGGCTGCTATGCCCAACGTTTATTGGCTTGATCACCGATGCTTTTTTTTTACCAGCCCCTGACACTGGGGTGGGGGGCTGTGTGTTGCACCCCTGGTGGGGCGAATGAGCCATTCCCCCCATGTTTATTACCTGAGCGCCGGCCCCTCGGAGCTCAACATTAAACGACGTGAGGCTGCTGTGCATGGATGGATGTTGAACGTCTTTCGAACCGTATGTAGCCAACCGCGCAAATCGGAGGTGCCGGGGGGGGGGACAATAAACTAAACACAAAAAGCAGCTCTAAATAAATTAGTTTTCAATAAAGTCCCCGTTGAAGTAAACGGGGGCAAATGTTGGCCTTGAAGTAGGCATGTAACGAGGCGCCTCTGGTTATCACGCTTGCGGGATCGATTGTTAAGTAACGATGCAAATTGAGGTGTGGCATCTGGAACTTCTGGAATTTCTTCTTCAGAGCAATGTTGTGGGTTCCTGGTTGGATATATAGAGAGAGATCTGCATAATATTTCTCCTCTAGTTTGAAGATGATTCTATCTCTTATCACGTGTAATGGTTACATCTTTCTCTCCAAGGGCTTCAATTTGCGATTTGATAATTATACCTTCGGGATAATGGACAGACAATAAAACCGAGTTACACAACAAATGAAAGGGTACAAACCGTACTGAACGGGGATAGGCAGTTCAAGCAAGCCAGAACAAATGAAAGGGGCGGAACAAACCCAATGATATGAGACGGGACACTCGAGAGTGCAAACAAGATGCAAATGAAAATGACGTGTGTGTGTACGTGTGTGTGTACACGTGTATGTACGTGTGTGTACGTGGGTGTGTGTACACGCGTGTGTGTACACGTGTGTGTGTACACGTGTTTGTGTATGCGTGTGTGTGTACGTGTGTGTACACGTGTATGTACGTGTGTGTGTGTACATGTGTGTGTGTACACGTGTGTGTGTACACGTGTTTATGTACACGTGTTTGTGTACACGTGTGTACGTGTGTGTACACGTGTGTACGTGTGTGTACACGTGTGTATGTACGTGTGTGTGTGTACACGTGTGTATGTACGTGTGTGTGTGTACACGTGTGTATGTACGTGTGTGTGTGTACACGTGTGTACGTGTGTGTGTACGTGTGTGCATGCTCGACAGGAATGCTGCCGTAGTGCAATGGTTAGCACACTGGGCTTGCAATACAAAGGCCACCCGGTTCGATCTCCCGACGTGGCGGTTGAGACAGTGAGGCAAGTTTCTTGAATCTTCCCCCAACCACCTCTGTCCTCCACCCAGAAGTATAAATTGGTACTGTACACCACAGTCAATCGGTGGTTTGCATGTGGTGAGGTAAAGTGTGGGGACTCCGACCTCTTTCAAGAAGTTTAGTCAGTGTGGAAGAGTAGGCCAACAATGCTCTCTTAGGTGGTGGTTCCCCAACCTTTTTAGACATTCGGACCACTTTCAACCGTTATTTTGTTCACGCACCATCACTCGGCAATGTTTTTATTTTAATAAGCCGACTCTAAATCGTCGTATCTGCCTCCGTACCACAGACCAATTCCAAAAGCATTGCAGACCAGTGGTGATCCGTGAATCACAGGTTGGAAACCACTACATGATTGATCTTCCGCCAGCAGTGGAGTGCAGCAAGATATTGCAGGGCTGCACTTGTACCTTGTTTTAATATACAAGACAGGAGACCAACATCAGAGGATGGACGGCACAAACGAGGCAGTGGGACAATGGCATTTTTAATATAAATATTTCATAAACTCAACTCTTGATGGACACGTGGTGTGCGCCGGTTCACTCCACTGTCAATCGTCGCCCTCTTTGCTCGGCAGCTCATGGCAACCTGCTGATCATTTCCGCGCGCTTGGACAGCCAGTTTCGGACCACGCAGCTTTGGAGGTCAGCAGACCATCGGCCTGGAATTCGCTGCTTTGATGTGTTCGAGGCTCCTCACAGGCATTTAACCATTTCAGTAGAAAATGAAAGGCATAACTGTTCAATAGAGCTTACAGTGAATGAATATTGCGCACACATGATAACCTAGGTTTGTAAGGGTTGCGCGTTGATAAATATCATTACTCTTGAATCGATCCATGAGCACGAATTGTGACAATTCCTTGTGGCAATTCATAGTTACATGCCTAGCGTACAGTGTGTGCGAGTGTCGCGGGGCCACACAGGAGAGCTGCATCTCGCTCTGGGTGCTGCAGAGCAATCGTGCAAAATGAATCCTGCACTACTTTCCTTCCTCTCAACCTCCCCCTGGAATAGCGCTGCACTGAGCAAGGCGCTCTGTGGAAGACAGTGCAGTGCAAATGTCTGGCGTGCGTGAATTTGATTATAATTTATTGAAAATAAATTATCTACGCCCGGCATGTTTTTCTGTACAGTGAGGGAAAAAAGTATTTGATCCCCTGCTGAGTACGTTTGCCCACTGACAAAGAAATGATCAGTCTATAATTTTAATGGTAGGTTTATTGGAACAGTGAGAGACAGAATAACAACAAAATATCCAGAAAAACGCATGTAAAAAATGTTATAAATTGATTTGCATTTTAATGAGGGAAATAAGTATTTGACCCCCTCTCAATCAGAAAGATTTTTGGCTCACAGGTGTCTTTTATACAGGTAACGAGCTGAGATTAGGAGCACACTCTTAAAGGGAGTGCTCCTAATAGCTTGTTACCTGTATAGAAGACACCTGTCCACAGAAGCAATCAATCAGATTCCAAACTCTCCACCATGGCCAAGACCAAAGAGCTCTCCAAGGATGTCAGGGACAAGATTGTAGACCTACACAAGGCTGGAATGGGCTACAAGACCATTGCCAAGCAGCTTGGTGAAAAGGTGACAACAGTTGGTGCGATTATTCGCAAATGGAAGAAACACAAAAGAACTGTCAATCTCCCTCGGCCTGGGGCTCCATGCAAGATCTCACCTCGTGGAGTTGCAATGATCATGAGAACGGTGAGGAATCAGCCCAGAACTGCACGGGAGGATCTTGTCAATGATCTCAAGGCAGCTGGGACCATAGTCACCAAGAAAACAATTGGTAACACACTACGCCGTGAAGGACTGAAATCATGCAGCGCCCACAAGGCCCCCCTGCTCAAGAAAGCACATATACATGCCCGTCTGACGTTTGTCAATGAACATCTGAATGATTCAGAGGACAACTGGGTGAAGGTGTTGTGGTCAGATGAGACCAAAATGGAGCTCTTTGGCATCAACTCAACTCGCCGTGTTTTGAGGAGGAGGAATGCTGCCTATGACCCCTAGAACACCATCCCCACCGTCAAACATGGAGGTGGAAACATTATGCTTTGGAGTGTTATTCTGCTAAGGGGACAGGACAACTTCACCGCATCAAAGGAACGATGAACGGGGCCATGTACCATCAAATCTTGGGTGAGAAGCTCCTTCCCTCAGCCAGGGCATTGAAAATGGGTCGTGGATGGGCATTCCAGCATGACAATGACCCAAAAGACACGGCCAAGGCAACAAAGGAGTAGCTCAAGAAGAAGCACATTAAGGTACTGGAGTGGCCTAGCCAGTCTCCAGACCTTAATCCCATAGAAAATCTGTGGAGGGAGCTGAAGGTTCGAGTTGCCAAACGTCAGCCTCGAAACCTTAATGACTTGGAGAAGATCTGCAAAGAGGAGTGGGACAAAATCCCTCCTGACATGTGTGCAAACCTGGTGGCCAACTACAAGAAACGTCTGACCTCTGTGATTGCCAACAAGGGTTTTGCCACCAAGTACTAAGTCATGTTTTACAGAGGGGTCAAATACTTATTTCCCTCATTAAAATGCAAATCAATTTATAACATTTTTGACATGCGTTTTTCTGGATATTTTGTTGTTATTCTGTCTCTCACTGTTCAAATAAACCTACCATTAAAATTATAGACTGATCATTTCTTTGTCAGTGGGCAAACATACAAAATCAGCAGGGAATCAAATACTTTTTTCCCTCACTGTATCTGTGATCATTTTTTTGTGCCATCCTGGTGTTGGTTTTTGGAGTTCAGTGCGAGACAGTGGAGTAATCTAAGTGTGAATGAATTGTCGGTTATGCGTAATGAAGCAGAGTGCGAACACAAAACAAAAACTGAAGTCTCCTGTTATAATTTTTATATATATATCTGGGAGAGCCTTTTTGGAGTCTAAGGAATCATTTCCAGGAAGGTCCAGCAATGTGATATTTGGCCAGTTCCATGTTGCATTCTCCGGAAAAATGGAAGGAACCGGAAACACAGGAAGACCTGAGAGAAAATGCCGTGACGACATAAGAGATCGGTGCCAAAAAGATGTGGCACTAAAGCATATTGGCACAAGACAGTGGAAAGTGGAAACAAATAACGAAATGTGCGGTGGATACCTTAATTCACTTTGGCTCCCCACACTGTGTTGGTGAGGCTGGGTTGTTTGATCATACTTCTCCTCACTGGTTCGTGCGGCTTCGTGAAGGTGGTAGGGGAAGGCCCCAGGACCAGTTCATATATCACTTTCCACTGATGGTAGCCGTGGCCAGGGATCAAACTTTGGTTGTCGGGTTCATAGTTCCTTATGCCAACCACTGCACCACCGCTTGACCCCAGAATACCGAGAGAAGATTGGCTATAGATTCGAGGGTGGTTAATGTTCAAAGATCCACACTTATAGGTTCATCAACCCTGTTGCTGTACTGTCATCTCCTGACGACCTTTGTGGCCCAGCAGTCAGGTTTGGGCAGGTTTGGGAGTTTCACGCACATCTCTACCTCGTATTTGAGCCACCAATCACACCCGTCCATTCCCTTAACGGCAAGCGACATCCTAGGTGTGGTCCTGAGCAGTGGCGTGCCCACTGTGTGAGCTGGCGGTGTCACTGCACTGGCGCCCATGGCCCGGAGAGGACCCAGGTGCTGGGCTATGATGAAGAGGGGGGCGTGAAATTGGACAGGGGGTGCCCCAATTTTATTTATTGCGCCGGGGCCCATGCCAAACGCATTACTCGACTGGTCCGATCATACATGATAGATTGAAAACTAAATCTAGATTGAAATCTCATTTCTTTAAAACTGGTTCTTGTGTTTAGTTTGTTGTCCTTCACCCGCATCCTCCGCTTTGCGTGGTTGGCTACGTACGGGCGAAATAAGTTCAATGTACATATATCTATACATTTCTGAGGTTTGTATTTGTTGCCAGGTGACGGCTGAGCGAAAGCCAAGAGGGCCATGGCTAAATTTGGTGCGCGTGTGTACGCACGCACACACACACGTACATACGGTACTCGCTCAATGCCGTGCGCGTTCACCTGTGCTCTTTAACGTTTGTCCATTTCCGGTTTGGCATTCTCAGCCGTTGTGCTCATGTACGGGCCGTTAAGCATGTGCCCGTGCAGCCCTGTTGTCTCTCCACTGCTGGATGAGGGGCGCCTCCCCTGCGGCATGCAGGTCTTGGGGCGGTTATTTGACCGTACCTGACCATGCTGGTCAGTGCTGGGTTGGTGAAGGCAGACAGCGTAGACGTGGAAGCGTTTAAGTATAGTAAAACAATGGGTTTTTCTAAACACTAAACTGACTTTCTATTTTACCACGTAATACCCACTGAGCTGTATGTATAGCTCTTTTCAGAAGCGACCTGGCCACAAATGATATCTGAATCAATCTCTATCATGTGGAAATTTTAAAGCAGCCAAATACTCGCGTGATGTTGATTCTAAATGTGGAGGAAAAAAACTGGAGGACCTGGAGAAAAATCCACGCGACCACAGGGGGAGAGAAGATGCAAACTCCAAATATACAGGCGTCAGGGTCGGGATCGAACCCACGACCTGTATACGAGGCGAGGTAGTTAACATCTCTCCACCGTGACGCCAATGCGCCGCCCTCTGCTGACAACGCAGTCCCACAGCAGCCTATAGCAACCTGTTTTATACACGGTGATCACCCATCTGTCGAGATCGGGCCCTCTCCGTGTGATTTGGTCAAAGGTGGTGTTCCAACGGCTACGCATGCATGCCCTAATGTATGAGGTGTGCGTGTGTTTATGTTGGACTTTGTCACTGGTGGACGTGCTTGAAATTCCTCACCTTGTTTTTACTGCGTACACTCCACGTAAATCACCGAGGCCATTCCTGCATATGCTTTCAATGTAGCTTTGTGTTTAATTTATACAAAAAAAGTTTCATTTCGACGTCCCGTACACCTGCAGCATGAAAGTCGTTCATTCAGCCCTTAATAAGCATTCATTGTTTTCATTACGATTTGGCGGCGAGGTTAATCTTTCTCCCGGCGAGGCACGCGCGTGCTGCTGTGGCCACAATTAGTCACTCGTATCCAGTACACACAATACCACCATGTGTTTTGGTGGTCGGGCCTGGGTACAATTCCTGACTTGGCTGCCTTACCATTGTGTAGTTTGTACGTTCTCCCCCTGTTCTGTGTGGTTTTCCTCCGGGTCCTCCGGTTTCCATAGCTAAAAAAAAAACATAATGTATGGCCCACGACGTTGGCGCGATATTAACTACCTCGCATGATATGCAGGAGGTCATGGGTTCGATCCCGACCACGATACCTGAATATATGGAGTTTGTGTGTCTGTCCCCTTGGTTGCGTGGATTTCTCTCCGGGTCTTCCGGTTTTTCTTTCCACATATAATCAGCATTGTGTTTAGAGTATTTGGCTGTTATACATTTCCACGTGATAAGCCACTTCGTTGAGCTATCATTTGTGGCCAGGGCACTTGAAAAAGAGCTATATATCTCAGTGGGTCTTACCTACTAAAATAAAAAAATAGTTTTAATTCAGTTTTAACTTACATTGACTAAATATCCCAATGCTGGCAGTTAACTGCACATTTTTCAGTTGCGATTACATATTGCAACATTGCCCCTGGCTGAAAAGACTAGGCAGGAACCTCTTGAAAGAACCTTAAGACTCAGCGAGGCTTCCCTCGGTAAACATGCGTAACAGTTATTATTGAGCGCCACACAGTGTAATGCAACGCCCCCCTGCAGAGATATTTAATCATCTCTATCTTATATAATAAGACGCTTCTTCTTTGGTTCTTTCGGTAAGGTCACGTAGAATGAGAATAAAATAATAAAATAACAATAAAATTCTCACGACGTTTCGGCCACGACGCTTGCTTGCGTTTTTTTTCCCAGCACTGCAGCAATTGTAGAGTTATTCATGGTCTCTGTCGGTATGAGGCAATTTCACTTCACTGTTGGACGAAGGCCTCCCCACGCACGCTGCTACCATTCTTCGCAGATTGGTCATGCCCCAATCCATCTCGCTTCTGCAGATGAACAAAGATCACCTCCGTTCATTAACTGACCAAATTAATTAAAATAATTTCCCACACCGGAGCTCCAAAGGACCCACCTCTGTGTCCCAGCCCTGCCTGCCAAGGCACTCCCTGGTGGGCAGGGCCACTAGCCGAGTCCCTGCTATCTCACCGTGGCCTACGGACATGCTGCTTCTTGCACTCCGAGCGAGAGATGGCGACCGTTAGTTTCGCAAATTGGCGATAAACGCACCTCCGATTCACACGGTTGGCTACGTACGGTGAGAAACAAGTTCAACATATTCTTTGGGTCTTTCGGTAAAGTCACGTAGATAGGTACAAATTAATAAAAAAATGAAATAAACAACTACGACGTTCGATCACACAAGTGATCGTCAGGACGTAGTTTTTTGTTTATTTTTTTATACATTTATACCCATCTACGTGACTTTATCGAAAGACCCAAAGAATGATAATTCCTGCAGTCACGAAAGTTTTAAGTCAAGTTCAACATACATAATACTCCCCAGAACAAACGCATGTTGGAAAGCGTTACGTACACATGCGTGTGCGTACTTGGATCGTCTCGTTTCTATAGTTTTCTCCTTTCCATGAGCGTCCGTGGAAAATCGGTTTCCCATCGTCACAAATCATAAATGATCGATTTGCATGTTATCCGGTTTGTTTCATGTATTGTGAGCCTCGGTAATGAATGCTAGTCGGTGAATCAATGCTGCCGTGGGTGTATTGGTTCGCACGCTGGACTTGAAATCCGGAGGCCACTGGTTCGAATTGATATTCAGGCGCGGCAGTCAGTGACAATGATCACGTTATTTCCCTCGCCCAGCCGCGGTCCATCAAGCTCTATAAATGGGTACACCGCGGTCGCATCGGCAGGTCACGTGGTGCGGTCTAAGTGTGGTACTCCAAGAGCCAGTGTGGAAATGTAGGCCAACATATCCTCTGGAGGGGATGACTCTAGCAGTGGCACGAGCAAGTAATTACAGGGCTGTACTTTTACTAAACTAAACTATAAACTTTTTTATTTTACCACCTAAGGCTCACTGAGCTGTGAAGCTCTTTTTCAGAAATGATCTGGCTATCACAAATGATTGCGCAACAAAGTGGTTTATAGTGTCAAAATTTATAGCAGCCAAATACTCCAATCGCATGTTGATTCTAATTTTGGAGGGGGAAATCGGAGGACCTCAAGAAAAATCCACGCGACCACCGGGAGAACAAACCCACGACCCACGACCTGTATACCAGGCGAGGTAGTTAACATATCTCCATCGTGGCGCCCCTTTACCATTCCAGCCTCCCACTGGTGCAAGCGATTCCAACACGACCTTGTTCATTCCAAGCTGTCTGTTCGCAAGCCCCCGTGATCGATGCCCAGAGACGTTGCGGTTGCTTTGCTGCACTTACAGACGAGTCGTGTGAGCACTGAAGCCCTCCTCCACCTCCCACTAAACACTCGGACTTTCTGAAGATTAAATACCACCCTTGCTTTCGTTTCCGCACCCTCATCTGCCCCACCGTCACAGGGAAGTTCATGATAAAAAAACACACCTGAGGCATCTGAGAGGCAACTGTCTGTAGCCACGTGTTTGAGTGAGACTGTTGTGCTGTTATCATTACCGTTTCTGTATTTTTGTTGTTATTTTTATGAATTACTCAAGTCCTGCATTGGGATGTTTGGACAGTTTTTTGGCCAATTCAAATAAAGCAGTTTGATTCTTGTGGGAGATTACCAGAGTGCCCGGAGAAACCCCGCTATTTATTTGGCCCAGTGACTAAAGTAGAAGTAAGTAAAAGGTTGCACATAGAAGGCCTAATGCAGGCAGTGATGAGAAGGAAACTGACACTAATTGGACACATGTAGGATGGACAACAACAGAAAAATAAAAAAATGTGTTGTTGTTCGGAAAAATATGAGACCTAATGGAGAATGTCTTGACGACGATGCCATAAGAAATTGGTGCCAGAAAGATGCTGCACGACTTCAGCATATTGGCACAGTAGACAGAGGAATGTGGAAACAAATGACGAAATGTTCAGTGAACACCTAGCTCTGCCCATGGAATCGTGATGATGATGAAGGAAAATTATCCCCCACTGCTGCTCGTGTACCCCTATCCAATGAACTCTTTTCATCTAAAAAATTAGCGGTTGTAAAAACCATCTCACACTAGGCTTCACAGGTTCAAACCATCTCGTGCCTCGCTTTAGGGTGCCAAGCAACGGGGGTTTAGTGATGAACAGGGTGCCACCGTGGCGAGACGTTAACTACCTCACCTGGTATACAGAAGGTCTTCGATTCCGACACTGACGCCTGTTGTATATTTGGTCTTTGCATGTCTCTCTCCCCTTGGTCGTGTGAATTTTTACGCCAGGTCCTTCTATAAATTTCCACGTGATAAGCCACTTCATTGAGCAATCGTTTGTGATAGCCAGGTCACTTCTGAAAAAAGAGCTACGTAGCTCAGTGGGCCTTATCTGGTAAAATAATAAAAATGGTTTAGTAGTTTAATGGCAATGGCTTGGGAAGGCCTTTATCCAGCAGAGGAAAATCACGGCTGATGATAATGATTTGAATGCAGTAAGCCAATCAGAATCCCCTGCAGCTTCTGTGGATTTTAAGATGAATTTGTTTCCTGACTATAACATCAGTGGCAAATAGTTTAGTTAAAATAGAATGCCTGCTCATGTTGACCGATCCCTGAGAGGTACCAGGCCTTGGTTCAGTGTTTAGACGCCCCACCTAATAAAACACGCCGCCTTGTGATCTTGTCACACCATCCATCCCTCCTTCCCAGCTACAGCGATAAAGTTGCCTCCGTGGTTTTGGCACCCAGACCCCTTTTTGGCCGTGCACACCAGTATGAAAAAGATCCTGGCGTGGGCGGACAGGTCTGAATGTTATTTGAAATATGTTATCTCCCTCTGTGTGCTCTGGTTATAATGGGGCGGTGACATGCCCCAGCGGAGGCGCGTTTGCCGCTTTCGAATCAGGCAGGCCGCCCCGCTTATTACTGCAGGTGTATTCACCAGGGAAACCTCTTAGCTTGAACTTTACTTTTCCAATCATTTTCCACTCCAGCCCAATGAAATCCATTTATGCACAGACATATATGACGGGGTTTTTGTTTTAACTATGACCATTGCCCACTACTAAATCGTCTGGAATGCACCCAGATCTCGTCGTATCGCAGATGCCAAGCAGGTTCGAGGCTAGCTAGTGCTTTCATGTGTACCCACAATTCCCACAACATGATGCTGCGGAACCCAATTATGGGCAGCAGAGGGCAGTGCAGAACATTCCATTGTTGTACTGTGCTGTGTGCTTCTATGCTCCCGTGCTTCCACGTCTTACTCCCTGCATTCACCGACAATAACCCCTGAAACCTGCACGGCATGAGAAAGCCTTTGTCTCGTAGTGCATTTCTTTAAAAAAAAAGTTCTAGATAATTAAAAAAAAATTAAGATGTTTAAAAACATTACTGTGTGTGACTCTAGTCCAATGATTTGGAGGCACGGGTTGACGGATCACATGGAGATCTGTGAAACTCAAAAGAGATGGCCGGTAATCCAAGTAGGTTCGTTAATCTATCTGTGCAGAGCATGCGTAGCTGTATCCACTGAGACCAACGTTTCTCATTGGTGCATTGGGTCACCACCTGTTGAGTTACAGAAAAAATGGTACCTCTGATGGGAAAAAGAATCGCGCACAATACCAAAAAAGCGGGGGGGAACTTCATGTATATGCATTGTCTTGAATGGTGGATTTTTACTCAGACTATAAAAACCGTGGCTTTTAATATCCCAGGAAGATTGCAGATTTCCCAGGACAGCTCGCTTTCTCCCCAAGAGGACGGTCCTGGGAAAACCAGATACTCATGTAGCGTCGTCGTGAAGCATATAAGTAATAAAATAAATAAGCAGATGATGCTCTGCCTTCACATGCTCCTCCATATAATAAATATGTGTTATTTTACAGAGCCCATCAGCCGCACGGCCTTCTGGGAGCGCGTAATTTCAGCAGCATTGGGTCAACACCAGTAAACTTTGGGCCGGTTTCGACATTAAGTGACGCATCAGCATAGTCAGGCTTATTTGAACCATAGTTGGTGAACTGCCAGATGGTTATAGACAAGGACACTCTGTTACATAGGGGTCTTTGTTCTATGCAAAACTATACCTGCAATACCCAACAAAAAATTGTCATTCGCGCCATTGAGAATATAAGTAACCAAATTAACAAGCAGGCAATACTCCTCCATATATCTGTCCCGCCATGTAAATAAAAGTAAAACCAGCAGAGAGGGCAAGCAGACCTGTTGGCCAAATTAGACCGCGGTGGTGAGGTGTTAAATCCCTCGCCTTGTATACAGGATGTCTGGGTTCGATCCCGACCCTGACGCCTGCTGTATATTTGGAGTTTGTATGTTCTCCCCGTGGCAACATGGATTTTTCTCTGGGTCCTCCGGTTTTTCCCTCCAGATTTAGAAACGTGCGTGAAGAGTATTTGGCTGCTATAAATTTCCACCCGATGATAAGCAAGCTACTTCGTTGAGCTATCATTTGTGGCCAGGTCGCTTCTGAAAAAGACCCATATGACGCAGTGGGCCTTACCAGGCAAAACATTAAAAAATAGTATATGGTTAAGTTTAGACCTGAAAGGTGTGTTCCAAACAAGCCCGCGAGGCCGCACGGATTTGCGTTCGCGAAGTGAGAGGAATGCTTGGCCGCTCCACCGCCAGGCTCGCTCGGGCCAGGCAAAACGGGTCTCAGCCTGCCGTGCTCCCACCGCCGAGCATTCCTATCGCATGCCAAGGCACCGCGCCCCCCCCCCCCCCCGTGCGTGGGCGGCGTGGCGGTGGGGAGCGGTGACATGGCCCCGGTGGTGGCCACTTTCGCCGCTTTTGACTTCGAAGGCGGACAGGCCTCCCCTGGTTATTACAGTCTGTTCTGTAACACCACGTGTTTTCATAACACGAATTGGGTACAAGGCGATGAATGTTGTAGGGAACACATTTTTTTACAACGCGGATGTGAATTGGATATGACGTGATCAAGCGACGGAACAATGTCGCGCGAGTAGGAATAAGCGGTCGTACGGCTGCCTCTGTGCGGGATAAGGACAACAAACTAAACACAAAACGCAGTTTTAAGCAAAGCAGTTGAAAATAAATCAGTTTTCAATCTAGATGATTTAAAAGTGCAAAGCTCCAGTGGCTTCCTAATATCGGAAGGAACCGCATTCCAGACGGCCGCAGAAGCGCATCTGAACACGCCACGATGCAGTGGCCGCCTTTGTTCGATTGGCTATCGCTGAAAGTGCAGGCTGGTGGTGGTGGAGGATTGGGGGTGGCAGTGAGCTTGTGTGTGTGTGTGTGTGCACCTGTGTATGTGTGTGTGCACCTGTGTATGTGTGTGCACCTGTGTGTGTGTGTGTACCTGTGTATGTGTGTGTGTGCACCTGTGTGTGCACCTGTGTGTGTGTGTGTGCACCTGTGTGTGCACCTGTGTATGTGTGTGTGCACCTGTGTATGTGTGTGCGTGCACCTGTGTGTGTGCACCTGTGTATGTGTGTGTGTGCACCTGTGTGTGTGTGTGCACCTGTGTATGTGTGTGCGTGCACCTGTATGTGTGTGTGCACCTGTGTATGTGTGTGTGCACCTGTGTATGTGTGTGCGTGCACCTGTGTATGTGTGTGCACATGTGTGTGTGTGCACCTGTGTATGTGTGTGTGTGTGCACCTGTGTATGTGTATGCGTGCACCTGTGTATGTATGTGTGCACCTGTGTATGTGTGTGTGCGCGCACACGGAATGTAGCGGGGCCTGTTTGGTTGGACTTGGTCACCGCAACCTCTCACGCTTGCCCCGAAGACAGCGACGACGAGGGGTGCGATGAGGGGGGGGGGTGCGATGAGGGGGGGGGGTGCGATGAGGGGGGGGGGTGCGATGAGGGGGGGGGGTGCGATGAGGGGGGGGGCGATGAGGGGGGGGCGATGAGGGGGGGGGGGCGTTTAGCCCTGAGGTGGTCGCGACAAAGTCTCGCGCAGAATGCGCTGGGTGAGCTGCTCCAACTCGACTGCAGTGCCCCGTGGGGGTGGGGGAGCGACTGTTGCCAAACGCAGCGGTGCGTGCGTTGCGTTCAGAATGTCTCGTAACCGTGAGGCACGCACGCATCCACGTGCACCATTGCTGCCCTGAAATTGTGCACCCCATCGTCGGACGAGACATCTGGAAAAAGCGGTGCTCGTTTTTTTATCGGCCGCGGATGAGTGAAGATGATGGGCTGAGTTGACAACCCCCTGACCCCACAATGTTACCAACCTGGACTTGAACTCATACCGTCCGATTTTCAGTCAAGCCGTGTCTGACCACGTTGACCAGTACACGTCCAGCCCTTTTGTCAATCCACTGCTGGATGAGAGCCTCCTCCCTCACCGGTGCAGGTTTGCGTGAGGAATTTCACCGTACTTTACCGCGTTGGTTAGTGCTCGTTGGTGAAGGTGGGAGACATGGACGTTGTAGCATAAATGTACAGCACAACGATGGATTTTGCCGCACTGCTATCTGCTGATAGTACCACAGCAGCCTATAACATATGCTTTGTGCGTGACTGTTGTCCGGCCATGCACTATCCAGGCTCAAAGCTGGCTTAGCTTTGGACATCTGCCGAGATCGGGCACATTCCGGGTGATTTCGTGATAGATGAAATAACGTTACCAAACATTTTGTATATGACGTGTATCTGATGTAGCAGAGAGACACAGATTCTCTCAGGGTAGGTGATGTTAGTAAATACCTGTTAAGGCCGGCACAGCGCAGAAATTGCTGGTTTGACCAGCATCCCACTGTTTGTCCCCCTGTTGTTGATGTTTACACACCGCACAGGGTTCTCATTTTAGATTGAGTCGACCTCGGAGAGTCGAACACAAGTTTGCTTACGTATGTATGTTGAACATATTTTGCACCATACGTAATCAACCACGCTCATCAGAGGTGTGGGGGAAGGGCAACAAACTAAACACAAGCAGTTCTAAATACATGAGTTTTCATTATACATTTCAAAGTGCATAGCCCCAGTGGCTTCCTAATATCGGAAGGAAGAGCTTTCCAGATGGCCACAGGAGCTCATCTCATGGCGCGCGATGCAGTGACCGTCTGTGTTCGATGGCCAGCAAAATATTACCTCGCCTGGACGTGGTCCAAATCCTGTCGTGCGCCACCAGTGATCATTGTGACAGAGCCCCCAACTGTTCCAGCATCGGAGTCAACCAGTTGTTATTCAAGACCGTGACTGGAACAACAACCGCCATTCGCCACTAAGTGGCGGTGACGTCACCACGACGCTTGTGACTGGAACCCACACATACACACGGTTTCTTAATTGTTTTTGTAATTAAAATTGATTCCTGCACTCCACGGTTCGTGATTTGAATCGTGCTCGTGAGAATTGATTATTTAATTCACGTGCGTTGAACCTGATCTGGTTTATTAAAATTATTCGGGCACAATGGATTACACATCCTGCACCGTTGATGGTAAACAAATAATAACATTGATTGGTGATTGTGAACCGTGACCGTCGATCGAGTTCTGGTAAACGCTGGAGGCATATTTCCAGCCGGTGGTGGAATTCTCGAAAAAAATGGCTAAAGTTAAAACCTTTGTGTTTTTATTTAAAGTCACAGAGTGGAAAGAAAATCATCTTTCTTTGCCTCTGAGCTGAGGACCAGCACTTTGGTGGCCTGTCATCCCAACCCTGCCATCCCAACCCTGCCATCCCAACGCTGCCATCCCAACGCTGCCATCCCAACCCTGCCATCCCAACCCTGTCATCCCAACGCTGCCATCCCAACGCTGCCATCCCAACCCTGCCATCCCAACGCTGCCATCCCAACGCTGCCATCCCAACCCTGCCATCCCAACGCTGCCATCCCAACGCTGCCATCCCAACCCTGCCATCCCAACCCTGTCATCCCAACGCTGCCATCCCAATGCTGCCATCCCAACGCTGCCATCCCAACCCTGCCATCCCAACCCTGCCATCCCAACCCTGCCATGCCAACGCTGTCATCCCAACCCTGTCATCCCAACCCTGTCATCCCAACCCTGCCATCCCAACCCTGTCATCCCAACCCTGTCATCCCAACCCTGTCATCCCAACCCTGCCATCCCAATGCTGTCATCCAAACCCTGTCATCCCAACGCTGCCATCCCAACCCTGTCATCCCAACCCTGTCATCCCAACCCTGTCATCCCAACCCTGTCATCCCAACCCTGTCATCCCAACCCTGCCATCCCAACCCTGTCATCCCAACCCTGCCATCTCAACCCTGTCATCCCAACCCTGTCATCCCAACCCTGTCATCCCAACCCTGTCATCCCAACCCTGCCATCCCAACACTGTCATCCCAACCCTGTCATCCCAACCCTGTCATCCCAACGCTGTCATCCCAACCCTGTCATCCCAACCCTGCCATCCCAACCCTGCCATCCCAACCCTGTCATCCCAACCCTGCCATCCCAACCCTGTCATCCCAACCCTGCCATCCCAACCCTGCCATCCCAACCCTGTAATCCCAACCCTGCCCTCACCCCTTTGCCATGCACTCGAGTGTGAGGCGACATCGTCACGGGGTTCCACTACCGTGTGTGGCGCCTCCTCGCCACTAACAACAGGAATCCATGCGACCCTTTGTCATCGATCCACTGCTGGATAATGGCCACCCTCATGCCTTTTAAAATTCTTATTGGTGTATTATTCGTGTTTCTCTCGTTTACCCAGGAAGCTGTCACTGAGTCTCAAGATTATTTTCAGGAGGGTTCCGCCAAGTTTTCACAGTAGGGCGCGATGTTGATTTTTCAGCAGTGGGATATTTGGCCAATAGCAGCTGCCTTTTACGTGGGTTTTTTTTTGCTACAGAAGGAAACCAGAGAACCGGGAAGAAACCTGTGTAGAACAGGGGGTAGAACATACCAACCTGACACAGAAAGGCACCTCATTTGGGAATACAACCCAGGCCCTTCTTGCTGTGAGGCGTGTTAGTGTTACCACTGTGCCACCCCACAGCCCAGACTTGTCGATAATCGCAATTGTGTGACCATGCATCAGGATCCTGGCCAGTGCGGGCAGGTGAAGGTCAGGGGTTGGTTATTGCCAAGACTCGTTTAGACCTATCATTTGCCACTGATGTCATAGCCACGAATCAAACTCAACCACAATTCCACAGAAGCTGATTGTCTTATTTTATGCAAATAATTCCATCAGTCGTGATTTTTCCCTACTGGAAGATGAAGGCCTTCCAAAGCTATCACCATTAAAAAAACATTTTTACGACTGAGCTATATAGCTCGTTTTAAGAAGTGACCTGGGTATTACAAATGACAGCTCAACGAAGTGGCTTATCACGTGGAAGTGTATCGTAGCCAAATACTCTAAACACATGTTGAGTCTAAATGTGGAGGGAAAAATCGGAGGACTTGGAGAAAAATCCACGTGACCACGGGGAGAAGATGCAAACTCCAAATATACTGCAGCAGGCATCAGGGTCGGGGTCGAACCCACGACCTCCTGCATACCAGGCGAGAGAGTTACCATCTCGCTAATGCTATTCACAGTCCTGAGATGGCATGAGGAACGAAACGTAGTAAGCGAGTCAGAGAGTAGGTGGGCTTGACTAAATGGTGTCACTCGAAGGGATGGTGACGGGTGTTAGAAACTGATGACGGAGTGGCAGCCAAAGGGTGGAACACACCAGCGAGATGGACAGTGGCATCGCAAGACCACGAGCCCTTGGCAAGGGCTTTTGATCACGGCTGATTATGGTGATTGGTCAAACTGCTCAATGCAGGACCCTCCTGAAAAAAATATCTGCTTTCATCTCACGAATAATAGATGCTTTTGCCAAATTTATTGCTACAATCCGTCTAGCGCTTGCACGTGAGCCGATTCCATTGCTCCATCTCCGCCTTGGAGGGCCTCTCGGCCGCGTTCCCTCCTTTGACTGCCACTCGGTTGTTTTCCCGCCCACCGGCCGTCATCGTCTCGTCACGACGCGTCCTGCCCCAGCCCATTCACTTTTCTTAAAGAGTTTTAATGTTTGTCTGTTAACCTTCCTATGTCTAAATCGCGTGTTCCTCTGTGCCTCTCGGTGTAATTTCGAGCACGCACCTTCCCCACGCTTCTTTGCCACGGTGGTGAGATGTTAACTACCTCATCTGTTATACAGGAGGCCATGGGTTCGATCCTGACCCTGATGCCGATATATTGCAGTTTACATTTATCACTCTCTCCCCTTGGTCGCGTGCATTTTGCTCGGTTTTTCCTTCAACATTTTCAAACTTTCATTTAGAGTATTTGACTGCTATACATTTCCACACGATAAGCCGCTTCGTTGAGCTATCATTTGTGGCCAGGTCGCTTCTGAAAAAGACCCATATAGCTCAGTGGGCCCTACCTGGTAAAATAAAAATAATTTCATAGTTTAACTTATGGATATGAATTAAAAACATGGACATTTTTATTGCAGTAAGTTGCTGCAGATGCTTAATCAGTTAACGAATTGGTTGCTTGGTGGCTAGTCTCACAGCTACAATCTAATGGGGTTCTATTTACCGTAATTTACAAGGCCGTCGTGTGGCATGGCATAAAACTTGCCAAAATTCTACTATAATGAGCCATTAATGTGTCCTGCGTGTGACGTCACTCCACATGAGCCCCACCCCCCTCATTAATATTCATGAGTGGGTGCATTTTTACACGAACGCAGAGGAAGGTCGAGTTGAATTAAATAATTTATTACGCAGTCGCTTCAAACATGACTATCTTGACAGAAAGTGACCGTAATAAAATCTAAGCAGCACAGTGCTACATCCGTGCGTGATGTCACTGAAAAAGAGCCCCCCCCCCCTCATTAATATTCATGCCCGCGTGGAAATTTACACGAACGCACAAGAAGGCCGCGCACTCCACATGCCGCACCCCTCCCCCCTCATTAATAATCATGAGCGGGTGACGTCACTCCACATGCCGCACCCCTCCACAATAACCATTAACAAGTGACGTCACTCCACATGGGGCAACCCCCCTCCCCTCATTAATAATCATGAGCTGAAGAATTTTTCTATTGAACATTTCAGATTTATTGCAATATACACCCGTCCGTGGACGGGCAAAAAAGCGAGTAAAACAATTACCCAGCAAATTTCTCAGTTGGTTTAACACGTGGTAGTAGGCTTTCGTGACCAATATCAACAATCGATTTTTTTGTGGTTAGATCGCTTAATTATAAATGTGTCTTTGATTTTTTATTTAAAGCTTTCGTGACTGCAGTAATTCATATTCTTAGCTCTTTCGGTAAAGTCACGTTGAAGGGAAACAATAAAATAATAAAATATATATAACAATACAAATTCTCACGACGTTTCATAATCAAAATTCTCACGACGTTTCATCATCAGGTGTGAAAAACCAACGGCAAGAAACATTTGTTTTTCACACCTGATGACGACCGTTTGTGGTATGGTCGAAACGTCGTGAGAATTTTTATTGTTTTATATATATTTTATTATTTTATTGTTTCCCTTCAACGTGACTTTACCGAAAGAGCTAAGAATATAAATGCGTCGTTAAACCCGCCACCATCCGACACAGCTTATTAGTAAGGTTTGTCACGTAAACAAAACATGCCATTTAGTTATTAGTTAAGAACGCCAGTGTGTTTGAGAGTAAACCCACAACGTTTAGAATTCGAGTAGCATGAAGTTTAGCCAGTGGTTACTATTGGGTTTACACCAAGCGACATTGCCCCCGCCTGTAAAATGATTGCACACCAGGTCTGTCTGTGAGACACAGCAGCGCCTTCCTTCACGACAGCCAGCCGTGCGCTATGTGAGAACGACAGTACGAATACCAAATAGCGCTTAGCTGTTATTTGTAGGAAACTCCAGGCTGAGCATGCGTGGCTGATTCCACGGAGTGCGCAGGGGCATTATCTCCCGTGTAAACTCACGGTGACCTCGGCACTTGTGGGGGTGGAGCTCGGATTGATGAATGGGGATTGCAGAATTCCAGGCCCTGACCCCCACGAGTGCACTGCACAGGCAGCCGCAAGCCAGCTCTGAGGGCGTCTATTAACTGCGTCTATTTTTTTTTACACTAAAGCGCATCACCATTTCGTTGTGCAGCAATTGCGAAAGTGGCAATTATGCATGCACCTGTATGGCCAAGGGATGAAAATTTTGTCCACGGGAGAGATGGAGCGATGAAATTGGCTAATGTGTGGCACCACGAGGCGGATTGTTGCATCACAGGATTGTGAAGGATGGTGATGGCATGGGGAGGCCTTCATCCTGCAGATCATAGCCAATGATGGTGATGATGATATTCGTATCATAATATTCGTTATCAGTCATTGTCTATCCACTGCTGGAAGAAGGCCTCCCCACGGCCAGTGGGATTGTTTGACCATACTTCAACATGTTGGCTCAATCATGCTTGGCTTCCGATATCGGACACAATCACGCGCGTTTTGGTTCCTTGATCACGAGCTCACAAATTAACAATTAACAACACATTAACGGCAAACACCGATGCCGCATTAATTTCAAAACACACAACCGAATTTCCAGTGAGATAAAACGTTGGCTGCGGAATTGGGGCTGTAGTTCAAAAGCAATTACGTTTTGCGGTCGTGAGTGCGCGGAAATTGCTTTGGCCCCATCGATGACATCAGTGCGTCGTTCCGGCGTCCGCGCTGGCTGCTAACAATTGCTGCCGCGTGTGGAGCGGAAAAAGCAGAAAGCGCTTTGCGTTCACGGTTTGACCGCGAGGCCTCGGTGATGCCCTCCGAATTCACGCTCCGACTTCCCGCACGGTCGCCGTTCCATTCCAGTGCTCATCACTCCGCAAACCACAGAAGCTGCACATTTTTCAAATGTATTTTTTTTAACGCAATTGCTAGGCGCAGGCCTTAAAAGCCCAAAGTGTCGAGCAGCGAGCAACAGACAACATTGTAAATGTTGAAAGGGAAAATAATTTGTACATTTTCTTGAATTGAGCAAGGTTATTATAATTGGGAAAAGAGGCAATTGGAAGGCACTTACAGAGTGAAGCGGTGCAAGGGAAGAAGTAGAAAGTGTTGTGACCTGCAGTGCGGTGGGTGAGTGGATGAGTTAGTGAGTGGGAGGGTGGTTGAGTCGGTGAGTGAGTAAGTGGGTGCGTGTGTTTTGGTGTGACCTGCAGTATGGGGGTTGACCACAGTATCGATGAGATGAATCGCTCAGTCTGGTAGACACTCCCTAAATGTATCTAGAAATTAAACTATAAACAATTCAAATGTTTCCAGGTAACGCCCACTGAGCTTCGTAGCTCTTTTTCAGAAGCAACATGGCCACAAATGATAGCTCAACGAAGTGGCTTATCATCATGTAGAAATTAAATAGCAGCCAAATAAGTGTGGAGAGAAGACCCGGGGAAATATCCACGCGACCATAGGGAGAAAGACATGCAAACTCCAAATATAGAACAGGCGTCTGGGTCGGGATCGAACCCACAACCTCCTGCATACCAGGCAAGAGAGTTAACATCTCACCACCGCGGCACCATCAAGAGTGACATGCCAGATATTTACTTCGGAAAGTATCACTGAGGCTGAAGACTTTTTTTCAGGGGGGTCCTGCATTGAGAATTTTGACCGATCGCCATCATCAGCCGTGATCAGTCCATTGCTGGATGAAAGCTTCCCCAAGCCCTCGCCACGGGCTCGTGGTCTTGCGGTGCCACTGTCCGTCTCGCTGCTGCACGCGAGCTGATCTTGTCGTTCCGTCTCCACGGTGGAAGTCCTCTCTGGCATGTTCCACCCTTTGGCTGCCACTCCATCATCAGTCTCTCACAACCATCACCATCCCTTCGAGTGACACCATTTAGTAAAACTACTCCACAACTGACGTATGTTCTGATCCAAGTGTTTCTTTTCCGGTTCCAAGCACGTGCCTCTCCATGCTTCTTTGCGCACTTTTCAGCTTTCTTTTTGCTCGATGTCTCTTGTTAGATGTCTACGTCAGTGATGCCTGCTGTGACATGCACGTCAGCAGCGTGGCGTTTTCTAAACGTGACTTTACATCACGCAAACAAACAAAACATGGTCCCCTCTTGTGCACTGCCGTGAGGGTTTATTTACCACATGCCTTGACCTGTAAAAGATTGTCATTTCTCAAGTGTAATGACACTGTTGCAGTGATCCGTATCGCTCCGTGTCTGAGCTGTGTCATATTTTTTGGTGAATTTTAATATCTGGCTGGGTGTTGCTGTCGTCGACGACCGAGTTTCCCCCTATAATATATTTATTCAATTCATTCAATCCCAATTGAGTAATTTGCTGGTAATTTTACAGCATCTGCAAATACTTCGGTCAATACCAGTTACATTGTATGTTTTTGGGGGGAAACTGTAGAACCCGGAGGAAACCCATGCAGAACAAGGGGAGGACATACAAACTCCACAGAGAAATGCATGCGAGTCGGGAATCGAACCCAGGACCTTCTTGCTGTGAGGTGGAGTGCCACTGATGCACCACCCTGCCTCCCAAAATGTGCCTGACGTGGTCACATCTCAAGCTAAGCAGGTTTAATTCTGGATAGTGTTTGGATGGGCGGCCAGCGTTCACGTCAGGTTGTCACAGGTAGGCAGTGTGGCTACGTGCTGGGCAGCAGAGGGCGGTGTGACAAAATACATTGTACTGTACTTCTGTGCTTAGCAGACTATGAACGGTTCCTGAACTGGCCCTGGCCCCTTGCCCCACCACCTTCAACAAACCCGCACTGTGACCAGCGTGGTAAAGCGATAACTATTAACTACTTTTTATTTGACCAGGTAAGGCCCACTGAGCTATGTAGCTCTTTTTCAGAAGCGACGTGGCTATCACGAATGATAGCTCAAAGAAGTGGCTTATCAACAATAGAGGGTTTTTTTGTTAGATCGCATAAACATTTACGCGATCTAAATATTTACACAATCTAACCCAAAAAACTACATGATAGAGGTTGGTCGCGAAAGCCTACGTGTTATATTGGTCGCGAGGGCCCATGTGTTAAACTGAAGTGGCTTATCGCGTGGAAATTTATAGCAGTCAAATATGCTGAACACAAGGGAAAAACCAAAGGACCTGGAGAAAAATCTACTCGACCACGGGGAGAACATGCAAATTCCAAAAATAAAGGCGTCAGGGTTGGGATCAAACCCACAACCTCCTGTAACCACAGGTCAGACCCAAAGGCCCGATAGACAAAGCGGCCAGCAGCAAACAACACCATCAGTGTTATTGTGGAATAAGAGTTCACACGACTACTTCTTTCGTATGGCTGATGTAGATGCAGAGCAACAACTACAATTTAACATTCAGGCGTTCAAGCCTAGACAACCACATCAGGAGCAGTGGAGTGTACCGCTGTGATATCTCCTTCGTATTTGTGGATCGGATGTTGCATCGTTACACGTTGTACGGTCTGTTCTGAATGACCACAGTTGCACACTACTACTAGAGAGTTTTTAATTTGTCCATTTGTGCATCAGGTACCATCCGCATCTACTGCTGCCATGGTTTGTGCTGTGGATGCGATTTAGGGTGGACCATGAGCTTCGTGGAAGATCAAACCGAGGGACCGTCTGCGTTAACTCTTTCACAAGGTGTTTGTGAGTTCAGCTCTTCAAGTTTCGTCGGGGTTGAACTCGCATTATTGAAGATTAAGCGCATGGGTCCATAGCACGGTTGGTTACGTACGGTGTGAAAGAAGTGCAACGCATACCTTAACATTGACCATAACTATATAGCCAACCAGCCACGAGTGTTAACTCTAACCCTCTAGCCTATCGGTCACAAGCACGAACCCTTCCAACTTGCTCCTCACCCAGCCCAACCTCAAAGGCCATCATCTCTGCATTGCTTCTCCAGGCGGTCCTCCTCTTCGTTGTTGGCTCGCCTTTCAGTTGTGGCATTAACAGCGGCCCGTGTCACAGCCGGCGTGTGTCCGGCTGCCCCCTCGTCCACTCGCCCACTCGCCCTCTCGCCCACTCGCCTGTCTGCTCGTGTTCTCGTACGGTACACCGATGCATCAGGAATCGGAATCAGAATATTTATACTGGAGGAATCCGATGAGCTGTAAAGCTCTTTTTCACTAATGTCCAGTATCAATCGCTCTCAATAAAGTAGGCGGTTCAGAAAGTTACAACAACAAACAATACAAAAACACTATAGGAGTAAAAAGTAAAGGAAAGGAAATCACAAATTAAATCGAAAAATTTTAAAAAAAAATGATTTTACCAGGTAAAGCCCACTGAGCTATTAGATTATTTTTCAGAAGCGACCTGGCCACAAATGATACCTCAACAAAGTGGCTAATCATCATATGGAAATTTACAGCAACCCAAATCATCTCAATGCACGTTGATTCCAAACGCAGAGGGGAAAAATCGGGAGGACCCGGCGGTTTGTAACGAGCGACGTCCCACTGCGGGAGAGAGAGAGAGTCGAGCGGCGGCGTGTGTCACGATCACCAGATTAAGGTGGCCTGGCTGCTTCCCACGAGCCTCCGCGGGCGGAAGCCCTGGCTTAGTGTAAATCTCCCGACGCTAAGCACCACGTTGCTCTCGTCGCCGGCAGCGTGGCACCGTGCTTAACGGTGTCACCGTTATTCACTCTCTCGCGTTCGGCCCGTTGCGGGCGGCACGGATTTGCCAGCGGTGAGAGAGCACGTGGGGTTTTATTTTTTTACGGCGAGCGGTTGCGGGGGTATTGGGGTTAGCTCGTGCGTTTAGGGATGAAGGGACTTGTGCTTGGTCGTACGGCTGATGTAGACGCAGAGCAACAGCTACAGTTTCTAATTCAGGTGGTCAAGCGAGACAACCACAACAGCGGATTCGTGTATTGCTGTGATGATGTCCCCTACGTGTTTGTGGATCGGGCATTGCGTCATTATACGTTGTGTACGGTCTGTTCTGGATGACCACAGTCGCACAACTACTGGAGAATTGTTAATTTTCCATTGGTGTATCAGGTATCCGCATCTACTGCTGCCATGTTTAGTGCAGTGGATGTGGTCAAGGGTGGACCATGAGCAGCTTCGTGGGAGAGCAAACCCAGAGATCAACAAATTAACAGAGACGATTTGGTATGTTCGGCGCCCGTGCCGTTCTTACAGCGCAAGGCAGTTCCGACGTCGCTGTGTTTTGCGGACTCCGTCTGCAGTGGCTTCACACTGGGCGACGGTGTTGCCATCATCCTCAATGAGTAATTTGCAGCGTAAAGTTACATTTTTTTCCAAATTTGGACCATGCAACGGGCCACACCTTTCGAATGGCGTCAACGGTTTCGTTGACGTCCGCTGCGAAGCAGGCGGCGCGGTGAGCGAAATGTGAACTACCTCTCCAGGTATGCAGAAGATCGTGGGTTCGATCCCGACGCTGACACCTGCTGTATATTTGAAGTTCGCACGTCTCTCTCTCCCCGCAGTCGCTATCATTTGTGATAACCAGGTCACTTTCTAACAAAGAGCTACATCGCTCAGTGGGCCTTACCTGGTAAAAATATAATAGTATAGTTTTTAGTTAAATTTGATGGTGAACGCTACTGCAGTAATAACCAGGGCAGTCTGTCGGATTCCCACTGAGAAAGCTCTGCAACGAGCGGCGAATGCTTCCACCATTGGGCCGTCGCTCCCGCTCTCTCTAATGTATGTATGGTTTATGTGTGTACGTTGAACTTCTTTCGCACCATACGTAGCTAACTGTGCTAATCAGAGGTGCAGGGGAATGGCAACAAACTAAACACAAAAAGGGGTTCTAAAGAAATGAGTTTGTAAATCTAGATTCTTTAAATGTGCATAGCTCCGGTGGCTTCCTATTATTGGAAGAGCATTCCAGACGACCGCAGAAGCACAAAATGCTCTGAAGGTCGCTTGCCAGAGCCCGAGGAGAAGTCGGCCTAAGTGACTTGTCGTTACCAGTGAATGTGCGCCTCTTTAGCTAAAGGTCGCAGGGTTAATTATCCATAATGTGTGTAAACAAAAAGGGAAAATTTTGTAGCTCGTTTGTGGAGTTACTCATTACACATCTGGCAGTTCACCAGCATTGGCTATTATAATAATGTTTACCCATGGAAGACTAAGACTCCTTTTTCAGTGGGGGGGGGGGGGTCTTGCCGAGTTTTGTCAGTTGGGCGTGACGTTGCTGACTTGTGTGATCTTTATCGAGCAATTTATAGGCAACTCTTCAGTGTTCGGCCGTTTGTGCTCAATGCCATTTAACATTGTGTTCGTTTTAGCTGTGCGAGGAAACTCGAGAACCCGGAGGAAACGCATCCTCCCAGTGGCTTTTGGCTGACCATCGAACAAAGGCTGCCACCGCATGCGCTTCTGCGGCCGTCTGGAACGCTCTTCCTTCTGATATTAGGAAACCACTCGAGCTATACACTTTTAAATCATCCAGATTGTAACCTCGAATTTATTTCAATTGATTTTTGTGTTTAGTTTGTTGTCCTACCTCCGCACCTCCGATTAACACGGTTGAACCCAGTGGCTTCCTGCCGTGAGGCACGTGTGTTGCCACTGCATCACCACCCTGTCGCCCATACGAGACGATGTTGAAAGTGGTCCAGAGTTTTATTTTACTGAGCCAACGATGCTGAAATGATGCACTCGCAGAATGCTCTGTGTGTGTGTATGTATGGCTGATATGCTGCGTACATTTTTATTTTTTACTTTACGTGATCGGACAGGTATGCGGAGGAGCGTATGACTGGAATCACTCATGCAAGGCACTGGTCACTCTGAAGCCAGATGGGGGAAGCTCATGTGATTAAAAGAGCAGCCCAAATTCCTCGACACACTGGGAAAGATTTTCGCAGTTTGGCAACAGAAAAGCCAATTAGCATGAGCACCACGTTTATATTAAAGCGGCTTTCAGCTTCTGCCAAACACTTAATCGTGCAACGAGGGACTTTTATGTTTCACAAATGCAATCTAAACAAAACGCTCGCACGAGAACAATAATAATACGCAGTGATTAGTTGACACCACCCACCCACACTGTTAAGGAAAGTAAGTGAGCTTGGGGCAGGAGACGTCGCTAGAAGGGATAATGGACGATAATCAGGCATGATCGTGGAGTGGCAGCCAAGGAAAGGAGACTCGCGTAGAGACCCGCAGACTCACGGAGAGACCCGCAGAATCGCATAAAGTTCAGAGTGGTTCATTAATGTATGGACTCGCATAGTGACTCATTGACTGGCACAGAGACCCACTTAGAGCGCAGAGTGGTTCACTACCGTGGGGTCGATAGTCTGGTCGGTTGTTTCCACAACGGCACGCCGCCGGGTGCTCTTTGACTTTGCAGTAGTGAAGCACGTGGATACAATTTAATGCAGGCCAATGATGTGGAGGACCATCGATTTTCGAGGTTTAGTTTAAATCTCGGAGGTTGTCCATCGGAGGGATCGGCGAGCGCGGTGCTCATTCGGGATATTGTTTTTAACCAAAAGCTGTAGCCAACATCACCGAGGCGCCACTGTCCAAATCTACAAGGCCTCAGGGGGGCCTGTGGCTCAAGAACGACAGCATGGCTGCTCGCGGTGGTTCAGTAGATTCGGTGCTTTCTGGGGTATCGCCACGGTGGCTAGGAGATGTTAACTACCTCGCCTGGTATACAGGAGGTCGTGGGTTCGATCCCAACCCTGACCGCTGTATATTTGGAGTTTGCATGCCTCACCCTGTGGTCGCATAGATTTTTCTCTGGTTCCTCCAGTTTTTCCCTCCACATTTAGAAACATGCGATGAGAGTATTTGGCTGCAACAATCTTCCACATGATGATGAGCACTTCGTCGAGCTATAATTTTTGGCCACAACGATGCGCGAGATCGCGCCACGTGGGAGCGGGGAGAGGGTTGTCGTGACAGAGACCCCAACGGCGTTATGAACGACCTCTGGGGCGGTCAGAGCGTCTGTCTGCGGCAGATGGCCTCGCCCGTCGCACGCGGGACGTCTCTCTCGTCCGCTCACGTCTACGTAAGCCCAGGCCGCCGCGGCGGGCCGGGCACCGGTGCGCACCGCAGGCTGGATGGGCGGCACGCCGTTGGAACGCCATGGGAATGCAGTGACGTAGATATCGAGTGCACAGGCGGTGCAACTGCAACTGGAGCCCACAGACCAGTTTTAATCACAGGTGGCTGCCTGGATTTGATCCCGTGACCTCGGCGGCACCAGCTCAGTGCCCTGGCATCTGAGCCATCCGGGCCACCTCTGGCTGTTTATTGCTACAGCCGGGAGATGTGTCCGTCTGTGTTACCATCCCACTGAGGACATCCGTTGGTGTATTTATAAGCGGACACTCGTTCCCTTCGTACGCTCAAACCTCCTCGCGAGGATGGAGGCTCCCTCGCTGCTCTGGCTTTGGCAGCTTGTGTCCCATTGAGCCGCTCGTCGCTCACCCGCGCTCTCCCTTCTCGGTAGATGGGCGGACAGACGCGAGCCCCCTCCCACCCCCTCCATCAAGAGGCCCAGCCTAGACACCCCCTGCGACCCTGTCATCTGTGGCCAAAGCTTTTGCCTGAATAATTTAAGCGTCCGTTAAATTAACGTTGGTCCCAGCCCGCATGTTTACACGACGGGAGGAAAGCGCTGGGTTCCGCTGTGAGCTCACGGCCAGCGAGTGGAGCATCGGTGCACGTCGGGCCCTAGTGGATAATAGGTCGGAGCCTCTTTGATAGATGCCATACGCAGTGGCAGAATAGAGCCGGGATACCACGGTACACATTCATTACACACAAAGCATTTTCCACAAATGAACCGCAATACCTTGCTGATCTCGTCAAGGATCATAAACCATCACGCAGACTCCGGTCATCCTCGCAGCGGTTTTTGGTTGACCATCGAACAAAAATGATTGCGAAATTGCACGCTTTCAGATGCGCTTCTGCGGCCGTCTGGAATGCGCTTCCTTCTGATATTCGGAAGCCACTGGAGCTTTGCACTTTTAAATCTAAATTGAAAATGTATTTCTTGAGAACTGCTTTTTGTGTTTAGTTTGTCCTTCCCACGCATCTGCGATTAGCACGGTTGGCTACGTACGGCACGACAGAAGTTCAACGTACATACCGGCACTTCTCAGAATCCCAAACACCTAGTATGGGAATAGATCGGTTCCTATTCCTGTACAGCGATGTTTCCGCAACGGGGAACGGCAGTGAGCAGGCGCCGCAGGATGAATACGTTTCATTTTGACCGCTGCCCATGAGGGAATGTAAATTGGTTCCACCAGATAATACGTGGTCCCCAAGTAATATAATTGATTATATTTGGTATTTGCACCATTCTTACAGCGCAAGGCTATCGCAAAGGCGCGGTGTTTCATCGACATAGTCTGCAGAAGCGCCACAGTAAGGGGGCGATGTCGCTATGCGTGCACCCCCAATTGAGTCGTTTGCAGGTAACTGTCCAAATTTGGCAAACCATGGCCGACTCTTTGTGGAGGACGTCACGGGTTCTTTAACGTCAACTGCCAAGTAGACGGCGCGTATTATTTTACGGTTAATGCACCGGTAGTAATGACTGGGGCGGCCTGCCTAATTCTAGCCGTAAGCCTCTGCAACAAGTGGCGAACACGCTACCCCTGGGCTGTCTCGTCCCGAATAATGATATGATAATGATATGATAATGATATGATAATGATATGCACACAAACCGAAAACACCCTCGCCCAGCCTCCCCTCCTGCCGCCTCCTCTCGAATTGATTTGTCTCCTGTGCCCCATAAATTAAATTGTGCAATGGATTGCTTTAAAGGATGGGATGGGCAGCATGCACACACGATGCTTTGTTGGTGAGCCCCCAGGGTGGCGTTCCTCTGCGCTGGTTGCTAAACCGCTGGGTGAGTAAGCCCACCGTGTCAGTGATCGGGCTGACATTCCGCGGTGATTGCTTTTTGTCATCTTGCTTCATTTGAGACCAGAAAACGGGAAGGTTTCCTCACAATTCTGGCAAATCGCCTGATGAAGCTAGTTGCTGTTGTAATCACCAGTGAAACATCACAGCACTCGCATTGTAAATGTCGTGGGTTTTCTCTACAACACACCGGGGTGTGCTGAACTAGTAACTAATCAGCACATTTTGTCTACGTGAAAACCTCGCTAATTGGCTGTGTCGAGTGGTGGTGGGTTAACGACACGTTTATATTTACATATTATAGCCCAATTTTTTATTAAGAATATATATTTTTATGTTGTTAGTGAGCTGGTTGTTAGCGAGCTGGTTGATAGTGAGCTAGTTGTTAGTGAGCTGGTTGTTAGTGAGCTGTTGGCAGAACGCGCTCGAAAATAGGACAGTCACCATGGAGTTGGGCCGTTGAAATCAAGTAAGCCCCACTGAGCTATACAGCTCTTTTTCAAAAGCGACCTGGCCACAAATGATCGCTCAATAAAGTGGCTTATCAGTGGGAAATGTATAGCAGCCAAAATACTCTAAACGCATGATGTTGAATCTAAATGTGGAGAGAAAAACCGAAGGACCCGGAGAATAATCCACACGAGTACAGGGAGAGAGACACACAAACTCCAAATATATAGCAGGCGTTAGAGTCGGGATCAAATCTACGACCTGCTGCATACCAGGCGAGGTAGTTAACATCTTGCCACTGCTGCAGATCGTCGTATCACAGGACCGTGAGAGATGGTGATGGCTTGGGCAGGCTTTCTCCCAGTCGGAGATTTATCATGGCTCATGATGATGATGATAATGAGTGAGTCTGTGTAGAGGAATAAGCTGTAGCAGAACGCAGACAGATGATCCCTGGGTTTGATCTTCCACAAAGCTTATGGTCCACCCCAAACCGCATCCACTGCACAAACCATGGCAGTAGATGCGGATGATACCTGATGATGTACAAATGGAAAATTAAAAACTCTCCAGTAGTAGTGTGCAACTGTGGTCATCCAGAACAGACCGTACACAACGTGTAACGAGTAGTAGTGTGAAACTGTGATCATCCAGAACAGACCGTACACAACGTGTAACGAGTAGTAGTGTGAAACTGTGGTCATCCAGAACAGACCGTATACAACGTGTAACGAGTAGTAGTGTGCAACTGTGGTCATCCAGAACAGACCGTACACAACGTGTAACGAGTAGTAGTGTGCAACTGTGGTCATCCAGAACAGACCGTATACAACGTGTAATGAGTAGTAGTGTGAAACTGTGGTCATCCAGAACAGACCGTACACAACGTGTAATGAGTAGTAGTGTGCAACTGTGGTCATCCAGAACAGACCGTACACAACGTGTAACGAGTAGTAGTGTGAAACTGTGGTCATCCAGAACAGACCGTACACAATGTGTAACGAGTAGTAGTGTGAAACTGTGGTCATCCAGAACAGACCGTACACAACGTGTAACGAGTAGTAGTGTGAAACTGTGGTCATCCAGAACAGACCGTATACAACGTGTAACGAGTAGTAGTGTGAAACTGTGGTCATCCAGAACAGACCGTACACAACGTGTAACGAGTAGTAGTGTGAAACTGTGGTCATCCAGAACAGACCGTACACAACGTGTAACGAGTAGTAGTGTGAAACTGTGGTCATCCAGAACAGACCGTACACAACGTGTAACGAGTAGTAGTGTGAAACTGTGGTCATCCAGAACAGACCGTACACAACGTGTAATGAGTAGTAGTGTGCAACTGTGGTCATCCAGAACAGACCGTACACAACGTGTAACGACGTATAACGACGCAATGCCCGATCCACAAACACGAAGGAGATGCCACAGCGATACATTCCGCTGCTCCTGACGCGATTGTCTGGCTCGACCATCTGAATGTAAAATTGTCGTTGCTGCTCTGGATGTACATCAGCAGCCGTAGAGAACAAAGAAGACTGATGTAGCTTCCCCACTATGTTGCAAAAGCAACACATGGCAGCGTTTTCACATGACGTGGCATTCCAATTTACACAACGCCCGGCGAGCACACGCAAACGATTCGTTTCTACATCTCTCTTAACTACTCACCTTGCAGAGAGAGAGAGAGAGGAGCCTGATTGTGACTTAATGTACTGTACATTCTAAACTATAAAACGAAACAATTTCTGTATTTTACCGGGTATCACAAATGATAGCTCAACGAAGTAGCTTATCACGTGGCAATGTATTGCAGCCAAATACTCTAAACGCGTGATGTAGATTATAAATGTAGAGGGCAAAACCAGAGGACCTGGAGAATAAATTCACATGACCATGGGGGGAGAGACACTGCAAACTCCAAATATACCGCAGGCATCGTCAGGGTTGGGATTGAACCCACGTCCCCTTGTATACCAGGCGAGGTAGTTCACATCGCTCCACCGTGGCACCTAACTTACATGTGCATGCCTTATTTTTTGTTTTGGGGGGGGGGGGGGGGTAAGGGTGGGATGAAATCAAACCACTTTGTGTTTTTATTTGTTCCAGAGCTTGCCCTGTGAAAGCAATTGTTATTACTCCCAATACTGTACAAAGCACACATTAGGATGAAATGCTGTTGTCATATTCTGGCATGGAGCATCCAAATCCGACCTCACAGCCTGACTCATTTTCCTCTGATAGAATCCAGAGTCAAGGATTTAATGATCCAGCCGTCACATATTCACTCTGGTCACTCGCTCACCGCCGGCCCGTCCACGCCTTGTCACTCCTCTATCGCTGCTGCTGCTGCCGCCACCACCACCACCACGGTGGTCACTGTTCCTGTGACCGTCACTGAGTCCTCCTCCCGTGTTTGGGGTGCTCCATCCCTTCATTGTCCGGCAATGAACGAGGGAGAACACCTTGAGTTCACAGCCAGCAAAGACCTGAACATAACAAGCACATTTGACCATATTGGCAATATACCGGTGGTGTGCAGTATATTAACAACAAAAAAAGCTTAATTATTTTCCCGCAAATCGCAGCCCCGGTCAGAAAATCTTGCGAGGTGTGCATCTAAATCAGTGCTCGTGATGTCTAAGCGGTGGGAAGATGTTTATGTTTATGAGTGGCTGAACACGAAGGAGCTTCACAGTGTAGCAGCACTCAGCCTGATGACGATTCGCTGCTCCGTGTTCCAAAGGCGAAGATTTCGCTCCTCGTGCCCTTGACTCGGTCAGACGGCTCCTCGGTTTATTTACGGAATAATTTCTTGGCAGACGGTGGCATCAAAAGATTATGACTTGTGATGTCACACTTTCGAATGGGAGAGCAGCTACTGAATCTTAGGCAACTTCTGATGGAGACTGGTGAGGGAATGGCAGCCAAAGGAGAGAAAACTTCCAAGAGAAGAAGACCATCATGGAGATGGAGCGATAAGATCGGTCCATGGGCTCACCTGGCGAATAAATAAACAAATAAGTAGGTGTATAAATAACGCGCCGACGTATAAATAAATACTCATTGGTTCTTTCGGTAAAGTCACGTATGTAGAAATTAAATTAAATTGAAATAAATGACAAATAAAATTAAAATAAATCACGACGTTTCGAACGCAACACAAGCGCTTGTATAGTAATTTCTGCAGTCACGAAAGCTTTAATTCTGGATAAATAAATGTCTATTGCGCGATAGCGCCGGTGGTGGTGGTGACGGTGGAGGGGGGGGGGCGATGGGTTCTGGCGATGGGAGTCGCTTCCTCTAAACCTTGAGGTCCATCGCGGGGTTGCTCGGTCGCTGACGGCGATCATCGACGCTCGCACGCGCGCTGCCTATCCACTGCTGGATGAGGACTTCTTTGCACCGTGTGCATCGGCGGGGGTTGGAGGGGGCGGCATGGTGGAGTAACATTTTTAGACAACTACAACTAAAGTATTTTTTATTTTACCAGGTAATGCCCACTGAGCTATATAGCTCTTTTTTTCAGAAGCGAAATGACCATAAATGATAGCTCTACAAAAGTGGTTTATCATCATGTGAAAATTTACAGCAGCCAAATTCTCTAAATGCGTGATGTTGATTCAAAATGTGGAGGGAACAACCGGAGGACCTGGAGAAAAATCGACGGGGTCTGGATCGAACCCACGACCTCCTGTACACCAGGCGAGGTATTTAACATATTGCCAACCGCGGGTACATTGACCGTGCTTCACCGTGCGGGTTGGTGAAAGCGAGGGACTTTCCTGCCCTGCCCTCTGCTGACAGTGTCGCCCACATATGCCGACGACGTCTGCTTGAGCCGCGTGGTGTTCACACAACCAAGCACTATCCAGAGCTCAGGCCTGCCTAGCCTCTGAATATAAATATACATGCAATATTTGTAATATATATGGAATAATTCATCGGGAGATTATTATTATTTTTGGGTTAGATCGCATAAATATAAATGTGTCGTTAACCTACCACCACTCGACACGGCCAATTAGTAAAAAAAAAAACCTTTATTAATATGAATAATATTGGTCATTAAAGCCTCCGTGTTAAACATTCATCGAGATCTCTATGTAATATCTCTAATTCAATTTTGATTTAAAGCTTTCGTGACTGCAGTAATTCATATTCTTGGTTCTTTCGGTAAAGTCACGTTAAAATATGTTTTATATATTTTATTATTTTATTGTTTCCCTTCAACGTGACTTTACCGAAAGAACCAAGAATATCTCTAATTCAGTCGATCTCATTTGAGGCTCATCAGACCAGAGCTCTGTTATACATAATGTGAAAACACGTCATGTGATTCGTCCACGCAGACCTGGAAAGTGTATCGTGGGTGCACCACAAAGCATTTTAAATGACGACTTGTGAACGAGCGGTGGTCGGGCCTGTGGATAAACCGGCTCCTGCCATGGCAATGTGGAGTTTTCGCCACCGCCTGTGGCGGGGCCGTCGGCCAGAGGAGATGGGCTGTCGTTCATTTGAGCAGGCGAGACTCTTTGACTTTGACTCCAGTTGATTAGCCGGCTAAACGATGACTAAACGCAAGATGCCGCCGTGTGTTTGGGGAGAGGAGCTATTTTGAGCTCCCGCTACCCCCCCCCCCCCCCGGGGAGTGATAAGCCCCCCTCCATCCATCCCCCACCCCTCCTGCCCCCCGCCTCTCTCCCCTTCACTTCACCTCGCTGTGCGTCCATCCCCCCGCGTAGAGAGGCGTTGTCTACGGACTGTATGTAGAACTTCTTTCGCACCGTACGTAGCTGACCGTGCTCATCAGAGATGCGGGGAAGAACAACAAATTAAAAACTAGACGGTCACCGCATCGCGCGCTTTCGGATGCGCTGTTGCGGCCGTCTGGAACGCTCTTCCGATATTATAAAGCCGCCGGAGTCGTGCACTTTTAAATCATCATCTAGTTTGAAAACTCGTTTCTTTCGGACTGCTTTTTGTGTTTAGTTTGCTGTCCTTCCCCCGCACCTCCGACTTGCGCGGCTGGCTACGTACGGTGCAAAAGAAGTTCAACATACGTAGGTACATTACATTTGTGTTCAGCAAGGCCACCCGTGGATTGTTGAAATTCACAGTGCTCCCATTTCATTGAGAAATTGAAATGGAACTCCCGTGATACAGATCACCTTCGCAATAACAGCCCCGTAACCCACAGCAAGGCAATTTGAAGTCATTATTTTGACTTGGCCTGTTTTGACTTTTAGCACAGCGTTTAAAATAATGATTCCATCGGGAGGTGATGTCAATTGAAGGTTTTTGGGACAAACATCCTTTCACAGGCAAGAAATTACACGGTCCCCAGTTAGCGAGAGTGTTTGTCATGGTCGTTTAATTGCCTGCAATCAAATAGCGTCATTCAACAGTTTACATTGCACTGGTGACCCTCCTTACAATCGATTAACGCTTACCAAAGCCGGGAACCGGTAAACATAGCCACCTTGAAATGCATGATGCGTTTTCCTCCGGGTTGCTCCGGTTGTCTTCCCGCACGGAGCCAAACTCGCTAATGGAATTTGAGAAAACAACCCAATGCAGCAGGATCGTTCGGAACAAATACATCTATAGACTTCGTGGCGCTTTCTTGGGGTAAAGGGCATGGCTGTAATCATTGTGATTGCCTCTGTGTGGCGGGCGCTGTCTTAATTTGCACTGGTACCACGTATTGTTGTGCTCCGTGAGCCAATGCGTCGCCGTTGTCTTTGGTTATTTGCGATGGCTTCTCCAGGCCGTGTGCAGGACCGTACAATGTTGATTTACTGCCAGCAGTGGATACATTAATGCAGAAGTGCGCGTGTGAAACCTATTAGTCACGCAGCCCCGTCCTCTTGAGACGCGCGCTCACTCACTCACAACAACAACAGACGTCATTCACAACTAAGTGGCGGTGACGTCACCACAGGCTCCCGTGCCAGGCTAGGTGCACTTTGAGGCCGTCGCATGAAAGTGTGGAAGGCTGGCTGCTGGCATGAAGCCGTGTGACAGGAGGAGTGACTGAGTGTTGCTGATACAAGACTGAAACCCGCCGTTGTTGCCAGATGGATAATGTTTCCCTCTCGTACCTGATCAGTGTAGCGGAGAATCGGATTCAGAGTGTTTATTTATACTACAGGAGGAATCCGATGAGCTATAAAGCTCTCTTTTACAGATGTCCAGTAGGGGCACGGGGTCAGAAACGATGCTCGAGACCATGTCGTTTGAGGGCCCTTGCCAAGTGGCGAGGGCCGCCGTCCGCACGAAGTGAAACCGCGGGCCGTGGTTTCTCCCCTCCTCACCTCTCGAGGCGTTTGGACAAATTTGTGTTCCTTGTGTGCGGTGTCCGGTTTCGGCTCTCGTGCGGTGCAAACTGCGGCGGCTTCGTGTGTCCCAGAGCGGCTCTGTAACACGACCTCATCCACCCCGCATGGAGCGGCGGAGCGGCGGGGTGGCAGCGTGGTAGAGACGCGACGCTCGCTCTGCCTCGCGGCAAGAAGGGCCCTGGGTTCGATATTCCCGACTCTGCCGCCTCTCTCTCTCTCTCTGTGTACCGAGTCTGTGTGCTCCTTCCGCCCGGTTCGGCGTTGGTTTCCTCCGGGTTCTCTGGTAGCTTAAGAAAAAAACTAAAATCCCAAATAAAATCACTGGTATTGGCCAAGCATCCCAATGCTGCAAAAATCACCTGCAAATTACTCAATTGGAATCACAAACATAGCAATATCGCCCCCTCTACTGCGAACGCTTGGTAGGACCCTCCTGAAAAAAATATTATTGAGACTCATCAAGGCGGCTCTCCTGCGTAAACAATCTTAATAATCTGGCCGCGGGGGCGAAATCTTACCTACCTCGTCGGGTATGCAGGAGGTCGTGGGTTTGATCCTCGCCCTGACGTTGCCTGTTGTATATTTGTAGTTTGCGTGTCTCTCTCTCTCTCCGTGGTCACGTGGATTTTTATCTGAACCCTCCGGGTTTTCCCTCCACATTGAGAATGAACACGCATTTAAGGTATTTGGCTGCTGCTATAAATTTCCACGTGATGATAAGCCACTTCGGTGAGCTAGCATTTGTGATAGCCAGATCACTTCTGACAGAGCTTTATAGCTTAATAAAAGTGTAATAGTTTTAATAGATATATAGTTACACTATACCGTAGTGCAGTCCCGCTCTTGTCTATCCCGGCCTAACCCAAAACCCTTTATTGTGAATAATATTGGTCACAAAAGCCTACGTATTACATCGTGGCTTCTTATTAATTCGGTGTTTATCTACATTTAATAAAAACAACGCATTCATTTTTATTCTTGGTTCTTTCGGTAAAGTCATGTAGAAGGGAAACAATAAAATAATAAAAATATAAAACAATAAAATTCTCACGACGTTTCGACTGCAACACAAGCAATCATCATCAGGTGTGAAAACCACAGCAATAAATTTTGAAAAAAGTGTCGGTTTTATTGAGATTTAACGCATTCATTGTTCAAAGCAGACTTTTTTTTGCGCCTGAAGTCTACACACGATTCACTATCACTGCACAGCTCCAGGGCAGAGTTCGTGAAGGCCTCGGCAAGTCTCAACCCTCGTCTTCAGGAGGAGTCTCCCGCTCCGTTGGGATGTTTGGCCAAATTCCTTTCTGTTTAAATAACGAGCGTTTAGCTTTTCGCTTCGGAGTAAACCAACGTCGAGGTCTGCCAGCCACGACGAGAGGGCTTCAGCAGAGAGAGTTGGTGTCCTTTTGATCTTCCTCCCCTCTTCAAGGAGCGCAGACAACAGTCCGTTTAACTGTTTGGTCCCCAGTTTGGGTTACATGGCCACAGTCGCACTGCTGTGGATTGTCTTTAATGGTCCATTCATGAAGTACAGGATGTGTATCATCGGCCTGCTGTTCATGTTCTGAAGTGCCACGGTGGCGAGATGTTAACTACCTTGCTTGGTATGCAGGAGGTCGTGGGTTCGATCCCGACCCTGACGCCTGTATATTTCGAGTTTGAACGTTCTCCCAGTGGTTGCGTAGATTTTTCTCTGGGTCCTCTGGTTTTTCCCTCTACTTTTAGAAACATGCGTTTATGGTATTTGGCTGCTATCAGTGTCCACACGATGAGCCACTTTGGTGAGCTATCGTTTGTGATAGCCAGGTCGCTTCTGAAAAATAGTGAAATCGCTCAGTGGGCCTTGCCTGGTAAAATACAAAATTGTTAGTTAATAGTTTGAAGCGTTTGATGGTTCCGCCAAGTGTCTTCGAGGAGGAGGGAGGAGGAGGAATGTCAAAGCCAGGAGGTGCGATGTTTTGTATTATTTATCTTTTAAGGCCACAATGTTTTTGATCAATGGGCCGAGTTTTTGTTCTTTGCGCTCACGCACCTCCGATTAGCACGGTCGGCTACGTAAGATGCGAAAAAGGTTTAGCAACAACCACCTTTCACCACTAAGCGGCGGGGACGTTACCACGGCGCTTGTACCAGGCTACGTGCACTTCGAGGCCACATGAAGTCTTGATCGCCCCCCTGGCAGGAGGTTACGGAACAGATTCGGGTGCCACGAAGTTCAACGTACACACATACATGACGCATCAAACACTAAACACTTTTTTATTTTACCAGGCAAGGCCCACTGAGCTATGTAGCTCTTTTTCAGAAGCAACCTGGCCACAAATGATAGCTCAACGAAGTGGCTTATCAGGTAGAAATTTACAGCAGCCAAATACTCCTAACACATTTTTATAAATGTGGAGGGAAAACCCGGAGAAAAATTCACGTGACGACAGGGAGAGAAACACGCAAACTCCTAATATACAGCAAGTGTTAGGTTCGGGATCGACCCCACGACCTCCTGCATACCAGGCAAGGTAGTTAACATCTCCTAGCCACCATGGTGGCTATGGTAGCATCGCCGCTAGCGCGGGCGGCGGCAGCGTCACCGAATGACCGATCGATTGACTGAGAGATGGTGAAAGAGGCTGAGTTGTAACACCCTTTGGTGGAGGGTGAGGGGCTCCCAAGGTGATGCCGCTCCTCAGCACCGCTGCTGGACCCTCACAATTAATTGCCTTTCAAACTCATTTAATCAGTCAATTAAAACACATTACGGCAATTAAATAAATATCACTTTCGATCATTGCCACCCGTCCCCCCAGACGGCCAGATAGGGTGGTCAGGAACGACACGCTTGGTGGTTGTCCTGAGGGCAGACAGACGGACAGGCAGATAGGACAGATTAGCAAAACTATAGACAAGACTAAGAAGCAGCTGATGGATATGCAGACAGAAAATTGACTGGCTGCTTCTGAAAAAGAGCTACATAGCTCAGTGGGCCTTACCTGGTAAAATAAAAAAAAGTATTTTCTTTTGTTTAACATGCGGAAGCGAACAGACAGAATGTCAGAAAACCAGATCTTCCTGAAACACACACAGACAGAACACGTTTCAGGAGATTAGGGAGTTTATCAGACGGAAAAAAAGTAATGAGATTGGAGAGTCTGACAGACAGACTTCATTCAAACAGACAGACATAAACACATAACTATTCATGAGCTTCAGACGGTCTGAATATATATTTTTTCAGAATCAGAATACGTATTTTTACTGGAGAAATTCTATGAGCTCTGAAGCTATTTTTCACATGTACAAAATATCAGAAGTGTGACAGACAAACATTCAGGATTCCGGAAAGTCTTGCTGATGCGGACGCACAGGCAGACAAATTGTCAGAAAATTTGAGTCTGCCAGACAAGGGGTCAGAGACAGACACAACATCAGACTCGGACAGGAGCTCGAAGACGGACACAACAACAGGATGTCAGGAGTGTGTGACAGGCAGCACAGTCAACCGCATCGTGTGCATCTCTTTCTAGCGTCAGTCCTAGGCGACGGAGTGTAGTCAACGTGTCCATAAACGAGGTGTGAAATGCGCTGGCTGGCTGGCCGGCACGGCTAATGTGTGGTCAGCACATTTCATCAGGACTCCTTCCAGCCGCGCACACACGCAGATTAATTCACAGCGTACGGGTCAGCTTTTTCAAAATATAAAACATAAGCCGAAGCGATAACAAATTCGACGACCCTGGGATTAAGGGATCCCGCTGATGAATGCTCAGTATAGACGTGTGAGCTGCCCTCTGTACTGTGAGCTGCCCTCTGTACTGTGAGCTGCCCTCTGTACTGCGTGTGAGCTGTCCTCTGTACTGTGAGCTGCCCTCTGGACTGTGTGAGCTGCCCTCTGTACTGTGAGCTGCCCTCTGGACTGCGTGTGAGCTGCCCTCTGTACTGTGTGAGCTGCCCTCTGTACTGTGTGAGCTGCCCTCTGGACTGTGTGAGCTGCCCTCTGTACTGTGAGCTGCCCTCTGTACTGTGAGCTACCCTCTGTACTGTGTGAGCTGCCCTCTGTACTGTGAGCTGCCCTCTGTACTGTGTGAGCTGCCCTCTGTACTGTGTGAGCTGCCCTCTGTACTGTGAGCTGCCCTCTGGACTGTGAGCTGCCCTCTGTACTGTGAGCTGCCCTCTGTACTGTGAGCTGCCCTCTGTACTGTGTGAGCTGCCCTCTGTACTGTGTGAGCTGCCCTCTGTACTGTGAGCTGCCCTCTGGACTGTGTGAGCTGCCCTCTGTACTGCGTGTGAGCTGCCCTCTGGACTGTGAGCTGCCCTCTGTACTGTGAGCTGCCCTCTGTACTGTGAGCTGCCCTCTGTACTGTGTGAGCTGCCCTCTGTACTGTGTGAGCTGCCCTCTGTACTGTGAGCTGCCCTCTGGACTGTGTGAGCTGCCCTCTGTACTGCGTGTGAGCTGCCCTCTGTACTGCGTGTGAGCTACTCTGTACTGTGTATGAGCTGCCCTCTGTACAGCGTGTGAGCTGCCCTCTATACAGCGTGTGAGCTGCCCTCTGTACTGCGTGAGCTGCCCTCTGTACTGCGTGTGAGCTGCCCTCTGTACTGTGTGAGCTACTCTGTACTGTATGAGCTGCCTTCTGTCCTGTGGTGTGAGATTCCCTCTATAGCACCCAAAGGTCGGTGACCAAGAGGGGGAACCTAAAGCCAGATGGTGGCCGTGGTGTTTTCAACTTTACAACTATAGGATGTAGCAGAAGGCAGCAAACGATGGCGGAGTGTGGGTGGCATCGGTGGCTTAGGGCACGGTGGCCTCTTGATCTCGTGGTGTATCGGCAAGATAAGAGCCGTTGGTGGCTATACACATCTCTGGTCGTTCACTGGCATTCGTTGAAGCAGGCCTGACTGCTGATGAGACGCTGAAATGTCAAAACTGGTCCAGAGTTTCCTTGCGTTAAACCAATGCTGCTGGCAGGATGCGTTCCCCACAAGGCCGTGCGGTTGACGGGATGTGTGCGTGTGTGTATGTAGTGTAGCGGTTAGCACGCTGCGCTGTGAACCCGGCGACCCAAGTTCGGTCTTCGGCCTCCCCTAGGTCGATTCGGCCTCAAATGAGTACCTGGTGCGGTGTGTAAACATCGCCACTCAGGAGACAAAGGGGGCCAGGCGTGGCGTTGGCCACCCACCCCCTCGTGTGCCGTGCCGGCCTTCATAGGTGCTCTTCAACAGCACTTGCCCCTGCAGTCTGTTAAGGCTATACGGAGGGGAGGATCTTTGTCTTTGTTGTGCACGTTCGTGTGTGTTTGTCTTTGTGTGAAAAAAAGTACTTTAATGTTTGTGGAGAGACGAACGTGGGAAGGGGTGAGGCGTATCGTGCGCTCGTTCGGGATCTGGTGAACGCGCGAAGCGCGCTGACCCACGGCCTGTCTCGTCGTCGCGAGGGGTGGGCACTGCGGGGTAATGATTGGCTGTCAGCCTTCGTTAGGGACAAACGCACGCATTTACATTGAGCGACCTTGAGGTCCAACTGCTCTGTCTGTCGGCTCCTCTTTGCCTCACGCACGCACACAGCCACGCACACGCGCGTGGCTGTGTGCGTGCGGGGTCTGTTTCTCTGTGTGTGCGAGTTGAAGTCAGAAGCGATTTTTTTCTCGAATGAGCATTTCCAAAACTAGTGCTGGGAATTCCACAATCCTATGGTGGGAGCGAGCCCATGTTGTAGAACAACCTACGTTGATTTCTACACGTAGTGGTACTCGTTTTATCGCTCACGGAGGGATGATGGGCTGAGTGTTGGGCATGTAAAATGTATATGTGTATTAGGTAAGGCCCACTGAGCTATATGGCGCCTTTTCAAAAGACATCCACGTGATCACAAGAAGAGAGAGAGAGAGACAAGCAGATACAGCAGGCGTCAGGGTTCGGATCGAACCCACGAACTCCTGTATACCAGGCGAGGTGGTTAACATCTCGCCACCTCAGCGCCCCTAATTCACCTCCCTCCCCGGCAACCACCTCTGTGATGCAATGAGTCATCACAATTCAGGGGCGGGGAGATCGTCATGACTGGGTGTTATTGTGACTCTACATTTACGGACAGACGCGCTTACGCGACAAAGAAAATGGATAACCACTGGCAACCTGTTATGGAAAGCGTGGAGAAGAGGCATACCAGTTTATGTTATAACGTCGTCCACAATCATAACGTGCTGGCCGGATGAATGCCCGGTTGCCGCCGCGTACGTTGGCTTGCCTGTAATCGGTATATTTTTCATCGTTTGCAAAAAAGCGTTTCCAGTGAAATGTAAAATAGCGAGTGGTCGCCATCGTTCAGCCTCGCCAGGCGCCGTTTGTTTTGCAGCCGACATCAATTTCGGTGACGCGTGGTGTGGGCTCGTACGGTCACGAATGGTGCGAGTTCATGCGGTGACGAGTGATGTGAACTCGTGCGGTGACGCGTGGTGTGGGCTCGTGCGGTGACGAGTGGTGTGGGCTCGTGCGGTGACGCGTGATGTGGGCTTGTGCGGTGACGAGTGGTGTCGGCTCGTGCGCCGTTACACAACGAGATATTTTGCGCGTGACGCAAAGAAAAAAACAATAATTATATCTGCAGCTTGCGGAAGAATGGCACACGCCGGGAGATGACATAACACGCTTGTTGCCTACACTGCACATACAGATGAAACAAAAACAACAATAACAACAGACGTACAACGTAAAATTGTCTGGGCCAACCATCCCAGTGCTGAAATAATTATAAATTGCGATTAGTTTAACACATAGTAATAGTAGGCTTTCGTGACCAATATTATCCATAATAGAGGTTTTTGGGTTTGATCGCCACCACCCGATACAGCCAATTAGTAAGGTTTGTCACGTAAGCAAAACAATTAGTTACTAGTTCAGCACACCGGTGTGTTGAAGAGTAACACACAATATTTACAATTCAAGTACCGTGCCGTTTTGCCGGTAATTACAACCAGCCTCATCAGGCGACAGCCAGAGTTGTGGAGAAATCCTCCTGTTCCAGTCTTAAATCGGTAACATTGTCCCCCCGCCCCTACTGCGAAAATGTTGGCAGGACCCTCGTGAACAGCGCGCCTTGAGGCTCATCGAGGCTTTCCCAAGTAAACCAGCAGAATGCAGTCGTAATATTACAGCCATTCTGTCGCTGCAGACCTAATTCACGCATGCGTGTAGACTCGTGACTGGCACCAGACGGGGCCTCGGTTAGACGCGAGACCTCGCTTAGATGCGGGGCCTCGGTTAGACGCGGGGCCTCGGTTAGACGCGGGGCCTCGGTTAGACGCGGGGCCTCGGTGAGACGCGGGGCCTCGGTTAGACGCGGGGCCTCGGTTAGACGCGGAGCCTCGGTTAGACGCTGGGCCTCGGTTAGACGCGAGTCCTCGGTGAGACGCGGGGCCTCGGTTAGACGCGGGGCTTCGGTTAGACGCGAGGCCTCGGTTAGACGCGAGGCCTCGGTGAGACGCGGGGCTTCGGTTAGACACGTGGCCTCGGTTAGATGCGAGGCCTCGGCTAGACGCTGGGCCTCGGTTAGACACTGGGCCTCGGTTAGACACGGGTTCGCGATTAGTCATAGGGTCTCGATGCAACATACTTCGTCGATTAGACACAGGGTGGCAATTATACACGGGGCTCCTGATTAAACAGAGTCGTGATTCGACACGCAGTTCAATTAGTCACACGCTCTCCATTCCATGCGTAGTCTCTGTCAGACAACTTAGAGGCTCGTCAGCTGCCTGCCAAGTCCCGAAGCAACCCCTTCTGCATGCAACTCTACAACACAAAGGCGGGGTACGCTTATTTTGCTGACGTATTTGAGCGTGAGCGACAAGTCGAGTTGTTTTGTAGGAAAAAGAAAAAGTATATTGCCACGCTTTTGGACAAAGTCGGTGAGCCAGACGAGGGAAAGGCATTCCGCTACATGGCTAAGCCTGCGCTGTAATGCCATTGCTCACAGGCAGTTTAGCTGCAAAATAACATGTATATAAGTGCTCCTCTCAGTCTCGTCTTTAGCTCAGTTGACCCGGGGCGGCACGTGGTTTTGAGTGCAACTTCTTAAGTGCTCTCTGGCAGCACGTGGTGTATCGTGGCAGGGAGACAAAACCCTGACAATAACCCTGACATAGACCCAACACTAACCCTGACAATAACCCTGACACAGACCCAACACTAACCCTGACAATAACCCTGACACAGACCCAACACTAACCCTGACAATAACCCCGACACAGACCCAACACAAACCCTGACAATAACCCTGACATAGACCCAACACTAACCCTGACAATAACCCCGACACAGACCCAACACTAACCCTGACAATAACCCTGACATAGACCCAACACTAACCCTGACAATAACCCTGACATAGACCCAACACTAACCCTGACAATAACCCTGACAAAGACCCAACACTAACCCTGACAATAACCCTGACACAGACCCAACTCTAACCCTGACAATAACCCTGACACAGACCCAACACTAACCCTGACATAGACCCAACACTAACCCTGACAATAACCCTGACATAGACCCAACACTAACCCTGACAATAACCCTGACATAGACCCAACACTAACCCTGACATAGACCCAACACTAACCCTGACAATAACCCTGACACAGACCCAACACTAACCCTGACAATAACCCTGACACAGACCCAACACTAACCCTGACAATAACCCTGACACAGACCCAACACTAACCCTGACATAGACCCAACACTAACCCTGACAATAACCCTGACACAGACCCAACACTAACCCTGACAATAACCCTGACACAGACCCAACACTAACCCTGACAATAACCCTGACATAGACCCAACACTAACCCTGACAATAACCCTGACATAGACCCAACACTAACCCTGACACAGACCCCACCAATGCTGTCTGTATGTGGAGTCTCCCTCCATCTCCCTCCTCCTCCTCCTCCTCTCCATCACTGGGCTCTAATCACTCTCGCACCTCCTTAGCGTGTGAGAGGCCTTGAGCCGATCATCTCAGAGCCGGTGTGGTTGTGCGTTTAATTATTGGTGGCTCTTCACTGGGTTTTCGGCAAGGTTTAGTTGTGGTTTGGTTGTGGCTTGGTTGCGGCTTTTGTTGTGGTTTAGTTGTGGTTTGGTTGTGGCTTGGTTGTGGCTTGGTTGTGGTTTGGTTGTGGTTTGGTTGTTTTTTGGTTGTGGTTTGGTTGTGGCTTGGTTGCGGCTTTTGTTGTGGTTTAGTTGTGGTTTGTTTGTGGCTTGGTTGTTGTTTGGTTGTGGCTTGGTTTGCGGATTGGCTGTGGCTTGGTTGTAGTTTGGGCTGTGCCGTGCGTTCTACCGATTGCTGGCCATGGTGCCTCCTCCCCATTGGGTTTCGCTTCTTTGCGCACCGCTGACATTTTACTGGCGCTCGCTTTCCCCACTCGTGCCGTTAGATCATCAAACGAGGTTTCCTTTATCAAAATCATTTGTCCGTCATTTTGTCGATTGCGTTGAACGCAGATGTTTCGTGAACCGAACGTTCGTGAATCGAGGGACAACGGCACTGACACTCGTTTCGCCAGCTCCCGCCACCCACTGTGATGCAGCCTGGTCGAGCGAGCTCCCCCCACCCACACGGCCTGGGCTGACCCTATTGCAGCAGTGCATCATTGACAATATCGTCCCTCCGATTAGCACGGTTGGCTACATACGGTGCGAAAGAAGTTCAATGCACATATGTATGTACCCCAGCAACTTAGCACAAACGCTGTTCCTCGCATTGATACTGACGCTGATCTTGATGATCCTTGACTATCATTATCATCATCATTGTTACAAAAGTTACCAACGCCATCTCTACCATCACCACCATCTATATCAGTGATTTACAACAAAGTCGTGTGCGATAAGAACGGTGTGACTACCAAATTCACGAAGTTAAAGTTGTTGTTGTTATGATGATGACTCATGTTTGTGCGTCTGTGTCCCGCCGTAGATGACCCAGCAATGTACATCCAGCATCTGGAGGCGAGGGTGCGGCAGCTGGAGGATGAAACCCACAACCTGCTGCAGGTACACCACCACCACAACAACCACCACCGCTACCACAACCACCACCACAACAACCACCACCATCACAACCACCACCACAAACAACTACCATCACCACCGCCGCCACCACCACAACAACCACCACGACAACCACCGCCACACCAAAACCACCACCACCACTGCCGCCACCACCAACACAACAACGACCATAACAACCACAACAGCCACCACCACCATCGTCACCACAACAACCACCACCGCCACCACCCTCACCATCACCACAACAACCACCACCGCCACAACCACCTCCGCTACCACAACAACCACCATAAAAACCACCACAACAACCACTACCGAGACCACAACAACCACCACCATCACAACCACCACCACAAACAACTACCATCACCACCACCGCCGCCACCACCACAACAACCATTAATGGAATTTAGAGAGGCGTAGTAGTGTCGTGGTTTTTAAAGACGTTGTATTCACTGAGGAGCACCGTATTGACATGACCGCCACACTCTGTGACAGCTGGCGGTAAACTGTGCCACACGCCCTCCCACATGGCTTTGTGGGAGCCTCGGTACGTCTTTTTACCTGAAGACGTTCTGATAAAGTTATTTTATTTTAGTTCCGATGACATTCCGTTCCGACATACGTCATCGGAACAAAATCGGAAGGAAAATTGATCGGAAGAAAAACTGATGATGTACACGTATGTCACGTACGTCACGTACGTCATGGGAATGGGAAAGGCTTAAGAGGCACTGTAGGTAAGGGAATTACACGAACGTTGTGGGCGGCAATAACCACGGCCGTGTTGGCTTCTCCTGTTCACACTCAAACTGGTTTCCTTCTCAACGGAGCGTCAGAGGGGGGCGAAGCTCCTGTCACGCTGACAGGCGGACGCTCACGTTACGAGCAAACGAGATGCAACTTCAACCGATCACAATCAGCGCGTCGTTACACTGCGTCCAGCGAACCACTCCGGATTCTTTACAAAGCGGTTCCCGCTTTATTGACCCCCAGCAGGATGATCGGTGGAGAGGTGGCACGCAGCGGTAACACGCGGCTGCCTGTTATGTGAACCCGGCGGACCTCGGTTCGACTCGCAGCCACGGCTAACATCAGTGGCGAGTGATAATCAGAATATTTATACTGGAGGACTCCTATGAGCTTTGAAGCTCTTTTTCACAGATTAACCTTATGGCAGGACCCTGGGGTCCCATAAGCTAAAAAAATATATATGAATGACGTATTCTTTGGGTCTTTCGGTAAAGTCACGTAGATAGGTAAAAATAATAATAAAATAAACAAAAAACTACGACGTTTCGATCGCAACACGAGCGACCGTCATCTGGTGGAAACAAGGGGGGAAGCCACTAAAGGAAAGTGGTTTTAAAGGTTTAAAATGGGCGGGGCCCAAGCATCCTGGTATCAGAACCAAGTGGGCGGGGCCCAAGCGCCCTGGTATCAGAACCAAGTGGGCGGGGCCCAAGCGCCCTGGTATCAGAATCAAGTGGGCGGGGCCCAAGCGCCCTGGTATCAGAACCAAGTGGGCGGGGCCCAAGCGCCCTGGTATCAGAACCAAGTGGGCGGGGCCCAAGCGCCCTGGTATCAGAACCAAGTGGGCGGGGCCCAAGCGTCCTGGTATCAGAACCAAGTGGGCGGGGCCCAAGCGTCCTGGTGTCAGAACCAAGTGGGCGGGGCCCAAGCGCCCTGGTATCAGAACCAAGTGGGCGGGGCACAAGCGGGGCACAAGCGTCCTGGGGCCAGCTATGCTGGCCCCAGGACGAATAGATATTCGGACTACACAATCCGTAAAACGATCACCCCAACTATTGGGAAGGAGCCATCTGAGGACCCAATCAAAACCATCACCTTGTCATACATAGCAAGGGTCACCAAAAAGATTTTCAAAATCATGAGCAAACACAAATACAGGTTCGACTTAACACAGTGCGTAAAATTCGTGATCTGATCCCATCTGTGAAAGATAAGATCCCTGACATGCAATACCTCGGCATCTACAAAACAAGCTGTGTCTAATAATAGGGTTTTTCCCGCCAAAAGGCGTACAGCACAAAGACAATGCACTATCAAAGTAATGAGGGCTCGGGGTAAGCATCTACATCATTAGACCTCCTTTATCAGTACCATAGTATATTTGATTTGATTTTGGTAGTGCCAAAGGAGGTCTAAGCTGTGTCTGCGGCAGTAGTTACATTGGGGAAACTAAGCGACATGTATCGGACCATGTTCGTGAGCATAAGGAAGATCTGAAACACGGCAGGATCAACACCTCAGCCGTGGCTGGTCATTGTTTTAATGCAGTTGGCTCGCACGAAATTGATTTCTCTAAGACGGAGGTACTTTGCAAGCCCACTGGCTATCGACAAAGATTCGTTCATGAAGCCATCCACATATATACAGACACAGACACAAGGTCAACCGAGAGGATGGGTACAAATTCAGCAATCACTGGAAAGACGTCATCAACCAGTTCCAGTCATAACTAGCTGTGATGTTTCCATCTTGTCACCTTCCGATGTTAGTTTTATTTTACTAAAGATGGGACAAGCAATTCCAGTTCCTGCGATGTCACCCCTGCATTGGGCCTACCACAAGTTGTTAATTTCTCCACGGCTCATGCGTCTACCCTTCTCTCGATTCTCCGATTTCACATTAACATCACCACCTCCGATTTCACATTAACATCACCACCTCCGCTTGTGCTGGCCCCGGGGCACTTCTACCCCGCCCACTTCATTCTCATACCGGAATATTAATTCCTGCAGTCACGAAAGCTTTAAGTCAATATTTAATGAAATACGATTTTGACTTCCGTTTATTTGGGACCCCGGGGTCTCGCCATAAGGTTCAGATATCCAGTCGACATCACTGATGTCCGAAGCGGCCCTGTGACCCCGGTCCACCCACGCCATTCACTAACCCTGCACAGACCACCGTTGTGAAGGAGTCTGCTGTCTGATAACGCGGTGGTAGTTGCGTTTCTGAAGAACACCGCGCTATGGAATAATCGCGTTATAATAAATCATATATAGGGGGTGAGATGCGTACGCAGGCCAAACAACGACCGAGGAGCGTGGGTAGCATCTAGAGGATCCAGCAGCATCCCACTGGCGCGTGCGATGCTACGCCGAGGCAGCCGACCGCCGATTCCTACTTGCGCGACGTAGTTCCGTTCGCTTGATCGCGTTATATCCAATTTACATCTGCGTTATAAAAAATGTGTTCCCTCACACATTCATAGCATTATACCCAAATCGCATCATGAAAACACGCAGCGTTACAGGAGAACAGGCCGCATGGTCAAACAGACCCTCCCCCCCGTGATGAGCAGAGCATGGGGGGGGGGATGCATTTATCCAGCGGTGAAGTGCTGTCACGGAAAAAATTAAGCCAAAAGGAGGGACGGTTGATGGAATAGCAGCAGCGACACGTTTCACCTTAATCAGAAAATGTATGAAATCAATAAATACCCGTACAAATATTCTGTTTTCCCCGGCCGGCCAGAGTCGCTGTTCACGACATCACTGGTTTCCGTGGAAAGTGTGCAGCCGAGCACTCTCTGTGACTTTGTTTCCATCGTCTCCACCCTGCCGGCGTGACGGCACTCACACGCACGCCGGAAGCCCGCTGCAGGTTATAAGAATCAGAATCTTTATTCATCCTGGAGGAATCCGATGAGCTGTGAAGTTTTTATTTTATTCTCACAGATGTCCGCTGGTAGCGGCGCGGTGATGATGGTCGCGTGCCAAGCGACGCTCCCAAAGTAGGGGACGAAAGACGGCGCGGAGCCGGACTAGAGGCCTGCGAGGCGGGTGTGAGGCCCGTGTCTGCCTCGTTGTCTGTGTACCTCGTTGTCTGTGTGTCTGCCTCGTTGTCTGTGTACCTCGTTGTCTGTGTGTCTGCCTCGTTGTCTGTGTGTCTACCCAGTTGTCTGTGTGTCTGCCTCGTTGTCTGTGTGTCTACCCAGTTGTCTGTGTGTCTGCCTCGTTGTCTGTCTACCCAGTTGTCTGTGTGTCTGCCTCGTTGTCTGTGTGTCTACCCAGTTGTCTGTGTGTCTGCCTCGTTGTCTGTGTGTCTACCCAGTTGTCTGTGTGTCTGCCTCGTTGTCTGTGTGTCTACCCAGTTGTCTGTGTGTCTGCCTCGTTGTCTGTGTGTCTACCCAGTTGTCTGTGTGTCTGCCTCGTTGTCTGTCTACCCAGTTGTCTGTGTACCTCGTTGTCTGTGTGTCTACCCAGTTGTCTGTGTGTCTACCCAGTTGTCTGTGTGTCTGCCCAGTTGTCTGTGTACCTCGTTGTCTGTGTGTCTACCCATTTGTCTGTGTCTACCCAGTTGTCTGCGTGTCTATCCAGTTGTCTGTGTGTCTATCCAGTTGTCTGTGTCTACCCAGTTGTCTGTGTGTCTGCCCAGTTGTCTGTGTGTCTACCCAGTTGTCTGTGTGTCTACCCATTTGTCTGTGTCTACCCAGTTGTCTGTGTGTCTACCCAGTTGTCTGTGTGTCTGCCCAGTTGTCTGTGTGTCTATCCAGTTGTCTGTCTACCCAGTTGTCTGCGGTTCTACCCAGTTGTCTGTCTATCCAGTTGTCTGTGTGTCTACTCAGTTGTCTGTGTGTCTACCCAGTTGTCTGTGTGTCTACCTCGCTGTCTGTGTCTACCCAGTTGTCTGCGTGTCTACCCAGTTGTCTGTGTGTCTGCCCAGTTGTCTGCGTGTCTACCCAGTTGTCTGTGTCTACCCAGTTGTCTGTCTATTCAGTTGTCTGTGTGTCTGCCTCGTTGTCTGTGTGTCTATCCATTTGTCTGTGTGTCTACCCAGTTGTCTGTGTGTCTACCCAGTTGTCTGTGTCTACCCAGTTGTCTGTGTGTCTACCCAGTTGTCTGTGTGTCTGCCCAGTTGTCTGTGTATCTACCCAGTTGTCTGTGTGTCTATCCAGTTGTCTGTGTCTACCTCGCTGTCTGTGTGTGTACCCATTTGTCTGCGTGTCTACCCAGTTGTCTGTGTGTCTATCCAGTTGTCTGTGTGTCTGTCCAGTTGTCTGTGTGTCTGCCTCGTTGTCTGTGTGTCTACCCAGTTGTCTGTGTGTCTACCCATTTGTCTGTGTGTCTACCCAGTTGTCTGTGTCTACCCAGTTGTCTGTGTCTATCCAGTTGTCTGTGTGTCTACCCAGTTGTCTGTGTCTATCCAGTTGTCTGTGTAGCGGTAGTGTAGCGGATAGTGCGCCACGCTACAAACCTGGCGACCCGGGTTCGATTTCCGCTCACGGTCAACATCAGTGACGATTATCTGAACCAGTTCTGGGCCTCCCCTAGGTCGACTCAGCCTCAAATGAGGACCTGGTGCGATGAGTTAACACGGCCGGGCGTGGTTGCTGGCCACCGGCCCCCTCGTGTGCCGTGTTGGCACTTGCCCCAACAATATCTTAAAGCTAAACGGGGGATATTTGTCTTTGTGTGTCTAGACATGTCTAGACATCTGTGTATCTAGACATCTGTGTATCTAGACATCTGTGTATCTAGACATCTGTGTATCTAGACATCTGTGTGTTTAAACATCTGTGTGTCTAGACATCTGTGTGTTTAAACATCTGTGTATCTAGACATCTGTGTGTTTAAACATCTGTGTGTCTAGACATCTGTGTATTTAAACATGTGTGTCTAGACATCTGTGTGTTTAAACATCTGTGTATCTAGACATCTGTGTGTTTAAACATCTGTGTGTCTAGACATCTATGTATTTAAACATCTGTGTGTCTAGACATCTGTGTATTTAAACATCTCTGTGTCTAGACATCTGTGTATTTAAACATCTGTGTGTTTAAACATCTGTGTATCTAGACATCTGTGTATCTAGACATGTGTGTAGATACAATGTATATACCTAGTTATGGTGTGACTATGTATCCGTTTGTCTGCTTGGTTATCATTAGGTCTAAACATTTTTTAGTATAAATATTTGTGTATTCAGACATAGCTTTGCATCTTTATTAATGCATTCCTTCACATCTGCACGAGTGTCTAGACATCTTTTTTGCGCGCGTTTTCACGTATCTGTCTTTGTGACCACATCTCTTCCATGTTACGATGGTCTGTCGGCGTGTCCCCCACAATCCCGTCGTTGGCAGCGCATCGTGGGATTGGTATCCGGCCCGCGGCAGGGCCCAGCGGGAGCCCGACTGCCAGCCGTGGCGGCTGTTCATGGCTTTCAAATCCGGCAGACCGCCCTGGTCAATGCTGCGGCCGCTTTGAACCGTCAAACGACGCGTCAAAGAAGATTCCCCATGGAAAAGAACGGATTTTGAGAGATTTTAAAATTACACCGCGAGTGTCTCAATGGGGATCGCAGCAGCAGCAGCAGCAGCTACAACGTCCCGTACGGTGATACTACTGCAGGCTGTCGTCTGTGAAACGTCACGCTTTGGCCTTTGTGTGCATGTGTGTTGAACTTCTTTCTCACCGTACCGAGCCAACCATGCTAATCGGAGGTGCGGGGGAAGCGAATGCTTTATAAGAACGGCACAAAAAAAGAAACTACAAAATCGTCATTATTATTATTACTACGTCTAGACTGCTGTCCACACATGCCACTCTACAAAGGCACTTCAGGGACATTTAAGCTCCAACTCTAGTTTCCTGCATCGAACACTACCTCTGGCCGATGATTATTTGCAAAGGAAAGACCAGCCATGCGTAGGCGGCGCTAATTAAGAAAATAAAAACCCGCAAAATATAAATACACACACACACACTAAGGCATTCGCAAAACAAACATCCACAATGCAACGAGCCGACGGAAGGCTGGAGCGTGGGAGTGGGTGAAGTGAGCGCGAACAGAGAGAAAGACGTTTCTCGGGATAGAAGCAGAAACAAAAGCGTCGCCTCGGCGGTAGACAAAGGGTGCCGCCGGTGAGATCCGCGGCGTTGTCTCAGCGGGGACCATCGCCGGCTGCCGCCTTTTCCAATTCCATGCCAGACGCGGGCGCTTCCCTCTCCTCCCCTCCTCCGGTACTAGGTTTCCTCCCATCCCTACCGCCACCTCTACCACTGAGTCCTCCCCAGATCTTTAGTTGGCCAGCTAGTTAATTGGCCGGCTTGTTAGTCGGCCGGTTCGTTAGTCAGACGGCTCATTAGCCAGCCGGCTAGTTCGTTGGCAAGTTAGGTAGTCGGCTGGCTTGTTAGACGGCCAGCTCATTAGCCGGCCGGTTCGTTAATTGGCCGGCCGGTTCGTTAATTGGCCGGCTAGTTAGTTGGCCGGTTCGTTGGTCAACCGGCTCATTAGCGGGCTGGCTTTTTCGTGGGCCAGTTCGTCAGCGGGCTGCCTAGTTAGTTGAGCGGCTCGTTAACGGGGCGGCTCATTAGCGGGCCGGCTCGCTGACGGCGTGAGATGAAAGGGCCGCGTTGTTTTGTGTTGACGCGCCGCGCCACGCGGGGTTCCTCTCTGCGGGTTTGTCTGCGACGGATGAAAGATTAATTCACGGATTTAATCACCGGAGACTTCAGTGCTTTTAACACGATCGCCCACATTAATCCCTCTAATAACGCGCAGCATGAATAATTCACGCAAGTCCTTCGCAATTTTTCACATGCGGCTCATGAAAAGTTAAACAACCGGCTTTGGTTGAGATGCCAAGGCCGCTTATTACTGTTAACGACGAAATGGTTAATCGCTTGGAATCAATTGGTGTCTCGTGAAAAAATATATTTTGTTGCGTCGCGTCTTCACCAGACGAAGAATAATTTCGGATCTCTCATAGAGCAACAGCAGCAGCGTGACCCCTGCTGTGTTGGAGAACGGCCCGCGGAAGCGGATATCGCAGAGCTACCTCTGAGATCCCCTCGTCAAGCGGGCCTCCATTCCACGCACTGGGGGGCAGCACTTCCCCCACTCGCCCTGCCTGCCGCTGAGAGTTTGCCTCGATGTAGAGTTTGATTTTCACCACCAGCGGGGCTCTTGAATAATTTAATATGGTCACCGTGAGCCTGCACTCATGGGCAGTGGAAACAAGGAGTCACTGTTGTCTTTGTAACACACGGTAATACAATATAATCCCGCCAGGGGAAAAAGATGCTTGGATCAGTTTAAATCGCTGGGTTTCCACCGCACTGTCCCATTGATATACACGTGACGTTTATTCGACTTGGGGCACCGTGGTGGCAAGATGTTGCCTACCTCGCTTGGTATACAGGAGATGGTTTGGAGTTTGCGTGTCTCCCCCCCCCCCCCCCCCCCCGATGTTTTGTGTGGATTCTTGTCCCGTTCCTCCGGTGTTTCCCTCCACATGTAGAAACACGCGTTTAGGTTATTTGGCTGCTGTAAATTTCCACATGATAAGCCACTTCGCTGAGCTATCATTTGTGATAGCCTGGTAAAATACAAAAAGGTTTAGTTTATCAGTTTAGACTTGAGAGTGCTTTTAGAAAATCAATACATGCGTTTGAGGTTAGTTTGTGTAGTTTAACCAGGTTAGTTTGTTTAGTTTAACCAGGTTAGTTTGTGTAGTTTAACCAGGTTAGTTTGTTTAGTTTAACCAGGTTAGTTTGTTTAGTTTAACCAGGTTAGTTTGTTTAGTTTAACCAGGTTAGTTTGTTTAGTTTAACCAGGTTAGTTTTAGTTTAGTTTAACCAGGTTAGTGTGTTTAGTTTAACCAGGTTAGTTTGTGTAGTTTAACCAGGTTAGTTTGTTTAGTTTAACCAGGTTAGTTTGTTTAGTTTAACCAGGTTAGTTTGTTTAGTTTAACCAGGTTAGTTTGTGTAGTTTAACCAGGTTAGTTTGTTTAGTTTAACCAGGTTAGTTTTAGTTTAACCAGGTTAGTATTAGTTTAACCAGGTTAGTTTGTTTAGTTTAACCAGGTTAGTTGTAGTTTAACCAGGTTAGTATTAGTTTAACCAGGTTAGTTTGTTTAGTTTAGCCAGGTTAGTTTTAGTTTAACCAGGTTAGTTTTAGTTTAACCAGGTTAGTTTGTTTAGTTTAACCAGGTTAGTGTGTTTAGTTTAACCAGGTTAGTTTGTTTAGTTTAACCAGGTTAGTGTGTTTAGTTTTACCAGGTTAGTTTGTTCATAATAAAGGTTTTTGGGTTAGATCGTGTTTATTTATACATGTGTCGTAACCCTCCACCACCCGACACGGCCAATCAGCAAAAAAAAAGTGTCACGTTGACAAAAAGACAAATAATTCACTACTTTAGCCCACCGGTGTGTTGAAGAGTGAATCCACATTTACAGTTTGAGTACGACGTTTCGCTGGTAAATACATCCAGCATCATCGGGCAATTCGCCAGAATGGTAAAGCCCTCGCTTGCTCCCGGTTTTATATAGAGCAGCAGGGTGACGTCATCACTTAACTCATATCAGGTGCAGTGATTAGAGGCGGGGGGGGGGATTGTAATTATATAATCGATTAGTAATCAGTCATTGGTTATGATTAGTAATGAGTTGTAGATTAGTAATTCTTTAAATCAAAATGTAATGTGTATTATTTAATAATACGCTTCCAGGCCGCACTAAGCCTGTAGCTGTCAGAGCGATTAAAGTTATTCTTGTTCCTCTCAATTCCAATGGATTCTCTAATTAGTCTTTGCCAGTAATAATTAGTTTTACACACCACTGCAACATTGTCAAAATCAATTGAGTGTCCTTGTTGACAAGCATGTTCTGCCACTGCCGACAGTTGTGTTTGAGATAATTTAATATTTCTCTGATGTTCTTTTAGTCTTACGCTGATGTTACGTCCCGTCTGTCCAATGTAGCAGCTGCCACATAAACAATTAATCCGATATACACCTTCTGTTGATAATTTAGGTAATGCGTCTTTAGTGCAAGATACTAGTTTTTTAATCCTACTGTTATATTTAGCTTTTGCAAAACACGGGCTAATTTGTCAATTACTCCTGAGATATATGGAATTTTTATTTTCTCTTTGGTTCTTTCGGTAAAGTCACGTAGAATGAGAATAAAATAATAAATTGATAAAAATTAAATAACACAATAATATTCTCACGACGTTTCGGCCACTCCAGCGCTGTCCTACCAGACAGTCTTGTCCCTTCACCTGATGAAGGCCGCTTGTGTTGTGGCCGAAACGTCGTGAGAATATTATTGTTATTTTATTTTATCAATTTATTATTTTATTCTCATTCTACGTGACTTTACCGAAAGAACCAAAGAAGATGAATCCTTGCAGTTATGAAAGCTTTAAATCGGATTTTTTATTGTTTTAACAATCTGGTTGCTTTCAGCAGTATTGCTTTGCGATCGTGATTTGGCATTCAGTTCTCTGTTAATTTGAGCATTATTGTAGCCATTCTGTCGTAGTGCGTCTTTAACGTGTTTAATCTCTCTCACTAGACTCTCACCATCTGACATTGTTTTAGCCCGATGTATGAGCGTCTTGATAAGAGAGGATTTCTGAGCTGGATGATGATGTGATTCTGCATTCAGATAGGCATCAGTGTGCGTTTGCTTTCTGTAAACGCTGTGTGTTATTTTACCGTTTAGGCCATGTTCAAGCAAAATATCTAGGAATGGGAGTGTGTTATTCACCTCCATTTCCATGGTGAACTGGATGGCCGGGTTTTGTGCATTGAGATGATTTAGAAAATCATTAAGTGTATCTTTACCATGTGGCCAGACAACCAAAGTGTCATCCACATATCTAAACCAAAAGGATGGTTTTAATGTGCTCGAGGCAAGTGCTCTTATTTCAAAGTTTTCCATGTACAAATTTGCTATAGCAGGAGATAAAGGAGAACCCATTGCTGCTCCTTCCTTTTGTTTACAGAAATCCCCTCTCCATAAGAAGTAAGTGTTATTTAAACAATGGCCAGCAAGTTTCGGAATATCTTTTGGTAAACCGGTATTCTTTACTAGTGTATCAAGTAAGTTAAGCGATTCGTCCACTGGAACCTTAGTGAATAGAGAAATCACATCAAAACTTACCAGAATATCATCAGGAATAAGTTTAATATCTTTAATCACATTCACAAGATGTTCTGAATTTTTTATGAATGAAGATGTCCTACTGATGTAGGGCTGTATTTGTTTGGTTATATATTTTGCTAATTGATATGTGGCAGAGCTAATTGTACTGACTATGGGTCATAATATTGGTCGCGAAAGCCTACATGTTAAACCAGGTTAGTTTGTTTAGTTTAACCAGGATAGTTTGTTTAGTTTAACCAGGTTAGTTTGTTTAGTTTAACCAGGTTAGTTTGTTTAGTTTAACCAGGTTAGTTTGTTTAGTTTAACCAGGTTAGTTTGTTTAGTTTAACCAGGATAGTTTGTGTAGTTTAACCAGGATAGTTTTAGTTTAACCAGGTTAGTTTGTTTAGTTTAACCAGGTTAGTTTGTGTAGTTTAACCAGGTAAGTTTTAGTTTAGTCAGGATAGTTTGTTTAGTTTAACCAGGTTAGTTTTAGTTTAACCAGGTTAGTATTAGTTTAACCAGGTTAGTTTGTTTAGTTTAACCAGGATAGTTTGTTTAGTTTAACCAGGTTAGTTTGTTTAGTTTAACCAGGTTAGTTTTAGTTTAACCAGGTTAGTTTGTTTAGTTTAACCAGGTTAGTTTGTCTAGGTTAACCAGGTTAGTTTGTTTAGTTTAACCAGGTTAGTTTGTTTAGTTTAACCAGGTTAGTTTGTTTAGTTTAACCAGGTTAGTGTGTTTAGTTTGACCAGGTTAGTTGTAGTTTAACTAGGTTAGTATTAGTTTAACCAGGTTAGTTTGTTTAGTTTAACCAGGTTAGTTGTAGTTTAACCAGGTTAGTATTAGTTTAACCAGGTTAGTTTGTTTAGTTTAACCAGGTTAGTTTTAGTTTAACCAGGTTAGTTTATTTTGTTTAGCCAGGTTAGTATGTTTAGTTTAACCAGGTTAGTATTAGTTTAACCAGGTTAGTTTGTTTAGTTTAACCAGGTTAGTTTCTTTAGTTTAACCAGGTTAGGGTCTAATTTGCAAGTAAACAAAGTGTACACGAGTATACAGGTCACTGTATATATACAGTATATATACTGTATATATACAGTATATGTTGGCTGGATACATTCATCTTTACTTCCTTCCAAAATTGTTTAAACGAAATAAAACTAACTTTGTATTGCCAGAGTCGACGAGTCGTTGCGTCGTTGTGGTCATATCACCAGTGTTGTGGTGTGGTTGTGTCACCAGTGTCGTGTTGTGGTTGTGTCACCAGTGTCGTGTTGTGGTTGTGGTTGTGTCACCAGTGTCGTGTTGTGGTTGTGTCACCAGTGTCGTGTTGTGGTTGTGTCACCAGTGTTGTGTTGTGGTGTGGTTGTGTCACCAGTGTCGTGTTGTGGTTGTGTCACCAGTGTCGTGGTGTGGTTGTGTCACCAGTGTTGTGGTTGTGGTTGTGTCACCAGTGTTGTGTTGTGGTGTGGTTGTGTCACCAGTGTCGTGTTGTGGTTGTGTCACCAGTGTCGTGGTGTGGTTGTGTCACCAGTGTTGTGGTTGTGTCACCAGTGTTGTGTTGTGGTGTGGTTGTGTCACCAGTGTCGTGTTGTGGTTGTGTCACCAGTGTTGTGGTTGTGGTTGTGTCACCAGTGTCGTGTTGTGGTTGTGTCACCAGTGTTGTGGTTGTGGTTGTGTCACCAGTGTTGTGTTGTGGTGTGGTTGTGTCACCAGTGTCGTGTTGTGGTTGTGTCACCAGTGTCGTGGTGTGGTTGTGTCACCAGTGTTGTGGTTGTGTCACCAGTGTTGTGTTGTGGTGTGGTTGTGTCACCAGTGTCGTGTTGTGGTTGTGTCACCAGTGTTGTGGTTGTGTCACCAGTGTCGTGTTGTGGTTGTGTCACCAGTGTCGTGTTGTGGTTGTGGTTGTGTCACCAGTGTCGTGTTGTGGTTGTGTCACCAGTGTCGTGTTGTGTTGTGGTTGTGTCACCAGTGTCATGTTGTGGTTGTGGTTGTGTCACTAGTGTCGTGTTGTGGTTGTGTCACCAGTGTCGTGTTGTGGTTGTGTCACCAGTGTCGTGTTGTGGTGTGGTTGTGTCACCAGTGTTGTGGTTGTGGTTGTGTCACCAGTGTTGTGTTGTGTCACCAGTGTTGTGTTGTGGTTGTGGTTGTGTCACCAGTGTCGTGGTTGTGGTTGTGTCACCAGTGTCGTGTTGTGTTGTGGTTGTGTCACCAGTGTCGTGTTGTGGTTGTGTCACCAGTGGTGTGGTTGTGGTTGTGTCACCAGTGTCGTGGTGCGGTTGTGTCACCAGTGTCATGTTGTGGTTGTGGTTGTGTCACCAGTGTCGTGTTGTGGTTGTGTCACCAGTGTCGTGGTTGTGGTTGTGTCACCAGTGTCGTGTTGTGGTTGTGGTTGTGTCACCAGTGTCGTGTTGTGGTTGTGTCACCAGTGGTGTGGTTGTGGTTGTGTCACCAGTGTCGTGGTGTGGTTGTGTCACCGGTGGTGTGGTTGTGTCACCGGTGGTGTGGTTGTGGTTGTGTCACCAGTGTCGTGTTGTGGTTGTGTCACCAGTGTCGTGTTGTGGTTGTGTCACCAGTGTCGTGTTGTGGTTGTGTCACCAGTGGTGTGGTTGTGGTTGTGTCACCAGTGTCGTGGTGTGGTTGTGTCACCAGTGTTGTGTTGTGGTTGTGTCACCAGTGTCGTGTTGTGGTTGTGTCACCAGTGTTGTGGTTGTGTCACCAGTGTCGTGTTGTGGTTGTGTCACCAGTGTCGTGTTGTGGTTGTGTCACCAGTGGTGTGGTTGTGGTTGTGTCACCAGTATCGTGGTGTGGTTGTGTCACCAGTGTCGTGTTGTGTTGTGGTTGTGTCACCAGTGTCGTGGTGTGGTTGTGTCACCAGTGTCGTGTTGTGTTGTGGTTGTGTCACCAGTGTCGTGGTGCGGTTGTGTCATCAGTGTCGTGGTGTGGTTGTGGTTGTGTCACCAGTGTCGTGGTTGTGGTTGTGTCACCAGTGTCGTGTTGTGTTGTGGTTGTGTCACCAGTGTCGTGTTGTGGTTGTGTCACCAGTGTTGTGTTGTGGTTGTGGTTGTGTCACCAGTGGTGTGGTTGTGGTTGTGTCACCGGTGGTGTGGTTGTGGTTGTGTCACCAGTGTCGTGTTGTGGTTGTGTCACCGGTGGTGTGGTTGTGGTTGTGTCACCAGTGTCGTGTTGTGGTTGTGTCACCAGCCTCATGGCGTTGTTGTAGTTACCGTGTTGCAGTCGGCTCTCATGACCCCGCGGTGTCGTCACCCCCCACCGCTCTCCCACAGAGGCCGTCGGCGCTGGAGGCCGCGCGGCTCGACAAGAAGGGGCCGGGAGGCCCGAGGCCGCTGGACTCGCCGCGGCCTTCACCTCCCACACAGCACCGCGAACTCGGCCAGCCTGTAAGCTCTCATACACACACAGAAACACAGATACACAGACAACAAAAACACAGACACACGGACACAATGTGGAGATTCTGCACCACCGCACTCGCCGCCCCGTGAGCTTTGCTAGGAGCCCAGCCTGCATCACAAGCCGCTCGTGTCAGATCCACTTAATTGTGAACGGCTGTCCGCGCGTGAACGGCTGTCCGTGTGTGTTACCGGCCGGTCAGGTCAGTTGTGCCAACACCGGTGATTGCCGTGGGTTTATGACTGCCAAGGTAAGCGGCCATAATCGATTGTCGTTGGCAGTGGGCGACGGTGGTGATGGTTGTGGTCCTGGTGGTGGTGTGGCTAACAGCAGTGACGATTATCTGAACCGGTCACGGGCCTCCCATAGGTCAACGCAGCCTCAAATGAGTACCTGGTGCGGTGTGTAAACATCGCCACTTAAGGAGACAAAGGCGGCCGGGCGTGGTGCTGGCCACTCCACCCCCTTGTGTGCCATGCCGACCTTCATAGGTGCTGCTCGATTACAGCACTTTCCCCAACAGTCTACTAAGGCTATACGGGGGATATTTTTCTATGGTGGAGGTGGTTGGGAGAGTGAGGAAGGGGCGGGAATGCTGCAAAGAGGTGAAAAAGAAGGGCGAGTTGTGAAGATGGATAACAGCGAAATTGCCGTGACCGACCCGGGGTCAAAGAGAGAAGCGCCGCCCCCAAGTGTCTGCCCTACCCCCCACCTCTCCGCTACCCCCCACCCATCCCCGGGATTAACGAGCTCGTCGTTAAGCACCGATGAAGACGGCTTCATGAGCTCGCTAAGATCCATCCGCTCGCCCGATCGAAATCGATCCTCGCTCTCACGGCACAGCCAGCGCATGTTGTGCGTTCGGGGCGGGTCGACGCGACGGTTCGTCATCACGTACACAGCCCTAGCCAGTCCACTGCTGGATGAGGGCCTCCCCCACCCCACCTATTTCCGTGCCAAAATCTCCCCAATGTAGAAATGACAGCGGATGAGCCGCCACGCTCGTCGGCACAGCCACGCTCGTCGGCACAGCCACGCTCGTCGGCGCCGCCACGCTCGTCGGAGCCGCCACCCTCGTCGGCACAGCCACGCTCGTTGTCGCCGCCACGCTCACTATCCCAGCTCCCCGTTGTGTGCGATGCTTGGCTTTTTACGCCGAGGGTGACAAAGTAGAGCAGCACTCGCCGCTTGTAACAGAGGTTCGCGGTTCGAGTCGGGCGGGCCACCCTGGTTGTTATGTACTGTATGTACGTTGAACTTCTTTCGCACCGTACGTATCCAACGGCGCTAATCGGAGGTGTGGGGTGAAGGACAACAATTGAAAGACAAAAAGCAGTTTTAAAGAAATTAGTTTTCAGCACTGTGGTGTGTATGAACCGTAAAAAGACGACGGTTATTTTACAGGTTCGGCCCACCGAGCTACGTGGCTCTTTTTGCAGAAGTCACCTGGCCACAAATGACAGCACAACGAAGTGGCTTGTCACGTGGACATGTACAGCAGCAGCCAATTATTCTAAGCGCGACCACGGGGAGAGAGCGAGAGAGACACGCAAACTCCAAATATACAGCAGCAGCAGCACGCTCCGTCAGGGTCATGATTGACTGCCATGCGACATCCGCTCGCCAGTGGACGTTAACGAGGCCATGACGTCATTCGAAAAGAGGAGGGCAATGATGCCGCAAGTCACTCGGTTAAGATTATACATCGCAACGTCGCCCCCCACTTACGGGCAGACTCACGCCCGGTTGCTGTGATTTGTTTATAAAAGTGTTTTTCCCGGTTTTAGTTCACGTTGGGGCGGCAGGGTGGCGGCACGGCGAGTAACGACTGTGCCACAAGAAGCGCCCGGGTTCTGTTCCCAACTCTGGACAGGTAGACTTTGAAAAAGAGCTACATAGCTCAGTGGGGCTTACCTGGTAGAATAAAAAATAGTTCAATTTTATTCGTATATTTTTAAGTGATTTACCTTTCCTATACTTTGCACTCCTAACATGTTTTTGTACTGTTTGTTGTTGGAACGTTCTCATCCTGTGCCCCGACTTGGCACCTGTGAAAAAGAGCTTCATAGCTCATCAGATTCCTCCAATCTGAATATTCTGACTGTGACCTCTCTGTGCGTTCTCCCCATGTTCTGCATTGGACATCCTCCGAGTTTCTCAGTTTCCTCCTCCCATAGCCAAGAGAAGAGAGCAGGGCAGGAGGAGAGATTGCCATCCTTCCCCCGCACCTCCGATGAGCACGCTTGCCTACGTGCGGTGCGAAATAAGTTCAACATACAGACACGCATGCAGATGCGCCGAGGGTGCTTTCAGACAGAACCACGCAATTATACGCACACCTGCCTGCCCCGATGATGTTCAGAGCGAGTCTCTGATGGCAAAGTCAGATCGCGTGCGGGTGGGCGGACTAATTGCGTTACTCGCCTGGCTCTAGTCACCGGTTTCCGTACACGCTGCAGCCGAGTTTCGTTTTTATTCGTGCTGGCAAAGTCACCGATGGAGGCCCCCCAATCCCCTTCACCCCCGCGGCGAGCCATTGCGTCGAAGTTGTACAGGGTGGTGGTCCAGATGTCATATGGTGCCCCAATTAATGGACCCCAAACATTTTTTTCTCCTTTGCTTATTCATTTCTACTGTTGAAGATGTTCGAAAAGAGTTTTGTGAAAGATTTAACAATAATGATGATATTTAATCAAGTTATATCACTTACATTACATTACACACTCCATTGGGTATAGAAATATTTTAGTTTTAGATAATTAAATGGGTGCCACAAGACATCAGGACCGCCCTGTACATTGCAGCCCGGATACGCTGTGCCTGGGTGTCTGTCCCCCTCTCTCTCTCTCTGGAATGCCTGCACACACATGGGCCCTTGTTATCCGCTGCTGGATGAGGGCCTATCCAAGCCGTACATGGGCCGTGAGCGGTGTTTGACCATACTTCACTGCGCGGGTCACCGCGGGGTTGGTGAAGGTTTGGGGGGTGAAGGATGTTGTGAGAGATAGCTGCACTCCTCTCTGTTCCCCACAGTGCGCGGTCCGCCTGTCTTGCTGTGCATGGTGGTCACTGTTCAAGCACTGTCCAGGTTCAGCTGTGCTCAGCTTCCGAGATGTGATGAGGACAGAGGCTTTCGATGAGATTTGGTCAAAGGCTGTGCGTGTTTCTCACAGGGGCGGTTCGCGTGGCCGTGTGTTCTAAAGCGCGACAGAGGTCCCTGTGTTTTTCTTTTATGGTTGTAACAGTGCTATCAGCATCGGTATCCATTTGTAAGTCTCCCAGAGCAGTGCAGCTGATCGCGGGAGCGAACGGGCCTGCGGGAGTGGACATCACAGAGCTACCTTTGAGATGCCCCTTCTTCAAGTGACCTCTGAACCACACGCCAGCCAGGGGGTGGGGGGGGGGGTCAGCACTCTCTCTCCCGCCTGCCCTGCCCCCAGAGAGCGAGGCTCCTCGCACGGCGATGACAAACTATTCTCAGCGCCGACACTCAGCCAGATTACCTCGTGTAACGTAACGCGATGGCTTTGTCCGTGCAGTCATTGGCGTGACCAGGCTGAGACCATTGACTCATTAGCCTTGAGAATCTCACCACAGGGGGTTGCCTGGATTCGAACCCAGGGTCTCAGCGGTGCCAGCTCATCCCGCCGACCTCCGTGCCATCCCCGGGCCACCTCCAATCAGAGTTTTTTTTTTTTCCCTGAAGGACATCTTCACTCTCTGTGACCTTTTGTGGCATCTGGCGAAAGAGAGGCGGGCGATGGCCACGGCGTCGGTCGGCGTCAGTCAGCTCCTGAGGCTTTTTCTCGGCCCTGATCATCGCCGGGTGACGCGTGCTAGGATCGCTACCCCCTCGTGTGTGTGGGGTTCTCTCCGCTCGACTCTGCTTCACGCAAAGCGATCAACTGATTTGTTTTTACTTGGGTTTTTTTCTCTAAAACTAAAAAACAATTTTATTTCACCCGATAAGGCCCACGCTGAGCTGTGTAGATCTTTTTCAGAAGCGACCTGACGATCACAAATGAGAGTAACTTATCATCGTGTGTAAATTTATAGCAGCCAACACACTCTAAATGCACGATGTCAATTCTAAATGTGGAGGGAAAAACCGGAGGACCCGGAGAAAGATCCACACGATCACGGGGAGAGAGACACGCAAACTCCAAATATAGAGCAGGTGTCAGTGTTGGACTCAAACCAACGACCTCCTGTATGCTAGGCGAGGTAGTTAACATCTCGCCACCGTGGTGCTCTCCTGCAAAAAAAACCTTTGAAAAAGCATGCACTCTGTTTTTTTTTCTTTTTAATAAAAACCGAGACCATGAACATTTTTTCGAAAACAAACATTACGAGCTGAAGGTGTGGTTGGAAACGCCTTAGGGAAGTCACGGTTTTTCAAAAACATCCCCCGAGTCAGTGTGTGATATGAATCCGCGTGAGAGTGGCAATCAGACGGAAAGCTGTTACTGCGGTTGTGTCGCTTAACCACAGATTACTATGCACCGCCACCCACCCCCCCTCACAGCGGACGTTAAAGTTCCCCCTGTGGCTTCGTTTGCGAGAGGCAGCCCCATCGCGTGCCGGTGTCACGGGTCCAGAATTATCCAAATTCGGAAGTCGCCCGCAAGGCGCTTGTCTTGCGCCGCTTTCGGGTGCGCTTCTGCAGTCATCTGGAACACTCTTCCATCTCCAGTCATCTGGAACACTCTTCCATCTGCAGTCATCTGGAACACTCTTCCATCTGCAGTCATCTGGAACACTCTTCCATCTGCAGTCATCTGGAACACTCTTCCTTCTGCAGTCATCTGGAACACTCTTCCTTCTGCAGTCATCTGGAACACTCTTCCTTCTGCAGTCATTTGGAACACTCTTCCATCTCCAGTCATCTGGAACACTCTTCCATCTGCAGTCATCTGGAACACTCTTCCTTCTGCAGTCATCTGGAACACTCTTCCTTCTGCAGTCATCTGGAACACTCTTCCTTCTGCAATCATCTGGAACACTCTTCCATCTCCAGTCATCTGGAACACTCTTCCTTCTGCAGTCATCTGGAACACTCTTCCATCTGCAGTCATCTGGAACACTCTTCCTTCTGCAGTCATCTGGAACACTCTTCCTTCTGCAGTCATCTGGAACACTCTTCCATCTGCAGTCATCTGGAACACTCTTCCATCTGCAGTCATCTGGAACACTCTTCCTTCTGCAATCATCTGGAACACTCTTCCTTCTGCAGTCATCTGGAACACTCTTCCATCTGCAATCATCTGGAACACTCTTCCTTCTGCAATCATCTGGAACACTCTTCCTTCTGCAGTCATCTGGAACACTCTTCCTTCTGTAATCATCTGGAACACTCTTCCTACTGCAGTCATCTGGAACACTCTTCCTTCTGCAGTCATCTGGAACACTCTTCCATCTGCAGTCATCTGGAACACTCTTCCTTCTGCAGTCATCTGGAACACTCTTCCTACTGCAGTCATCTGGAACACTCTTCCTTCTGCAGTCATCTGGAACACTCTTCCTTCTGCAGTCATCTGGAACACTCTTCCATCTGCAGTCATCTGGAACACTCTTCCTTCTGCAGTCATCTGGAACACTCTTCCTTCTGCAATCATCTGGAACACTCTTCCATCTGCAATCATCTGGAACACTCTTCCTTCTGCAGTCATCTGGAACACTCTTCCTACTGCAGTCATCTGGAACACTCTTCCTTCTGCAGTCATCTGGAACACTCTTCCTTCTGCAGTCATCTGGAACACTCTTCCATCTGCAGTCATCTGGAACACTCTTCCTTCTGCAGTCATCTGGAACACTCTTCCTTCCAATATTAGGAAGCCATTGGATCTGTGCACTTTTAAATAATCTAGATTATTTAATCTAAAAATGAGAACGAATTTCTTTAAAACTGCTTTTTGCGTTTAGTTTATTGTCCCGCCCCCCCGCACCTCCGATTAGCACGTTTGGGTTGATACGCTGGAAAAGAAGTTCAACATACATCCGTAGTCATCATCATCCCCTACTGGTCGCAGGCCAGGTGCCGAGTCATCGCGTGCCGCACAGCATCACGCTCCAAGTTTTACAAATTAGAAAAATTACACCGCAAATGACTCAACTTGGGTGAATACCAAATGGACTTTGTTATTAATGATTAAAGTAGGGGTTGTCGCGTTAGAACTTTTCACCATGATACGATACGGTATCAAAACCACGACGCAGCCGCCATCGCCGTGTAGTGCCAATGACGTCAGTTACTCCAGAAAACATTTATAGAGCATTAACATAACGGGTAATAGCTCTGTGTTTATGTAGCTCTGTTTTCAGAAGCGAGCTGGCTATCACAAATTATAGCTCAACTAAGTGGCTTATCACGTGGAAATGTATAGCAGCCAAATACTCTAAAGGCGTGTTTCTAAATGTGGAGAGAAAAACCGGAGGAGCCGGAGAAAAATCCACGTGACCGCGGGAAGAGAGACACGCAAACTCCAAATATACAATCGTTAGGGTCAGGATCGAACCCACAACCTCCTGCACACCAGGCGTGGGAGTTAACATCTCACCACCGTGGCACACCAATGATTTAATAAGGGAAAAAAATAGCTGATAAAAATGATACAAGAAAGCTAATCGCCGTGACGACGACATGATTGTGCATCGTACAACTTATCTCAGGAGTGTCGCTGTGTCACGGCAACCCGAGATCACAACCACGCATCTCCCTGCTCATCTCCACTGGGATGCTGAGCAGCCAGTGGTGGAAATTCCACATTCTCATGGCAGGACATAGAAATTAAATTGTCCCGAAGCCAGTACAGTCAAATATCAATTATCTGCCGCAATTAGGGGGAGTTAACGGTGGCCCGGATAAAACAAAAAGACAGATAATGCAAGACATTTGAGTAAGGATAGAAATTGGCAGCAGAGGAAGCACGTAAATGCGGGCAGGGTAGCAGCGGAGAGAGCAAGTAAATGCGGGCAGGGTAGCAGCGGAGAGAGCACGTGCAAATGGGGAGTGTAGGGATTGAATGCGCCGTCTGTGTATTTGTTTACTTCCTGGATTAACGCGTTCACTCGCCCGACCCGCTGGCAGCCACGCGGGCCGCTGACTCCGCCGACCCTCGACGAGTGAGGAGCAGTGAGCGGAGCCAGGCACCCGGTGCCACTCTCGTCTGTGACCCCCCCCCCCCCCACGGTGTAGACGCACCGCCTACGCACTCAGTTGCTACGCCACTGCAGCCAGCTCCCTGTCTAATCGGCGCTCGGTGTGAGCCACCCACGGTCCTCCTGCAAGGTGGACTTCACGCGTGCCAGAGATTCCTGCTTTCATCCTCCGGCCCAGGGAGGGTGGGATGGGGGAAGGTGGGGCGGGGTCCATCGTACAGTGAGGGAGTCTACAGGAATTCACCACACATCCACTTGTTCCAGCACGTGTGTATATGTACATTGCACTTCTTTCGCGGCGTACTTGGCCAACCGTGCTAATCGGAGGTGTGTGGAGTCTGTTTGTTCTCCCCACTGTTGAGGTGCATGGGGTTTCCTCCACGGTCCTCCGGTTTCCTTCTCCCATAACTGAACAGAACATACAAGGTTAACTGGCACTGACCAATAACTAAAACTACTCAACTACAGGTAAGGCCCACTGAGCTGTAGCTGTTTTTTTCAGAAGGGACCTGGCCACAAATGATAGCTCAACCAGTCCCAGAATGCCGTGTGGCCGATGGAATGTGTAAAAAGAATACTTAAACGTTAGAAATGTTGAGTGTTTATTATGCAAGGGAGGATTGGGGTTAATGTAAAAGCAGTGCCGGTTCTGTGGACGACAGAACGACAGAAGGGTCGATGGATGGATGCATGGGCAGATAAAAACAAATCAGGGAGGGGGCTGTGTTGATAGCGAGGCACTGGCACTCAACAACGCACGCGCCACATCCGTCAGGAACGCTGCCCTGCCACAGGAGGTTAGTGCACAGCACTAAACCCTTTCACCTGAGACGGTGCCAGCGAGACAGACAGTAGGAACAAGACAACATAAAGCATTCTTGCATCGAATCGTGACGACTTATTGTATCGGCGGGCGTGACGGGAGTGATGTTGCTACGACTATTTCACTACTTTTTAGTATTGTACCAGCTGTGTAGCGCTTTTTCAGAAGCGACCTGGCCACACAAATGATAGCTCAACGAAGTGGATTATCACCATGTGGAAATCTATAGCAGCAAAATACTCGAAATGCACGTTGATTCTAAATGTTGATTCTAAATGTGGAGGGAAAACCCGAAGGATCCGGAGAAAAGTCCACACGACCACCGGGAGAACACGCACGACCTCCTGTATACCAGGCGAGGTAGTTAACATCTCCTAGCCACCGTGATGATGATGAGAGAGAGAGACACGCAAACTCCCAATACACAGCAGGCTGCAGGATCGGGATAAAACCCACGACCTCCTGTAAACCACGCGAGGTAGTTAACATCTAGCCACCGTGGCACCGGGTCTCTCCAGCCCAGTGAAGCCCTGTAAAGTTGCACTGCCTTCATGCCCGATCGCTATACGCCGCTCAGTCCCATGTTAGTCCGTGTGTTGTTATTCGAGTCTTTGGGTCTCCCTGTAAAACTTACCGGGGGCTCTCCGTGAGACCACGGTTGGGTAGTAGTGTGGGTAGCTTGGTTGCCATGGGCGCTGGTGTGAGGAATGACAGACCCCCATCCCGCCTTGTGCCCATTCCCACTGCCCTGGTTGCAGCCTGGCACCTGAGCCTTTGGTGCGACTGGCTTACATGGTGGGGGGCAGAGGGGGCATACAATAAACTAGGGAGGAGACGTGACACAGGCAGTGTTAAACCATGGTGGCTAGGAGATGTTAACTACCTCGCCTGGCATACAGGAGATCGTTCGATCCCGACTCTGACGCCTGCTGCTGTATATTTAGAGTTTGCATGTCTCTCTCTTTACCCGTGGCCACGTGCCTTTTTCTGCTGGTCCTCCGGTTTTTCCCTCCATATTTAGAATCAATGTGCATTTTTTGCTGCTATAAATTTCCACGTGATAAGCCACTTCGTTGAGCTATCATTTGTGATTGCTCAGTGGACCTTACCTGGTAAAATAAAAATAGTTAATAGTTTTTTTAGTTTAGTTTAACTTTAAACAACTATTCAGCGCCAAACAGAATGAGTAAAGATATCTGCTTTTGTCCATCATGCATTCTGCTCTAGCCCTCGAAGTTGGGCAGTGTAGCAAACTTTGGAGAAAAACCGCCACTGGCATTAAATAGTTTGTTGTGTCATCATCATCATCGTTTTTTTTACTTGCCTTAGCTAAAGCGGCCACCTTTTTCCGCAGAGCAACCCGGGACGTATTTCTCAGTCAGCCCTGGGCCTGCTATCAAATCTGCGCAGTAAACCGCAACGGAGTTCAACATAGCGACACCCACTTGCAGATCTCGGCATAAATCAATTCCTTCTGCTACGGGCAGAACACCGGCGCCAATTCCTATACTTTACCGGATCACACCGGGACAGGTGGGCGAGATGTTAACTACCTCGCCTAGTACACAAGATGTAATGGGTTCGATCCCGACTCTGATGATGCCTGTATATTTGGAGTTTACGTGTCTCTCTCTCCCCGTGGATGCGTGGATTTTCCTCAGCGTCCTCCGATTTTTCCCCTCCACATTTAGAATCAACATCATGCGTTTAGAGTATTTGGCTGCTATAAAATTACACGTGATCAGCCACTTCGTTGAGCTATCACTTGTGGCCAGGTCGCTTTTGAAAAAGAGATATACATCGCTCAGTGGACCTTACCTGGTAAAATAAAAAAAAAATGTTTGCCATTATTTATATATTTTTAATGTTTATTTAACTTTCCTATACTTTGCACTCCTATCGTTGTTTTTGTACTGTTTGTTGTTGGAATGTTCTGACCCCGTGCTCCTACTGGACATGTTTGGGAAAAAAGAGCTTTACAGCTCATCGGATTCCTGCAGTAGAGTATTTGGATGCTGCTATAAATTTCCATGTGATGCTGAGCCACTCGTTGAGCTATTATTTGTGATAGCCAGGTCACTTCTGAATAAAGAGTTACAGTGAGGGAAAAAAGTATTTGATCCCCTGCTGATTTTGTACGTTTGCCCACTGACGAAGAAATGATCAGTCTATAATTTTAATGGTAGGTTTATTTGAACAGTGAGAGACAGAATAACAACAACAAAATCCAGAAAAACGCATGTCAAAAATGTTATAAATTGATTTGCATTTTAATGAGGGAAATAAGTATTTGACCCCTCTGCAAAACATGACTTAGTACTTGGTGGCAAAACCCTTGTTGGAAATCACAGAGGTCAGACGTCTCTTGTAGTTGGCCACCAGGTTTGCACACATCTCAGGAGGGATTTTGTCCCACTCCTCTTTGCAGATCTTCTCCAAGTCATTAAGGTTTCGAGGCTGACGTTTGGCAACTCGAACCTTCAGCTCCCTCCACAGATTGTCTATGGGATTAAGGTCTGGAGTCTGGCTAGGCCACTCCAGGACCTTAATGTGCTTCTTCTTGAGCCACTCCTTTGTTGCCTTGGCCGTGTGTTTTGGGTCATTGTCATGCTGGAATACCCATCCACGACCCATTTTTAATGCCCTGGCTGAGGGAAGGAGGTTCTCACCCAAGATTTGACGGTACATGGCCCCGTCCATCGTCCCTTTAATGCGGTGAAGTTGTCCTGTCCCCTTAGCAGAAAAACACCCCCAAAGCATAATGTTTCCACCTCCATGTTTGACGGTGGGGATGGTGTTCTTGGGGTCATAGGCAGCATTCCTCCTCCAAACACGGCGAGTTGAGTTGATGCCAAAGAGCTCCATTTTGGTCTCATCTGACCACAACACTTTCAGCCAGTTGTCCTCTGAATCATTCAGATGTTCATTGGCAAACTTCAGACGGGCATGTATATGTGCTTTCTTGAGCAGGGGGACCTTGCGGGCGCTGCAGGATTTCAGTCCTTCACGGCGTAGTGTGTTACCAATTGTTTTCTTGGTGACTATGGTCCCAGCTGCCTTGAGATTATTGACAAGATCCTCCCGTGTAGTTCTGGGCTGATTCCTCACCGTTCTCATGATCATTGCAACTCCACGAGGTGAGATCTTGCATGGAACCCCAGGCCGAGGGATATTGACAGTTCTTTTGTGTTTCTTCCATTTGCGAATAATCGCACCAACTGTTGTCACCTTCTCACCAAGCTGCTTGGCAATGGTCTTGTAGCCCATTCCAGCCTTGTGTAGGTCTACAATCTTGTCCCTGACATCCTTGGAGAGCTCTTTGGTCTTGGCCATGGTGGAGAGTTTGGAATCTGATTGATTGATTGCTTCTGTGGACAGGTGTCTTTTATACAGATAACAAGCTGAGATTAGGAGCACTCCTTTTAAGAGTGTGCTCCTAATCTCAGCTCGTTACCTGTATAAAAGACACCTGGGAGCCAGAAATCTTTCTAATTGAGAGGGGGTCAAATACTTATTTCCCTCATTAAAATGCAAATCAATTTATAACATTTTTGACATGCGTTTTTCTGGATTTTGTTGTTGTTTTGTCTCTCACTGTTCAAATAAACCTACAAATTAAAATTATAAACTGATCATTTCTTTGTCAGTGGGCAAACGTACAAAATCAGCAGGGGATCAAATACTTTTTTCCCTCACTGTACATAGCTCGGTGGGCCTGAGCTGGGAAAATAAAAAAAATAATTTTAGTTGTAACCATTGGTACGGCGCCCCCTCCAGCAACCACTCGACCTAGCGGGCACGGCCCCCACCGTAGGCCCCAAGGCGCCCGGTACAAATGCACGGCCTGCACTCTCGATGTCTCCTCCCTCTGTGTCACTCACTCCCAGCTGCCGCTGCTCGTGCCGTTGCAGAGCGGCGTGTGGGCGCTGTGCGGCGGTGGTGGCGGCGGCGGCGGCGGTGGAGAAGGAAGCGTCACGGCCAGGCAGCCCAGTCCGCCCTCTTACCCGGGCCAGAAGCCCGAAGCGGTGGTGCATGCCATGAAGGTACCCGCGGACGGTACATAGCCCCACCACGACCTACCTGCCTTCTATACTTGTACACGAGTTTTGCCACAATAAAGAAAGTTAAAAAAAACGACCAATTGAGTGCGTGCGTATAAGAGTGTGTACACGTGTGCGTACGTGTACGAGTGTGTGAGCGTGTACGTGAGCGTGCGTGCGTGCGTGAGTACGAGAGTGTGTACGCACGCGTGACTGCGCGCGAGTGTGTGTGTGTGGGTGTGTCGGCGTGTACGCGAGTGCGTGCGTGACTACAGCTGTGTGTACAAGTACACAAGCAGGTGCATGCGAAGGTTTGCGGTGCACGGGGCCGACACAAGGGTACGAGGATGCCATGGCATGGTGTGGCACTGTGGAATGGTGTGGCATGGTGGCACGGGGGTGGCATGGTCATGTGGTGTCATGGTGCCACGGGTGTGGCATGATGATGTGGTGGCGCGGTGACATGGTGGTGTGTTGTGGCAATGTGTGGTGCGTTGTGGCAATGTGTGGTGTGTTGTGGAAATGTGTGGTGTGTTGTGGCAATGTGTGGTGCGTTGTGGAAATGTGTGGTGCGTTGTGGCAATGTGTGGTGCGTTGTGGAAATGTGTGGTGCGTTGTGGCAATGTGTGGTGCGTTGTGGAAATGTGTGGTGCGTTGTGGCAATGTGTGGTGCGTTGTGGCAATGTGTGGTGCCGCAGAGTGGCATGGCATGTTGTGCTGGAGCGCGGTGTAGTTTGTCGCGTGTTGCGTTGTGACGTGGCACGAAGCGTTGTGGTTTCACGTGTCATGGTGCGTTACTATTTGGCGTGATGTGCCGTGGTATATTGTGGTATATTTGAAGTTTCCATGTCTCTCTATCCCCGTGGTCGTGTGGATTTTTCTCCGGATCCTCCGGTTTTTCCCTCCGCATTTAGAAACGCATGATGATAAGCCACTTCGTTGAGCTATAATTTGTGGCTCGCCCACTCACCGGACTACAAAGAGCTACATAGCTTAGTGGGGTTTACCTGGAAAATAAAAAAAAATTGTGTCGTGGTATCTTTCCGGTATAAGGTGGGGTGGTGTGTTGCGGTGTGACTTTGCAGTGTGACGTGGAGTGTTGTGGAGTGGCATCACAACTTGGCGTGAGCCTGCTATGTTGTGTGCAGCCCGTTCTCCTCTAACGCCACGTGTTGTTTCCATAACGCGAATTGGATACAACGCGATGAATGTACGAGGAAACACTTTTTTTATAACGCGAATTGGATATAACGCGATCTAGCGAATGGAACAACGTCGCGCGAGTAGGAATCAGCGGTCGTACGGCTGCCTCGGCGTAGCATCGCACGAGCCAGTGGGATGCTGCTGGATGCTTCTAGATGCTACCCACGCTCCTCGGTCTTTGTTCGGCCTACGTACGCATCTCACGCGTTATCGCGGACCGTGCTTTACCCCCTACATTATGTATTATTTATAATGACGCGATGGAATCACCGATGCTTGCCGTTATTGGCCAATCAAAGGAAGGTTGGCCTGTCACATGACTAACTCCATCCAAGCATTGATTGCCAATGAATCGACATTCTCAAGATGGCTGCCCCTCTGAGCGACTGCCGGATCGATGGAGCGGAATCGATAGGATTGACCTCGGTTCATGATCCGCAATACCATACATGTGGGCAAGGACACCTCTTCCATGTATGGGGGGGGCAAATCTCCGATCGGTCATTTAGTCGGCTGTCCGATTTCATCGCTCTGTTACAGCGCCGCCGCCGCTGCTGCTCTTCTCCTGTGCTACATAGCGCGCCTCTATCCCGTGATTACAATTCGTTGTTATTGTCGCAGGGAGCTGCTTGTTGTTAGGGTACGGTGTGACTCACAGCCACGCTCGTTTACCGTCGCTAAATGGGCGCCCGCTTCCCCTAGACAAAAATAAAATTAGCGCTACAGTCAAACCTTTTACACCTCTGGCGGTAATTCCGCTAAACAAATATTTAAAGCGCCGACGAAGCACATGATGATGCAGTAATTGACTCTTTTCACACGTTAATTTGTTTCGGCGTGGTTGCTTGCATTAGCGTCAACGCCACGTACAATATAAGTGGTGATAATAACAATAGCACTTCCAGTACATTTGGTATTCGTGCAATCCTTATGGCTCAGGGCTACCATGAAGGCGCGGTGTTTCACAGCTGGATGTAGTGGCTGCTCCGTGGAATCCCGCTTGAGTAATCTGCGGTAACATTTTTCTAATTTGAAAATTTTTGGCACACACACACACAAGGTTCCCACTCGCTTCGAATGATCGTCACGGTATCTTGAGCGTCACAGGAACCTTAGCGACACGGGATCTTGAGCGTCACGGGGTCTTTATCGACATAGGATTTTTAGCATCACGGCATCTTTAAATGACGACGGCGCGTCGTCATTTACAGCTAATACAAAGACACCGCATTATTAACCGGGGCGGCCTGCTGGAGCCGCATCACAACGAGCTGTGACCACAGCACCTCCGGGCCCCAGTTGATCGCACGTCGTGTTCCACGGCCAATAGACTGCGTGTTGGCCACCGCCACGCTCCGGCTAGGATACAGTTCAACTCCATCACCACTGTGCCTGGCACCCAGGAACTTTGCGATAATATATTAGTTGGTTTGATACATACGAACCGGGACTCCCTCTTCTCACACTCTTCCTACATTCCACTCTCAATTACTATAAACTATTAAACTAAACAATTTTTATTTGACCAAGTAAGGCCCACTGGGCTGGAAAGCTCCTTTTCAGAAGCGACCTGGCTATCACAAATGATAGCCCAATGAAGTGGCTCATCGTGTGGAAATCTGTCGAAGCCAAATACTCTAAGCGTACGGTGATGTTGATTCTAAATGTGGAGGGAAAAACTGGAGGACCCGGAAAAAACCCACGCGAAGAGAGACACGCAAACTCCAAATATACAGCAGCAGCAGGCGTCAAGGTTGGGATCGAACCCACGACCTCCTGTACACCAGGCGAAGTAGTTAACATCTCCTAGCCACCGTGGCACCCATTGCCTCGATTACCCTGATTAATGGGGCGCAGGGGGAGGACAGGGTGTGGGCCCCCAAAAAACACAAAATAACTAGATAACGTAAAACTGGTGTAGATTAGGGCCTGACACAAACCAGCGGGGCGTGCCGGCTCCTCGCCGCACCCATGATGACGTGCCGCCCGTGGCCGCCCGTGACCGCCCGTGACCGCCCGTGCCGCCCATGACCTCCCGTGCCGCCCATGACCTCCCGTGCCGCCCATGACCTCCCGTGCCGCCCGTGACCGCCCGTGACCGCCCGTGACCTCCCGTGCCGCCCGTGGCCGCCCATGACCGCCCGTGCCGACCGTGCCGCCCGTGCTGCCCGTGACCGCCCGTGACCGCCCGTGACCGCCCATGACCGCCCGTGGCCGCCCGTGACCGCCCATGACCGCCCGTGGCCGCCCGTGACCGCCCGTGACCGCCCGTGGCCGCCCGTGACCGCCCGTGACCGCCCATGACCGCCCGTGCCGACCGTGACCGCCCGTGACCGCCCGTGACCTCCCGTGCCGCCCGTGCCGCCCGTGACCGCCCATGACCGCCCGTGCCGCCCACAGGTGCTGGAGGTCCACGAGAAGCTGGAGAGGCAGGCGCGGGAGCGAGACATGAGCGAGAAGGAGAAGGCCATCGTGCGCGAGATGTGTAACGTACGTCGCCCCCCCCCACACCACCCTGCCACCCCCCACCCTGTCCCCCCGGACCCCCCTCTCCACATGGAGACGCGGGGGAGACGCAGGGAGACGCAAAGAGATACGCGGGGAGACACGGGGAGAACCAATGAGGTGCCATAGGGAGACAGATACTAGGGCATCAGAATCTGTATTTATACTGCAGGAGGAATCCGATGAGCTATGAAGCTCTTGTTCACAGATGTCCAGTAGGGACGGGTCAGAACGCTATAACAACAAAGAATAAAAACACAATAGGAGTACAAAGTATAGGAAAGGTAAACAAATCGCTAACAAAAATATACACGTTAAACTACATTTTTTTTTATCTTACCAGGTAAAGCCCACTGAGGCCTTCACTTATTTCTCAGAAGCGACCTGGCCACAAATGATAGGTCAACAAAGTGGCTCACCATCGTGTGGAGATTTATAGCAGCAAAAAATAATCTCAATAATCTCAACGCAGGCAGACACAGCGAGTCGCAGCCTGTGGGCGCAACAGAGGGAGGAGGACAGCTGCCGTGTACCGAGTATCTGCGTGCGTTCACGCCGCACGGAGCACACCCGCGCTAATCGGAGGCGCGAGGGGGAAGGACAACAAACTGAACACGAAATGCAGTTGTACAGAAAGTGAGTTTTGAATATGCGTGCTCAAGGTGTTTCATGACATGCCAATATAGAAAGTGAGTTTTGAATCCACGTGGTTTAAAAGTGCATAGCTCCAAGGGGGCCTTGGTCGGGGCGGCCTCTCGCCCACCACTGGGTGGGGTCGCCGTTCACGTCCCGGAGAGCTGCGGGTTCGAGCTGTTGCCGTTTGACGATCAGATGAATCGACGTCCCTGGTGAGGTGGGGGGGGGGTACGTGAGAGGGCATTTAGGGCGGAGGCGGTTAGTGGGGGGGGGGGTGCTGAGTGGCACAAACGCCACGGGGGGTATGGGAGGGTAGGGCGGGTTTCACCGTCAATGACAAACCCCGATGTCCGTGGCCCACGAGACGGGGAATGTGGGGTGAGTGCGTGCGTGTGCGATCCGAAGGGCGAATCTTCGTGCCACCCGCTCGCTCGCCCACTCACGGGACTACAGAGACAAAGATCCCCCGTGTAGCCTCAACAGACAGTCGGGGAAAGTGCTGTCAGCGAGCACCAATGAAGGCAGGCACGGCACACGAGGAGGTCGGTGGCCAGCACCGTGCCCGGCTGCCTTTGTATTCCCAGTGGCGATGTTTACTACACACCGCACCAGGTACTCATTTGAGACTGAATCGACCAATGGGAGGCCCAGGACCGGTTCAGATAATCGTCACTGGTGTTGACCGTTAGTGGGAATTGAACCCAGGTCGCCAGGTTCATAGCGCAGCGCGCTAACCGCTACACAACCGCTCCCCACTCGCGACACACACGCACACACGCGCACTCACGCACACACACGCGCTCACGCACACATCACGACCGCCCTCCTTCTCCCCGTCTCCTCTCCTCCACCAGGTGGTTTGGCGGAAACTGGGAGACACCTCGGGCCCCCCACCACCGGCCCGGCCGCCCCCACCGCACTACCCGGGTCCCGTGTGAAGTGGGGGGGGGACGGCGGGGGGGGGTACCCCCCCACTCCCAGCAGCAGCAGCAGCCTGGAAGTGTCACCTCGCCCCCTCGCCCGTCAATGGGGGGGCACCAGGGCTGGGAGTCGAGCTTGGGATGGGGACCTTGAGGGGGAGCGGGCAGGGGGCAAAGATGTCGTTGTGTTTAGAGTCTCGTGGGGGACGAGGCTCCTGCCACATTTTCATTTGAGTTGCTGAGCACAGGAGGCCCGAAGCGCCGAGCGGTCAGCAACAAGGAGCACTGCCACTGTAGTAATCGCTAAGAACTGGAAACGCGCTCCTTGAACAGAGCGAGATTGTTGTTGTTGTTGTGAGAGCTGAGTGGGGGACAGAGAAGAGACGATGGTGGTGGGTGGAGGAGGGAACTCTACACAGTGGAGCAGTACGAGAGGACACGCAGACAGAGAAGTGAGGTGACCTGCAGTGTGGAGAGTGAGTGGGTGGGTGAGTGGGTGAGAGTGCATAGGTGAGTGGGTGGGTGTGTTGTTGTGACCTGCAGCAGGGTGGTGGTGAATGAACGTGCGATGTGGACGCAGCGAAACAAGGCAGCCAGCGAAGTTCATGGGAGCAAGAACCGCGTAGTCGAAGTAGCGATAGAAGAGTGATAAGGAAGTGATAGAAGAGTGATGAGGAAGTGATAGAAGAGTGATAAGGAAGTGATAGAAGAGTGATAAGGAAGTGATAGAAGAGTGATAAGGAAGTGATAGAAGAGTGATGAGGAAGTGATAGAAGAGTGACAAGGAAGTGATAGAAGAGTGATAAGGAAGTGATAGAAGAGTGATAAGGAAGTGATAGAAGAGTGATGAGGAAGTGATAGAAGAGTGATGAGGAAGTGATAGAAGAGTGATAAGGAAGTGATAGAAGAGTGATGAGGAAGTGATAGAAGAGTGATGAGGAAGTGATGGAAGAGTGATGAGGAAGTGATAGAAGAGTGATAAGGAAGTGATAGAAGAGTGATGAGGAAGTGATAGAAAAGTGATAAGGAAGTGATAGAAGAGTGATGAGGAAGTGATAGAAGAGTGACAAGGAAGTGATAGAAGAGTGACGAGGAAGTGATAGAAGAGTGATGAGGAAGTGATAGAAGAGTGATGAGGAAGTGATAGAAGAGTGATAAGGAAGTGATAGAAGAGTGATAAGGAAGTGATAGAGTGATAAGGAAGTGATAGAAGAGTGATAAGGAAGTGATAGAAGAGTGATAAGGAAGTGATAGAAGAGTGATTAGGAAGTGATAGAAGAGTGATGAGGAAGTGATAGAAGAGTGATAAGGAAGTGATAGAAGAGTGATGAGGAAGTGATAGAAGAGTGATGAGGAAGTGATAGAGTTATAAGGAAGTGATAGAAGAGTGATGAGGAAGTGATAGAAGAGTGACGAGGAAGTGATAGAAGAGTGATGAGGAAGTTATAGAAGAGTGATGAGGAAGTGATAGAAGAGTGATGAGGAAGTGATAGAAGAGTGACAAGGAAGTGATAGAAGAGTGACGAGGAAGTGATAGAAGAGTGATGAGGAAGTGATAGAAGAGTGATGAGGAAGTGATAGAAGAGTGATAAGGAAGTGATAGAAGAGTGATGAGGAAGTGATAGAAGAGTGATGAGGAAGTGATAGAAGAGTGACAAGGAAGTGATAGAAGAGTGACGAGGAAGTGATAGAAGAGTGATGAGGAAGTGATAGAAGAGTGATGAGGAAGTGATAGAAGAGTGATAAGGAAGTGATAGAAGAGTGACGAGGAAGTAATAGAAGAGTGATGAGGAAGTGATAGAAGAGTGATGAGGAAGTGATAGAAGAGTGATGAGGAAGTGATAGAAGAGTGATGAGGAAGTGATAGAAGAGTGATGAGGAAGTGATAGAAGAGTGACAAGGAAGTGATAGAAGAGTGATGAGGAAGTGATAGAAGAGTGATGAAGAAGTGATAGAAGAGTGATAAGGAAGTGATAGAAGAGTGATAAGGAAGTGATAGAAGAGTGATAAGGAAGTGATAGAAGAGTGATGAGGAAGTGATAGAAGAGTGACAAGGAAGTGATAGAAGAGTGATAAGGAAGTGATAGAAGAGTGATGAGGAAGTGATAGAAGAGTGATGAGGAAGTGATAGAAGAGTGATAAGGAAGTGATAGAAGAGTGATGAGGAAGTGATAGAAGAGTGATGAGGAAGTGATAGAAGAGTGATGAGGAAGTGATAGAAGAGTGATAAGGAAGTGATAGAAGAGTGATGAGGAAGTGATAGAAGAGTGATAAGGAAGTGATAGAAGAGTGATGAGGAAGTGATAGAAGAGTGATGAGGAAGTGATAGAGTTATAAGGAAGTGATAGAAGAGTGATGAGGAAGTGATAGAAGAGTGACGAGGAAGTGATAGAAGAGTGATGAGGAAGTTATAGAAGAGTGATGAGGAAGTGATAGAAGAGTGATGAGGAAGTGATAGAAGAGTGACAAGGAAGTGATAGAAGAGTGACGAGGAAGTGATAGAAGAGTGATGAGGAAGTGATAGAAGAGTGATGAGGAAGTGATAGAAGAGTGATAAGGAAGTGATAGAAGAGTGATGAGGAAGTGATAGAAGAGTGATGAGGAAGTGATAGAAGAGTGACAAGGAAGTGATAGAAGAGTGACGAGGAAGTGATAGAAGAGTGATGAGGAAGTGATAGAAGAGTGATGAGGAAGTGATAGAAGAGTGATAAGGAAGTGATAGAAGAGTGATGAGGAAGTGATAGAAGAGTGATGAGGAAGTGATAGAGTTATAAGGAAGTGATAGAAGAGTGATGAGGAAGTGATAGAAGAGTGATGAGGAAGTGATAGAAGAGTGATGAGGAAGTGATAGAAGAGTGACAAGGAAGTGATAGAAGAGTGATGAGGAAGTGATAGAAGAGTGATGAAGAAGTGATAAGGAAGTGATAGAAGAGTGATAAGGAAGTGATAGAAGAGTGATAAGGAAGTGATAGAAGAGTGATAAGGAAGTGATAGAAGAGTGATGAGGAAGTGATAGAAGAGTGACAAGGAAGTGATAGAAGAGTGATAAGGAAGTGATAGAAGAGTGATGAGGAAGTGATAGAAGAGTGATGAGGAAGTGATAGAAGAGTGATAAGGAAGTGATAGAAGAGTGATGAGGAAGTGATAGAAGAGTGATGAGGAAGTGATAGAAGAGTGATGAGGAAGTGATAGAAGAGTGATAAGGAAGTGATAGAAGAGTGATAAGGAAGTGATAGAAGAGTGACAAGGAAGTGATAGAAGAGTGACAAGGAAGTGATAGAAGAGTGATAAGGAAGTGATAGAAGAGTAATAAGGAAGTGATAGAAGAGTGATGAGGAAGTCATAGAAGAGTGATAAGGAAGTGATAGAAGAGTGATAAGGAAGTGATAGAAGAGTGACAAGGAAGTGATAGAAGAGTGATGAGGAAGTGATAGAAGAGTGATTAGGAAGTGATAGAAGAGTGATGAGGAAGTGATAGAAGAGTGATTAGGAAGTGATAGAAGAGTGATGAGGAAGTGATAGAAGAGTGATTAGGAAGTGATAGAAGAGTGATGAGGAAGTGATAGAAGAGTGATTAGGAAGTGATAGAAGAGTGATGAGGAAGTGATAGAAGAGTGATGAGGAAGTGATAGAAGAGTGACAAGGAAGTGACGAACGAGCGAGTGAGCCCCAGATCGCCCCAACTGCTTCACGTCGGCCTACGAGGTGGGAACTGGGCCCTACCGCCCGAGTTGTGACAGCGGCTTCCAGCCTCACATGGGGACGCGTTGGACAAATGTTAGACACGGTGCGCATGTTTGCGTCACGTGGGAGAGAGAGAGCGGAGTTTCCAGAGATACTCTCCTGGAAATCCTTGCTGCGTGGATGGGTGGATGGGTGCTCGGACCCGCTTGCTGGACTGCCACCTCGTGGCCACCTCTTAAACGGCCCGGCGGCTCGTTGGGGAGTTCGGCAAAATCGCGTCGCGTTGGGCCTGCGTCTTGGTCGCGTTGGGCCTGCGTCTTGGTCGCGTTGGGCCTGCGTCTTGGTCGCGTTGGGCCTGCGTCTTGGTCGCGTTGGGCCTGCGTCTTGGTCGCGTTGGGCCTGCGTCTTGGTCGCGTTGGGCCTGCGTCTTGGTCGCGTTGGGCCTGCGTCGTCGTCGCGGGCGGTGCCGCCACGGGGGCCCGGCCAACGGAGAGAGCGGAGTGACGAGGTGGAAGTGGCGTCGAGTGCTTTTAGAGGAAGACTAAAGACAAAGATCCCCTGTGTAGCCTTATCACACTGTTGGGGCAAGTGCGGTTAACGAGTAGCACCTATGAAGGCTGTCACGGCACACAAGGGGGGGGCATCACGCCCGGCCGCCTTTGTCTCCCAATGGCGAAGTTTACACATTGCACCAGGTACTCACGTTGAGGCTGAGTCGACCTAGGGGACGCCCGGGACCGGTTCAGATAATCGTCAGCGGTGTTGGTTGCCGTGAGCGGGAATCGAATTGGAGGGAGACTCGGCCCTCAACGCAAGCGGCTCTGTTCGTGTCGCCCCGCCGAGGCTGCACGCAAGGCTGTCCATGACACGCTGGTGCCACGTGGAGCGGACACCTCTGCCGAGGCTGCACGCTCGTACCACGTGGAGCGGACACCTCTGCCGAGGCTGCACGCTCGTGCCACGTGGAGCTGACACCTATGCCGAGACTGCACGCTGGTGCCACGTGGAGCTGACACCTATGCCGAGGCTGCACGCTCGTGCCACGTGGAGCTGACACCTCTGCCGAGACTGCACGCTCGTGCCGCGTGGAGCTGACACCTCTGCCGAGACTGCACGCTCGTGCCACGTGGAGCTGACACCTATGCCGAGACTGCACGCTCGTGCCACGTGGAGCTGACACCTATGCCGAGGCTGCACGCTCGTGCCACGTGGAGCTGACACCTCTGCCGAGGCTGCACGCTCGTGCCACGTGGAGCTGACACCTATGCCGAGACTGCACGCTCGTGCCACGTGGAGCTGACACCTATGCCGAGACTGCACGCTCGTGCCACGTGGAGCTGACACCTATGCCGCAGTAGGACAGGGCCTCGTATCAACACTGTAGCCGGAAACTGCGATAGAGCGCAGCTCAACACGATTGCGGCACCAGATATCGGAACAAATCGATTCCTGTCACCCGAGCACGGACGCCAATACCGACCCGGGCAGGTGGCAACCCTCGTGTGTAAGTGAGTGACTTGGAAAATGAATGGGTGTATTAATAGGTGAGTGGGTGAGTGAGTGGGTGAGTTCCTGAGTGACTCGAAAAATTAATGTGCGCTTTAATGAATGGGTGAGTTACTGAGTGACTTGGAAAATGAATGGGTGTATTAATGAGTGGGTGGGTGAGCGGCCGGGTGGTATGGTCGCCACGTGTTCCACAGTCGTCCAAACCCGGATGTATTTATCGGTTAGCATGAGAGGTCGATGATCAAACCTGTACCGTAAACCGCACGATTCCGGTACCAGATCTTGGCACGAATAAAAGTCCCACCCGAGCCCAGGAAGGTGGCCGTGTGGCAACCTTTCGCGGGACATCGATAAGAGCCGCACCGCCCGTGTGTGCGTAGTGACAAGAGAAGAGCCGTGGGGGGAGGGCAGGGCCAGGGCCGTCCATAGAAGGGGGGCTGCAGTGCCCGGGGCAAACCCCACACCACGTGGGCCCTCTGACGCCAGGCACCGTGACGTTAAAGCGCCCCCCCCCCATACACGGGGCCCGGGGCGGTCTCCCCGATTCTCCGTGTACCCCAGGCACGGCTCTGTGCGCCCGTTGGGATGCAATTGCAGTCGGGGGCTTGAGCCATCTGTTGCCCGCGCGTGTTTTAATTATCTGCGTTGTGCTAATTGCCTGTCTCCGCTAATTGAGGAGGTGATGATGATGATGATCCATGCATGAGCCTACAACTCCCGTCTCTACCAAAAACCTCACCTGCTCCCGCCCGCGGTTATGTAAATATTGACACACGCGCGCACACATTACATGACAACAACAACAACCGCCATTCACCACGTAGCGATGGTGGCATCACCACGGCACTTGTGAAGAAGTCACGGGGCAAGCCTCAGGTGCCGTGGGTTCACCTGATGAGTCGACTGGCATGCACGCGCTAGCGTGCCCCACCTCGCCCTGTGCCTGTGCTGAGCTCGTTGTCTGCGAGCCTCTCTTTTTCCACCCCTCGATTCCGGAGGGCGACTGCCTGCGGTGACTCAGGAGCGTCTCTCACGAATCCTCCTCGCGAGCGGCGGCGGCGGTGGTGGCTGAGAGTGGAGGAGCTCCATTCTCTGGGGAGTGTTGCTCGTTGGCCAGCTCCGGTTTGACGGGGGGGGAGGGCATCTCTCAAAATCAGTCGAGCGACGTTATCTTTTCGCGCCTTCGATTAGCACGGGTGGCTGCGTACGGTGCGAAAGAAGTTCATGCATGCATCTTTGCATTGCCCGTTTGGATCTTGTCTGGCCTGTCTATTCACTCACAATTACATTAATTCACATCACACACGCATCGATTTCTACACACACAAATACACAGAACACCCCGTATAGTCTTCTTTGGTTCTTTCGGTAAAGTCACGTAGAATGAGAATAAAATAATAAATTGATAAAATAAAATAACACAATAATATTCTCACGACGTTTCGGCCACAACACAAGCGGCCTTCATCAGGTGAAGGGAGCGAGACTGTCTGGTAGGACAGCGCCGCTTGTGTTGTGGCCGAAACGTCGTGAGAATATTATTGTGTTGTTTTATTTTATCAATTTATTATTTTATTCTCATTCTACGTGACTTTACCGAAAGAACCAAAGAAGATGAATCATTGCAGTCACGAAAGCTTTAAATCGAAATTTAACCCCGTATAGTCTTCACAGACTCTTTGGGCAAGTGCTGCTCGCGAGTAGCAGCAGCTGTGAATGCCGGCACGACACATGGCGGGGTGGGTGGCCAGCACCACGACCGGCCGCCTTTGTCTCCCTGGTGACGATGTTTTACACCCCGCTCCAGGTACACATTCGAGGCTGAGTCGACCTAGGAGATGCCCAGTACCGGGTCAGATAATCATCACTGGTTGTCGGTGTTGGCTGAGTCGGAATCGCGAACTCGGGTCGCTGGGTTCATCGCCCGGTGTGCTAACCGCTGCGCCACCGCTCCCCGCAACAACTCCCGCCGCCGCCGTTCGCCACTAAGTGACGGTGACGTCACCACAGTGATTGTGCCAGGCTAGGTGCACACACGCATCGTGCACATCATATGCAAGTACACACACATAACAAGGACAAAGAGCCCCCGTTTAGCCTGAACAGACTGTTGGGGCAAGTGGCGTTAGCGAGCAGCACCTATGAAGGCCGGCACGGTGCACGAGGGGGTGGGGTGGCCGATACCACGGCCGGCCGCCTTTGTCTCCCTGTAGTGGCGATGTTTACACACCAGGTACTCATTTGAGGCTGAGTTGACCTAGGGGATACTCACACACGTAACGTACACATCCTGACACACAGCTGTACAATGTTTTTTTTTAATTAAGCGGCATAAAATGATATCTCATTGTGCCTCCGGGAACATCCAGTACATCCAGTACAACACAGGGTCTGTTTGAATCGCAAACTAATAACACGGAACACAGTAAGTGGTTATTTGTTTACCCGGGAAAAGCCTCGCCGACTCATTTCCAAGAGGATCCTCGCATGAGATGTTTGTCCAATTCCTCGGTGTAAAATCTATTTATTATGTTTCGTCGAAAGGACTTGGAAGTGCCAGGAGGTCATCCCACCGCGTAAGACGAGAGGAGGCGAGCAACACCGCACGAATCCGCTGGTCCACTCGCGCACACGTGGCGTGGGGAACCCGCTTGTTCTGCTGCCTCTCACCGGGTCATCTCTCCGGAGTGGCGCTGTGGGGTTTTGGGGTTTCAGCCCACGCCGATTTGTGACCACGTGGGGCGACGACCAACCACGTGAGCGTGACGACATTGCAGGGGCAGTCGGATCTTTTTGACCTCTGACACGACCCGACCTGACGGGTAACGAGCTGACCAGACCTTGCAACACGACCTCACCCGGATTAATTTGACTTCCAACCGGACCTCATCCAGTATGATTTGACCCACAAACCCACCTCACCCGGTTTAATGTGACCTCCAACCCGACCTGACCCGGTTTAATTTGACCTCCAACCGGGCCAGAACCCACAGGCCAATAGTTGTGTTTGGTTGCCTTTGTTATGTTGGCAGTGATCAAAGCACTCAACCCAGGGGGCATCTGCGCCCACAGCTTCACTTTCCGGAAAACATTTCACCACCCAACGACCACCATAGGTGGGGCTCGGCCATTGTGAGCCCTCGTTCGTACCAAATCCCGCGTGGACACTGAGGACTGGGGCCTGCGGATGGCGTGGAATGATAAAATACTGTGCTGACAAAGTGTGACCGCTTGATTTGACAAGAGGAGACGAATGTGATGATGATGCATTGAAACTCCGTTAAATAAAGGATATTGAATTTTGTACAACGACGTGACCAAGCGTGCGTTCATTACTCCCACGACTGCACAGGTTCGGGGACAAGGTTCGGGTGGGACTTTGGTGTGAACTGCAGATGTGAGGTGCGGCAGATCGGTGCCAGGAAGTTACAGGTGGCGCTCGCGTGAGGGTCTGATTGGCTAGTGCGGTGAGGTGTAGGAAGGGCAGTGTCTTGTGTAGTTAGGTGTAGGAAGGGCAGTGTCTAGTGCAGTTAGGTGTAGGAAGGGCAGTGTCTAGCTAGTTAGATGTAGGAAGGGCAGTGTCTAGTGTAGTTAGATGTAGGAAGGGCAGTGTCTAGTGGAGTTAGGTGTAGGAAGGGCAGTGTCTAGCTAGTTAGGTGTAGGAAGGGCAGTGTCTAGTGTAGTTAGATGTAGGAAGGGCAGTGTCTTGTGTAGTTAGGTGTAGGAAGGGCAGTGTCTAGTGCAGTTAGGTGTAGGAAGGGCAGTGTCTAGTGTAGTTAGGTGTAGGAAGGGCAGTGTCTAGTGTAGTTAGGTGTAGGAAGGGCAGTGTCTAGTGTAGTTAGATGTAGGAAGGGCAGTGTCTAGCTAGTGTAGTTAGGTGTAGGAAGGGCAGTGTCTAGCTAGTTAGGTGTAGGAAGGGCAGTGTCTAGTGTAGTTAGATGTAGGAAGGGCAGTGTCTTGTGTAGTTAGGTGTAGGAAGGGCAGTGTCTAGTGCAGTTAGGTGTAGGAAGGGCAGTGTCTAGTGTAGTTAGGTGTAGGAAGGGCAGTGTCTAGTGTAGTTAGGTGTAGGAAGGGCAGTGTCTAGTGTAGTTAGATGTAGGAAGGGCAGTGTCTAGCTAGTGTAGTTAGGTGTAGGAAGGGCAGTGTCTAGCTAGTTAGGTGTAGGAAGGGCAGTGTCTAGTGCAGTTAGGTGTAGGAAGGGCAGTGTCTAGTGTAGTTAGGTGTAGGAAGGGCAGTGTCTAGTGTAGTTAGGTGTAGGAAGGGCAGTGTCTAGTGTAGTTAGATGTAGGAAGGGCAGTGTCTAGCTAGTGTAGTTAGGTGTAGGAAGGGCAGTGTCTAGCTAGTTAGGTGTAGGAAGGGCAGTGTCTAGTGCAGTTAGGTGTAGGAAGGGCAGTGTCTAGTGTAGTTAGGTGTAGGAAGGGCAGTGTCTAGTGTAGTTAGGTGTAGGAAGGGCAGTGTCTAGTGGAGTTAGGTGTAGGAAGGGCAGTGTCTAGTGGAGTTAGGTGTAGGAAGGGCAGTGTCTAGTGTAGTTAGGTGTAGGAAGGGCAGTGTCTAGTGTAGTTAGGTGTAAGAAGGGCAGTGTCTAGTGTAGTTAGATGTAGGAAGGGCAGTGTCTGGTGTAGTGGGGGTGTAGGAAGGGCACTGTCTAGCTAGTGTAGTTAGGTGTAGGAAGGGCAGTGTCTAGTGTAGTTGTGTAGGAAGGGCAGTGTCTGGTGTAGGAAGGGCAGTGTCTAGTGTAGTTAGGTGTAGGAAGGGCAGTGTCTAGCTAGTTAGGTGTAGGAAGGGCAGTGTCTAGTGTAGTTAGGTGTAGGAAGGGCAGTGTCTGGTGTAGGAAGGGCAGTGTCTAGTGTAGTTGTGTAGGAAGGGCAGTGTCTGGTGTAGTTAGGTGTAGGAAGGACAGTGTCTAGTGTAGTTAGGTGTAGGAAGGGCAGTGTCTAGTGTAGTTAGATGTAGGAAGGGCAGTGTCTAGCTAGTGTAGTTAGGTGTAGGAAGGGCAGTGTCTAGCTAGTTAGGTGTAGGAAGGGCAGTGTCTAGTGCAGTTAGGTGTAGGAAGGGCAGTGTCTAGTGTAGTTAGGTGTAGGAAGGGCAGTGTCTAGTGTAGTTAGGTGTAGGAAGGGCAGTGTCTAGTGTAGTTAGGTGTAGGAAGGGCAGTGTCTAGTGTAGTTAGGTGTAGGAAGGGCAGTGTCTAGTGTAGTTAGGTGTAGGAAGGGCAGTGTCTAGTGTAGTTAGATGTAGGAAGGGCAGTGTCTGGTGTAGTGGGGGTGTAGGAAGGGCACTGTCTAGCTAGTGTAGTTAGGTGTAGGAAGGGCAGTGTCTAGTGTAGTTGTGTAGGAAGGGCAGTGTCTGGTGTAGGAAGGGCAGTGTCTAGTGTAGTTAGGTGTAGGAAGGGCAGTGTCTAGCTAGTTAGGTGTAGGAAGGGCAGTGTCTAGTGTAGTTAGGTGTAGGAAGGGCAGTGTCTGGTGTAGGAAGGGCAGTGTCTAGTGTAGTTGTGTAGGAAGGGCAGTGTCTGGTGTAGTTAGGTGTAGGAAGGACAGTGTCTAGTGTAGTTAGGTGTAGGAAGGGCAGTGTCTAGTGTAGTTGTGTAGGAAGGGCAGTGTCTGGTGTAGTTAGGTGTAGGAAGGGCAGTGTCTAGCTAGTGTAGTTAGGTGTAGGAAGGGCAGTGTCTAGTGGAGTTAGGTGTAGGAAGGGCAGTGTCTAGCTAGTTAGGTGTAGGAAGGGCAGTGTCTAGTGTAGTTAGGTGTAGGAAGGGCAGTGTCTAGTGTAGTTAGGTGTAGGAAGGGCAGTGTCTAGTGGAGTTAGGTGTAGGAAGGGCAGTGTCTAGCTAGTGTAGTTAGGTGTAGGAAGGGCAGTGTCTAGTGGAGTTAGGTGTAGGAAGGGCAGTGTCTAGCTAGTGTAGTTAGGTGTAGGAAGGGCAGTGTCTAGTGTAGTTAGATGTAGGAAGGGCAGTGTCTAATGTAGTTAGATCTAGGAAGGGCAGTGTCTAGTGTAGTTAGGTGTAGGAAGGGCAGTGTCTAGTGTAGTTAGATGTAGGAAGGGCAGTGTCTAGTGCAGTTAGGTGTAGGAAGGGCAGTGTCTAGTGTAGTTAGGTGTAGGAAGGGCAGTGTCTAGTGTAGTTAGGTGTAGGAAGGGCAGTGTCTAGTGTAGTTAGATGTAGGAAGGGCAGTGTCTAGCTAGTGTAGTTAGGTGTAGGAAGGGCAGTGTCTAGCTAGTTAGGTGTAGGAAGGGCAGTGTCTAGTGCAGTTAGGTGTAGGAAGGGCAGTGTCTAGTGTAGTTAGGTGTAGGAAGGGCAGTGTCTAGTGTAGTTAGGTGTAGGAAGGGCAGTGTCTAGTGGAGTTAGGTGTAGGAAGGGCAGTGTCTAGTGGAGTTAGGTGTAGGAAGGGCAGTGTCTAGTGTAGTTAGGTGTAGGAAGGGCAGTGTCTAGTGTAGTTAGGTGTAGGAAGGGCAGTGTCTAGTGTAGTTAGGTGTAGGAAGGGCAGTGTCTAGTGTAGTTAGGTGTAGGAAGGGCAGTGTCTAGTGTAGTTAGGTGTAAGAAGGGCAGTGTCTAGTGTAGTTAGATGTAGGAAGGGCAGTGTCTGGTGTAGTGGGGGTGTAGGAAGGGCACTGTCTAGCTAGTGTAGTTAGGTGTAGGAAGGGCAGTGTCTAGTGTAGTTGTGTAGGAAGGGCAGTGTCTGGTGTAGGAAGGGCAGTGTCTAGTGTAGTTAGGTGTAGGAAGGGCAGTGTCTAGCTAGTTAGGTGTAGGAAGGGCAGTGTCTAGTGTAGTTAGGTGTAGGAAGGACAGTGTCTAGTGTAGTTAGGTGTAGGAAGGGCAGTGTCTAGTGTAGTTGTGTAGGAAGGGCAGTGTCTGGTGTAGTTAGGTGTAGGAAGGGCAGTGTCTAGCTAGTGTAGTTAGGTGTAGGAAGGGCAGTGTCTAGTGGAGTTAGGTGTAGGAAGGGCAGTGTCTAGCTAGTTAGGTGTAGGAAGGGCAGTGTCTAGTGTAGTTAGGTGTAGGAAGGGCAGTGTCTAGTGTAGTTAGGTGTAGGAAGGGCAGTGTCTAGTGGAGTTAGGTGTAGGAAGGGCAGTGTCTAGCTAGTGTAGTTAGGTGTAGGAAGGGCAGTGTCTAGTGGAGTTAGGTGTAGGAAGGGCAGTGTCTAGCTAGTGTAGTTAGGTGTAGGAAGGGCAGTGTCTAGTGTAGTTAGATGTAGGAAGGGCAGTGTCTAATGTAGTTAGATCTAGGAAGGGCAGTGTCTAGTGTAGTTAGGTGTAGGAAGGGCAGTGTCTAGTGTAGTTAGATGTAGGAAGGGCAGTGTCTAGTGCAGTTATGTGTAGGAAGGGCAGTGTCTAGTGTAGTTAGGTGTAGGAAGGGCAGTGTCTAGTGTAGTTAGGTGTAGGAAGGGCAGTGTCTAGCTAGTTAGGTGTAGGAAGGGCAGTGTCTAGTGTAGTTAGGTGTAGGAAGGGCAGTGTCTAGTGTAGTTAGGTGTAGGAAGGGCAGTGTCTAGTGTAGTTGTGTAGGAAGGGCAGTGTCTAGTGTAGTTAGGTGTAGGAAGGGCAGTGTCTAGCTAGTGTAGTTAGAGATGAGTTGAGTGTCTGCGAGTGTGATTCGGCATAACGCTCGCGGGCAGTGTTGTCAACATTCGCTCTGCGCGGCTCTCCCTGCTGCCAGCAGGCCTGTAGCGCCCCCTGGTGAAGCACCAGCGGACTCGACTTTCCCGTGGACACGGTGGTGCCCACCCACTGTGCTCCACCGGGTGGCGCTGTGGTCACGGGCATCCGGCTCGCCGTCTGGTTCCATGAGTTCTCACGCCGGTGATGGAGATCGATCGGCTATCGATGTGACAGTCCTCACCTCCGCCCCATTCCCCACGTGGGGTCGCCACTGCAACGCGCTGTGCGTAGGTCTCAAACAGGGGCACCACAGTGGCTGTGAGATCTCCTTTGGTTCTTTCGGTAAAGTCACGTAGAATGAGAATAAAATAATAAAATAATCAAATAAAATAACACAATAACATTTTCACGACGTTTCGGCCACAACACAAGTGGCCTTCATCAGGTGAAGGTTCGAGACTGTTTCGAGGACAGCGATGGAGCGAACACAGCCAAGCTCAGCGCTGTCCTCGAGACAGTCTCGTCCCTTCACCTGATGAAGGCCACTTGTGTTGTGGCCGAAACGTCGTGATAATTTTGTTGTGTTATTTTATTTTATTAATTTATTATTTTATTCTCATTCTACGTGACTTTACCGAAAGAACCAAAGAAGATGAATCCTTGCAGTCACGAAAGCTTTAAATCGAAATTTAACTGGCTATGAGATGTTAACTACCTCGCCTGGTATACAGGAGGTCGTGGGTTCGATCCAGACCCTGACACCTTCTGCTGCTACTGTATATTTGGAGTTTGCGTCTCTCTCTCTATCATCATCACAGTGGCTATGAGATGTTAACTACCTCGCCTGGTCTACAGGAGGTCGTGGGTTCGATCCAGACCCTGACACCTGCTGCTGCTACTGTATATTCGGAGTTTGCGTCTCTCTCTCTCATCATCATCACAGTGGCTATGAGATGTTAACTACCTCGCCTGGTCTACAGGAGGTCGTGGGTTCGATCCAGACCCTGACACCTGCTGCTGCTACTGTATATTTGGAGTTTGCGTCTCTCTCTCTCATCATCATCACAGTGGCTATGAGATGTTAACTACCTCGCCTGGTATACAGGAGGTCGTGGGCTCGATCCAGACCCTGACACCTGCTGCTGCTGCTGCTGTATATTTGGAGTTTGCGTCTTTCTCTCCCCGAAGTCGCGTGGAGTTTTTCTCCGGGTCCCTCCGGGTTTCCCCCTCCACATTTACAATCAACATCACCACGTGTTTAGAGTGTGGTGGCTGATATACATTGGCCACACGATGATGATAAGCCACTTCGTTTAACTATCATTTGTAATAGGTAGCTTCTGATAAACAAATAAAGCTACAGAGCTCAGTAAGCTTTACCTGGTGAAATAAAAATAGTTATGGTAGTCAAATTGGGTAACGTCACCTGTACGATGCAGCTCCCTCTCCTCTGCTCCAGGGAGTGTTTGGGTGGTCCCACGTGACGAGTCGTTTGTTGTTTCTGGAGCAACCCCAAGGGGGAGTTACAAAGACAAAGATCCCCCGTATAGCCTTAAACATACTCTTTGGCAAGTGCTGTTACGAAGCACCTATGAAGGCGAGGGGGTGCGTGGCCAACACCACGCCCGGCCGCCTTTGTCTCCCTAGTGGCGATGTTTACACACCGCACCAGGTACTGATTTAAGGCTGAGTCGACCTAGGGGAAGCCCAGGAACGGTTCAGATAATCAGAATCAGATAATCAAAATCAGATCATCAGAATCAGATCATCAGAATCAGATAATCAGAATGAGTATTTTCCTGGCGGAATCCGATGAGCTATGAAGCTCTTTTTCACAGATGTCCAGTCGGGCGTGTAAGAACTTTACAACAACAAACGACACAAACACTTGGTAGGGTGTGTAGAGCACAAGAAAGGTGAACTCATCACCCACACACAAACAAAACTGAACCATTTCCATGCTGCCACACGAAGCCCACTGAGCTAGTAAACTTGTTGTTCAAAAGCGACCTGGGACACAAACGATAGCTCAACAAAGTGGCTCATCCTGTGGGAATGTAGAGCACGTATCGGATCCCCGGTTTGGTAGCGCACTGCGTTAACCGATGCACCACCGCTCCCCCCGGACACACGCACACACGCACACCTGTGCAAGCACGGGCACACGGACACGCGCGCACCTGCGGTCTTCCGCAGGTGCGCGCGCATGGCACGCGCGCGGCAGGTGGGGCCGAGGGAGGGGTGGGGGGTTGGAGGGGGGAGGGAGGGAGGGGTGGGGGGTTGAGTCACGGAGGTCTCGCACCTGCGAGCGGTCCCCGCTGCACAGCTGCCGCCATCACCTCCCCCCACCCCCTATCCCCCCACCCCCTATCCCCCCACCCCCTATCCCCCCACCCCCTATCCCCCCACCCCCTATCACCCCCTATCCCCACCCCTATCCCCCCACCCCTACCCCCCCACCCCTATCCCCCACCCCCTATCACCCCCTATCCCCACCCCTATCCCCCCACCCCTTATCCCCCACCCCTTATCCCCCACCCCTATCCCCCACCCCCTATCACCCACCCCCTATCCCCCACCCCCTATCCCCCACCCCCTATCCCCCACCCCCTATCACCCACCCCCTATCCCCCACCCCCTATCCCCCACCCCCTATCCCCCACCCCCTATCCCCCACCCCCTATCCCCCTGTGTGTTGTGGGTGTACTGTGTTGTGTGTGTGTACTGTGTTGTGTGTACTGTGTGTTGTGTGTGTGTACTGTGTGTGTCCTGTGTGTTGTGTGTACTGTGTGTGTACTGTGTGTTGTGTGTGTACTGTGTTGTGTGTGTACTGTGTTGTGTGTGTATTGTGTGTACTGTGTGTTGTGTGTGTGCGGTGTGTTGTGTGTGTACTGTGTGTGTACTGTGTGTTGTGTGTGTCCTGTGTGTTGTGTGTGTACTGTGTTGTGTGTGTGCGGTGTGTTGTGTGTGTACTGTGTTGTGTGTGTACTGTGTGTTGTGTGTGTCCTGTGTGTTGTGTGTGTACTGTGTTGTGTGTGTACTGCGTTGTGTGTGTCCTGTGTGTGTACTGTGGTGTGTGTGTACACTCACATACACACACTCACACACACACTGAGACATACACTCACACACACTCACATACACACAAACTCACACACACTCACACACACGCACACACACACTCACATACACACACACACTCAATACACACACACTCGCACATGCATACACACTCACACACACTCACATCCACACTCACACACACTCACATCCAGACTCACACACACTCACATACACAGAAAAACAACAACCGCCATTCGCAACTAAGTGGCGGTGACGTCACCACGACGCTTGTGCCAGGCTATGTGCACCTTGAGGCCACGTAAAGTGTCGAACGCTCGCTGGCAGGAGGTCACGGGGCAGACCCAGGTGCCATGGGTCGACTGACTGAGATGACTGGCTGATGCACCACCTGTGCCCCTACTGTGCCAACTTGCTGTGCTTTAGCCACTAAAATATCTAACTCACATACATACACACACTCACATACACACTGACACACACATTCACACACACTCACACACACTCACGCTCACATACACACACTCACACACACACATTCACACACACTCACACATTCACACACACTCACACACACTCACATACAACAACAACCGCCATTCGCCACTAAGTGGCGGTGACGTCACCACGACGCTTGTGCCAGGCCATGTGCACATTGAGGCCACGTGGAGTGTCGAACGCCCGCTGGCAGGAGGTCACGGGGCAGACCCAGGTGCCACGGGTCGACTGACTAAGATGACTGGCTGATGCACCATCTGTGTCCCCCACTGTGCCAACCTGCTGTGCTTTAGCCACCCGGCGCTCCGCTCGTTGTTGTGAGCGTCGCTCCTCCGCCCTCCGTTGTTGTTGGAGGGCGACTGCCTCCAACTGCCCAGTAGCGTCCTTCACGAGCCTTCTCCACAGAGGCCGATCTTGACACCGCTGGTACCAGTCATCGGCAAGTCCACTCAGCTCCACGTCCTCCTATACCACGTCACTCCATCTCTTCTCTAGCCCGTGCCGCGCCCGTTTAGCCCCTCGATCCGGCCGAACAAAAGCTGTTTCGGCATGCGGTGGCTGCGCATGCGGGCTACATGACCCAGCCAACGCAGCCTTGCCTGCCGGAGGAGCTCACCGATGGGACCGTGCCCAGATCTTTCAAGGATTTGTGAGCTCCTGACACAATCCAGCCTGGTTAAATCCAGGATGGTCGTAGGCAAGACAGCCTAAATGTTTCTAACCGGCGAAGATGTTCCATTAGGGGGGTCCACGTTTCGCAAGCGTAGAGAAGGGAGGGAATGACCGTGGCCGAGAAGACCTGAAGCTTAGTGCGGAGCGACAGACCAGGTAGCTTCCACACAGCATTACGCAACCGATGAAAATATATTGCCGCTCGACTCATTCGGAGTGACACCTCTGCTGTTAAACTGGAGCCGGTCATAAGCACACTGCCCAGGTATGGGAAACTCTCCACTCTCTCCACAACTGCCCCACACACACTCACACACTCACACACACATTAACACACTCACATACACACACACACTCACATACACACTCACACACACACTCACATACACACACACATTCACACACTCACACACATTAACACACTCACACACATTAACACACTCACACACACATTAACACACTCACACACACATTCACACACTCACACACTCACTCACACCCTCACACACACATTAACACACTCACACACACATTTACACACTCACACATTCACACACTCACACACACACATTCACACACAGCTCAAAGTAGCGTTTCTTGTGGAAATGAATGCCAGCCGAATCCTCTGTACGCGTGGTGATGCTGATTTCTAAATGTGGGGGGAGAAATCGGAGGACCCGGAGTAAAATCCACGCGACCACGGGGAGAGAGAGACGCGCAAACTCCAAATACACAGCAGCAGCAGCAGGCGTCAGGGTCGGGATCGAACCCACGACCTCCTGTGTACCAGGCAAGGGAGTTAACATCAGGATTTCGCAGGAGGGGGCGGTGTGTGTACTCTGTTGAACTTCTTTCGCACCGTACTTAGGCAGCCGTGATAATTGTAGGTGCGGCGGGGGGGGAAGGACAACAAACTGAACACAAAATAATTACACAGAAATTAGTTGTCAATCGACATCAGGGGTGGGGAACGTCCGGCCCGCGGGCCGGATGAGGCCCGCGGAATCATTTTGTGTCTGGCCCTGCAAAGGCAACTGCAGACGGGACTCGAAATTCAATAAATTTAGGAGAGCAAACCTGGAAATGCAGTTGCGAGTAGCAACATCGTCAGAAGCAGCTAACATCATCAATGCCAGCTAACAATATCAATACCAGCTAAGATCATCAATACCAGCTAACAATATCAATACCAGCTAAGATCATCAATACCAGCTAACAATATCAATACCAGCTAAGATCATCAATACCAGCTAACAATATCAATACCAGCTAAGATCATCAATACCAGCTAACATCATCAATACCAGCTAACATCATCACACGCCTCGCCAAAGAGAAGCAGTTCCAGCCATCGCATTAGGGGTGAGTTAATTAAATGTTTGACTAAATACAACAGGCTAATCTTCTTTGGTTCTTTCGGTAAAGTCACGTAGAATGAGAATAAAATAATAAATTGATAAAATAAAATAACACAATAATATTCTCACGACGTTTCGACCACAACACAAGCGGCCTTCATCAGGTGAAGGGACGAGACTGTCTGGTAGGACAGCGCTGGAGTGAAAAAAGCCACGTTCAGATCGCGACCTTTAAGCTGTGTCAGAAGAAACAAAGCGCCTTGACAAAGGAATTAGCATATAATTTAGCATTGAAATGGCCGAGTGATTAGCTTGTGACTGGTCACAGAAATGGCTATGTTAAAGTTAAAGCATACACATCCGCAGAGGCACCCCTTGACAAAGGAATTAGCATAGAATTTAGCATTGAAATAGCTAAGTTAAAGCATACACATCCGCAGAGGCACTCCTTGACAAAGGAATTAGCATAGAATTTAGCATTGAAATAGCTGAATGATTAGCTTGTAACTAGTCACAGAAATAACTATGTTTAAAGTCAGAGCATACACATTCACCGAGGCACCTAGTACAAATCAAACAGGAGAATTTAGCATTGAAATAACTAGGCGAATTTGGCATTGAAATAACTGAGTGATTAGCTAGTGACTGGTCACAGAAATGGCTATGTTGAAGTCAAGGTCTACACATCTGAGCTATTCACAGTAACTGGGTATACAATACAATGTATAATGAATACAATATAGTGAACCAATAAAAAACTAAAATATAAATGACCTTAATGTTATCAATAAACTCTATATTCTCCAATCAGCTAAGCTACCAACAATAAGTCGTTATATATCACAATGCTATATGGCGAAAAAATGGGTGGATTCTTAGAATATTATTGTGTTATTTCATTTTATCAATTTATTATTTTATTCTCATTCTACGTGACTTTTCCGAAAGAACCAAAAGAAGATGAATCCTTGCAGTCACGAAAGCTTTAAATCGAAAATACAACAGGCTAATTTTTAAGTTGATAATTTTGTATGGCCCGCGAATGATGTTTTATAAATATCCAAATGGCCCTTGGCAGAAAAAATGTTCCCCACCCCTGATCTAGACGATGATGATTATTTGAAAGTGCGCCTTTGTTCCGATGGGCAGCCAAGAGCTGCTGCTGCTGCTGCTGCGAAGATGACCGGAGGAGTTTGCGTGGTGGTGTTTGTTATCCTCCCTGACGACATCTGCCGTGTGGCTGCTGCTGCTGTGTGATCCCAGCTGAGTGATTTGCAGACAATGTGTGAATGTTGAACTTCGTTCGCACCGTACGTAGCCAACTGTGCTAATAGGACGCTTTAATCAACAGGGGGTCCGGCCAACCCCAGCACCATTGTGCGACTTTGTTTGGCTGTTGTGAAGAGCAACGGGCTGAGACCTTCGGCCACGCAGACGTCTCAGGGCCTGTCCCTCGTCGTCGTGAAGGTCCTCAATGCTCGTGAGCAGAGGGTCAGGGACCACGAAAACACAAAGAATATAAAAAATCGCAGGCCTCTTGATGGTACTGTAGGCTTTGATCAGGTCAATGAAGCAGAGCTTTGGGCCCTGTTAAAATTCCCTAAAACCTCTGCTGAAATGTATTATTGATGGCGATGGTAAACATCTCATTGCTTTGCTTACAACGATGGATAGACCACGGATGATGATGATGCTGTTGATGCTGATAGTGGATATCACATTGATCGTCATCCCCAAGTCGATAGGTCATAGCTGATGAGTGATGCTGCTGCTGCAGCTGACAGAGATGATGGTGCGTGGGAGTGATGGTGGAGCGAGCGAGGAGTGAGTGAGTGGTGAGTGAGTGTGTGAGTGGTGAGGAGTGAGTGGTGAGTGAGGAGTGAGTGGTGAGTGAGTGGTGAGGAGTGAGTGGTGAGTGAGTAGTGAGTGTGTGTGAGTGATTGAGGAGTGAGTGGTGAGTGAGTGACCTCTCGGCCATAGACGCAGCTGTATGAGTGACCAGGTCAGGGTGTGAGGGAGGAGTGAGGGAGGAGTGAGCCAGGAGCGAGTCAGGAGTGAGTGATGAGTGAGGGAAAAATGAGTGAGGGAGGAGTGAGTGAGGAGTGAGTGAGTGGGGAGTGAGTGAGTGAGTGAGGAGTGAGTGAGGAGTGAGTGAAGAATGAGTGAGGAGTGAGTGAGGAGTGAGTGAAGAGTTAGTGAAGAATGAGTGAGTGAGGATTGAGGAGTGAGTGAGTGAGTGAGGAGTGAGCCAGGAGCGAGTGAAGAGTGAGGGGAAAATGAGTGAGGGAGGAGTGAGGAGTGAGTGAGGAATGAGTGAGGAATGAGTGAGGCGTGAGTGAGGAGTGAGGAGTGAGTGAGGGGTGAGTGAAGGATGAGTGAGGAATGAGTGAGGAATGAGTGAGGCGTGAGTGAGGAGTGAGTGAGGGGTGAGTGAAGGATGAGTGAGGAATGAGTGATGAATGAGTGAGGAGTAAGTGAGTGAGGAGTGAGTGAAGAATGAGTGAGGAATGAGTGATACGTGAGTGAGGAGTGAGTAGTGAGTGAGGAGTGAGTGAGGAGTGAGGAATGAATGAGTGAGGAGTGAGTGAGGAATGAGTGAGGAATTAATGAGTGAGGAATGAGTGAGGAGTGAGAGAGGAATGAATGAGTGAGGAGTGAGTGAGGAATGAGTGAGGAATGAATGAGTGAGGAGTGAGGAATGAGTGAGGAGTGAGTGAATGAGTGAGTGAGGAGTGAGTGAGGAGTAAGCCAGGAGCGAGTGAAGAGTGAGGAGAAAATGAGTGAGGGAGGAGTGAGGAGTGAGGAATGAGTGAGGAGTGAGTGAGGAGTGAATGAGTGAGGAGTGAGTGAGTGAGGAGTGAGTGAGGAGTGAGTGAGTGAGGAGTGAGTGAGGAATGAGTGAGTAGTGAGTGAGGAGTGAGTGAGGAGTGAGTGAGGAGTGAGTGAGGAGTAAGTGAGGAGTGAGTGAGGAATGAATGAATGAGGAGTGAGTGAGGAATGAGTGAGGAATGAATGAGTGAAGAGTGAGGAATGAGTGAGGAGTAAGTGAGGAATGAGTGAGGAATGAGTGAGGAGTGAGGAGATGCGAATTGACTGAGGCGGTGCCTGCGAGCGATTTCAAGGATCAGGTTTTTAAAATAATTTAATAATTTAAAAGTGAACTCAAGATCGTCTCGCGAATCTCAAAGGGCAGCAGCGGCGGCAGGCTTCACGCTCTCGACACGGGTCCCGTGCCTCCAACCCTGAGCATCACGACGCATTCATAGTCACGGCGACATTCACTCATCACGCATGCACCGTGTGAAGGCATCACCGTTAACATCATCATCGTCATCATCGATAGTCAAACATCCGTTACCGCCACCACCACCACCATGTCTAGCCAGCCTCATGCAGAACGATCGTCATCACCGTTAACAATTATCAGTCATCACAATCCATAACAATCACCATCAATAAGAATAATCTTCGTAATCTCTAACAGTAATCAGCTGCACTCCTACATTGATCAATAGTCACCATCACTCCTCCCACTTATTTTACACCACCACCACCAGCTTGTGTCCCCATCATCACCAACATCAACAACCAGGGCCCACAGCTAAGAGAGGGTCCTCGCCTATAACGTCCGGCATTCTCCCTGAGACGACAATCCCACGTGTGTGGAGTTCCTGGCAGTGCCATCCTGACACTGCTGATGAGACACGCAATGTCAAAACCGTTCCAGAGCTTGGCTCGTACTCGCCTGTTAAAACCATCACCGCTGTTGACATGACGCACTCACAGGAAGAATGGATGAGGTCGTGTGTGGCTGCTGGGATGCGGTAACGACGACGACCACTATGATTGTCTAGACGGGGAGAGAAGGCGGTGCATCGTCCGATGATTGGTGCCGTGGACAGAGCTTCTTCTGCTGCGCGAGCCTCATTGGGCGTCAGCGCCCTGCTGCTGCTGCGCTCTTCGTGAGCGCTCTTCAGGCGCTCGTGATCACGGCCACCCGAGACGCCGCCACCGGCGACCCGGGCCGCTCCCAGCTGCCGCGACTCCGCGCGTCGGCGGCGTTCTCGCGGAGCCTCGAGGGGCAGCGGAGCCTCGAGGGGCACGGGGGGCACGGAGGGGAGGCGGCGGCGGGGGGGGCAGCGGCGCGCGGCTCTCGGCGGACGCGGTGCCAGCGGCGGTGCGAGGCGAGGTTCGCGGGGCAGCCGAACTTCTTCCCGCACTCCGGGCAGGGGTGCTCCACCAGCGCCATGCCCGAGCAGCGGTGCTGGGCCAGAGCCACGGCGGCCGGGAACGCGCAGCGACACAGCTGGCACACGAAGCCGGCACACGCCCTGCTGATGATGCTGCTGCTGTTGATGCTGCTGAGGCTGCTGCTGCTGATGAGGCTGCTGCTGCTGATGATGCTGTTGCTGCTGAGGCTGCTGCTGATGATGAGAGCCTCCGGTGGCGAGGCGGAACCGGGCAGCAGCAGCGGTAGCTGACCACCATCACCTCCATCACCTCCACCAACTCCACCACCACCTCCACCACCACCATCACCTCCACCACCACCTCCACCACCACCATCACCTCCATCACCTCCACCACCACCTCCACCATCACCTCCACCATCACCTCCACCACCGCTCTTGCGCGCCAGCTCGCTCGCGTTGCAAGTGGTTCTGAGCGTGGCGTCTTCACCTTCATTCGCTTCTCCATGGTTCCCACCATCATTCGCGCTCTGCTCCTGCAGAGAATGGCGTCTCTTGAGTTGAGAGCGTTCGCCAGGTGATGGTGGCGATGAGACTATTACTCCTCTTGTCGGTGGTGGTGGTGGTGATGCGACTGAAGACCATGATAAGGAGTCTAATGATGCCGCTGCTCCAGCTGTCACTCCTGCTGCTGCTGGTGCTGCTGATGGTGCTGCTGATGGTGCTGCTGATGGTGCTGCTGATGGTGCTGATGTTGTCGGCTGTCTCGCTCTCTCTGTCGCGATGATGGCGAGCAGTGTGAGGCGGCAGAGTCCCGCGAACTCACCCGGGAACCCCTCTCCCTGCTCCCCGCTCGCTCCCCCCTCCTCGAAGCCCTCGTCGTCCGCGGGGAGACGGCTCCCCTGGGGCCGCGCGGGGCTGAGGCTGCCCGGCCTCGCGGGGCTCAGCGCGGGGCCCCCGCCCATGGGGGGTGGTGCGTGGGGGTGGCGACTCCAGGCGGAGCCCACGAAGCGCTTGTCTCGCTTCACAAGGAAGCCCCGGGGCATGGCGACTCGAACCTCGCCACGAGACAGTCGAGGGCCGAGCCGCCGCCGCTTTCTGTCGGCCGCCTGGACCCGCCAAGTCTCGGCCCGCGTGCTCCGCGTCTCTGCAGTCGAGTGCGCGGGGCTAGGAGGGAGCAGCACGTGGAGCACGAGGAGCACGAGGATCACGTGGAGCACGTGGAGCACGTGGAGCACGAGGAGCACGAGGATCACGTGGAGCACGTGGAGCACGAGGATCACGTGGAGCACGAGGATCACGAGGATCACGAGGAGCACGAGGATCACGTGGAGCACGTGGAGCACGTGGAACACGAGGATCACGTGGAGCACGAGGATCACGAGGATCACGAGGAGCACGAGGATCACGTGGAGCACGAGGATCACGAGGATCACGTGGAGCACGAGGAGCACGTGGATCACGAGGAGCACGAGGAGCACGTGGAACACGAGGAACACGAAGATCACGTGGAGCTCGTGGAGCACGTGGTGCACGAGGATCACGTGGTGCACGAGGATCACGTGGTGCACGAGGATCACGTGGAGCACGAGGAGTGATCCCTGGGCACGGCGCGACCGCTGCTTTTGAAGGCGGCAGGGCGTGAGGGGCGGGGGGCGGAGGCAGCGGGGAGGGGGGCGGCGGCGCCAATCAGAGCGCGAGGAGCAGAGAGCAGATGTCGGGGTCTGGGTGAGGCCCCCGGGGGCACGAGACGAAGACACCAAACACTGACGAGTACACACACACATACACACATACATACACATACACACACTCACATACACACATACACACATTCACACACTCACATACACACACGTACATACACACACTCACATTCACATACTCACATACACACATTCACACACTCACATACACACACATACATACACACATTCACACACTCACATACACACACATACACACGTACATACACACACTCACATTCACATACTCACATACACACATACACACATACATACACACACACATTCACACACTCACATACACACACATACACATACATACACACATACACACACATACATACACACATTCACACACTCACATACACACATACACACACACTCACATACACACACTCACATACACACACATACACACGTACATACACACACTCACATTCACATACTCACATACACACATTCACACACTCACATACACACACATACATACACACATTCACACACTCACATACACACACATACACACGTACATACACACACTCACATTCACATACTCACATACACACATTCACACACTCACATACACACACACATTCACACACTCACATACACACACATACACACATACATACACATACACACACATACATACACACATTCACACACTCACATACACACACTCACATTCACACATACACACATACATACACATTCACACATTCACACACTCACATACACACATTCACACACTCACATACACACATACACAAATACATACACATACATACACACATACACATACACACATTCACACACTCACATACACACACATACACACATACATACACACACATTCACATACAACAACAACCGCCATTCGCCACTAAGTGGCGGTGACGTCACCACGACGCTTGTGCCAGGCTATGTGCACCCTGAGGCCACGTGAAGTGTCGAACACCCGCTGGCAGGAGGTCACGGGGCAGACCCAGGTGCCACGGGTCGACTGACTGAGATGACTGGCTGATGCACCACCTGTGCCCCCTACTGTGCCAACCTGCTGTGCTTTAGCCACCCGGCGCTCCGCTCATTGTTCTGAGCGTCGCTCCTCCGCCCTCCGTTGTTGTTGGAGGGCGACTGCCTCCAACTGCCCAGTAGCATCCTTCACGAGCCTCCTCCACAGAGGCCGATCTTGACACCGCTGGTACCAGTCATCGGCAAGTCCACTCAGCTCCACGTCGTCCTGTACCACATCACTCCATCTCTTCTCTAGCCCGTGCCGCGCCCGCTTAGCCCCCTCGATCCGGCCAAACAAAAGCTGTTTCGGCATGCGGTGGCTGGGCATGCGGGCTACATGACCCAGCCATCGCAGCCTTGCCTGCCAGAGGAGCTCACCGATGGGACCCTGCCCAGATCTTTCAAGGATTTGTGAGCTCCTCACACAATCCAGTCTGGTTAAACCCAGGATGGATCGTAGGCAGGCCAGCCTAAATGTTTCTAACCGGCGAAGATGTTCCATTAGGGGGGTCCACGTTTCGCAAGCGTAGAGAAGGGAGGGAATGACCGTGGCCGAGAAGACCTGAAGCTTAGTGCGGAGCGACAGACCAGGTAGCTTCCACACAGCGTTACGCAACCGATGAAAAGATATTGCCGCTCGACTGATTCGGAGTGAGACCTCTGCTGTTAAACTGGAGCCAGTCATAAGCACACTGCCCAGGTATGGGAAACTCTCCACTCTCTCCACAACTGCCCCATCACCGATTGGGAGTTGTGGGGGTGGATTGTCCGATGGTACAAAATACCCAGGCAGGTGCTTAGTTTTGGTGGGGCTGATGGTAAGGCCCCACCTCTTAGTGGCACGCTCCAGTCTCAGCAGCAGCGTCTCCAACTCCTCCTCTGACTGAGCAGCTATTACCAAATCATCAGCATACATAACGTGGTTGAGCAATAGGGAGCCATCCCTTGACCGCACCCGGGCATCGATTAGCCTCCCATTATATCTGTACTATATGGAGATTCCCCCGGTACAGCTATTGAAGGCTTCACGAACTACGTGGTCAAAATAGATGTTAAATAATGTGGGAGCCAGAGGACATCCCTGTCGCACCCCAAGGTGTACAGGGAATATCTCTGACTCCCGGCCACGTAGTTTTACCCGGGCCCGCTCACCATCATGAAGGTCCTTAATGATCGTGAGCAGAGGGTCAGGTACTCCAAAAGCACGAAGAACGACCCAGAGCCCAGGCCTACTGATGGTATCATAGGCCTTGACCAGGTCAATAAAGCAGAGATGTAGGTCTTGTTGGAATTCCCTACACCTCTGCTGTAGCAGACGGACAGAAAATATGGCATCTGTGCAGGACCGCCCTTTCCTGAAACCGCATTGGCGCTCCGCAAGCCTCTCCTCAGCGTGCCTGGCAAGGCGATGCTGAATAATCCTTGCCAGGACCTTTCCCGGCACACTGAGGAGTGAGATGCCCCTGTAGTTGTTACAGTCTGTGCGGTCCCCCTTCTTAAAAAGGGGGACCACCAGGGCATCCTTCCAATCCTGCGGAACCCGTCCAGTGGTCCAGACTGTTGTTATGATGTCAAATAGGGCAGTCTGTGCACAAACGCCACCCTCTCTCAGCATTTCGCTTGGGAGATCATCTCTGCCCGCTGCCTTTCCTGGTCTCAGACTCCGGATCGCCTTCAAAACTTCCTCAGCAGATGGCACCTCAGCCAGCCACTCACAGGGGGTGACTTCTTCCAATATTTGAGGCACCGCAGCCTCAGCAGGGTCATCCTCACTTTGTGCCACGATGTTTTCCTGGCTGAGGGATTTTCCCTCCCCCCAGGACCTCACAGAAATGCTCAGCAAATCTGCGAACCTGTTCCTGGGGGTCGGAGATTGGATCACCGTTTTTTCCCCTAATGATGGTAATAGGTGTGGCGCTGCAGGTTACTTTTTTGATGGAGTTAAATAGAGATTTGTGATCACGGGCCACTGAGGCAGACTCCATCTCCTCAGCAACCCGCGACCACCACCCATTCTTGCAGCGCCTCACGGCTCTCCGAACCTCTGAGCGAAGTCTGCGGTAAGCCTCCTCATTCTCTGACGTGGGATTCTGTAGCCGATGACAGTGGGCCTGTCGCTTTTTCTCAACCATCCTGAACACCTCCTCTGACAGCCAGGGTCTCTGGGGAGGTCTGGACCGCGTACCCAAAGCAGCCATTGCAGCTGCATGAGTCACAGTCCTAGACCTCGCCCATTTACCCTCGACATCAGGAGGAGTCGGGGACGATGCCAATCCCAGCCGCAAGCGATGTTGAAATTCTCGCTTACAACTTTCATCAGATAACTGAGACCAGGCCACTTTATGTTGGAATGGGGTCCTTGGTGTACACCCACCACCAGAGTGGAAGAATGGCAGGCGCATCTTACAGATGACTAGTCGATGGTCAGAGGGCAGATCAGCTCCACGGTAGGTCCTGGTGTCAAGGACATGGGCTCGCATTCGCTGGTCCGTCACTATGTAGTCCAGCAGATGCTCTTGCTTGGACCCGGCATGGATCCATGATGTTGTGTGGATGCGCCGATGCCGGAACAGCGTGTTGGTAATTACAAGCCCATGGGCTGCACAAAAATTTAGTAGCCTCCTACCGTTGTTATTGAGCTGATCTGGCCCATGCCCTCCAATCACTCCAGACCAGGTGCCAGTATCATGACCAACTCAGGCATTGAAGTCACCCAACATGATGACTCTATCCCGAGGGGCCACTTTAGCCAGCACCTGTGACAGGAGGTCATAGAAGGCATCTGACTCATCGGCTTTGCCTGCATCCCTCCACGGATGTTCATCTTCGGTGGGGGCATAAGTAACCACGACCACCATTCCCCGCCTCCGGTTGATGGGAAGGCGAGCCCAAAGTAGCCTGGGGCTTACAGCTTCCCACACCTCACCGCCACGCTCCCACGCCTCCTTCATTCTTTTGTTCAAAAGAAGACCCACACTCTGTTGTTTGGCAGTCTGCTGCCCCGAGGAGAGGACTGTCCACCCCTCATGGTGGCAGGAGCCAGAGCCGGTCCACCGGACCTCCTGAATGCCGCATAGATCCAGACGGTACCGGTCCAGCTCCCGACAGAGGAGTGGCAGCCTCTCCTCTGCAGTGAGCGTTCGAACATTCCCCGTGGCCATCCGTAGTGGCTTTTTATTGTTTCTGGAGGAGCCCCGAGGGTAGAGATTCAATCTCCTGGCTCCGCCAATTGGGGTTTGGCCAGGAGACGTCATAGACGCCTGTCCACCTGGGGCCTCCGGCACAAGCTTATTAGTTACATATTTCAGTCATAGTTTAGTGGTAATTAATTGAAGGTGGAGGGCTTACCAGCCCCTCGCACCCATCCAGAGCCCCCGTTTAGCAACTGTGGTTATCACAGACGCCATGAGGGGAGGAGCCAATCGGAATTGGACCTCCCCCCACAGCACTGTCCACGACAGAGTTGCCTGTCCAGCACCGGGAGGAGGTAGGGGGTTGTTTTGCCACACTTACATACACACTTACACACACACTTACATACATACTTACACACACACTTACACACATACTTACACACACACTTACACACACACTTACACACATACTTACACACACACTTACATACACACACACACTTACATACACACACACACACACACTGACATACACACTTACACACATACTTACACACACACTTACACACATACTTACACATACACCCTTACACACACACTTACACCCACACTTACACACATACTTACACACAAATACAAAGATCCCCCGTATAGCCTTAGCAGCCTTTTGGGGAAAGTGTTCTTAGCGAGCACCTATGAAGGTTGGAACGGCACACGCGGAGGTGGGACGGCCAACACCACGCCCGACCGCCTTTGTCTCCCCAATATTTGATGTTTACACACCGCACCAGGTTGATCATGAAAGTCCGAATCAGTCGAGCGGCGTCATCTTTCATCGGCTGGTTCTGTCGCTCCACACGAATCTCCGGGTCTGCCCTGAAACAGTCGTAACCTCCCTTGATGCTTGCGACACGTGGACCCCTCGAATGGAACATGCACACTGGACTGCCCACGACCCATCCTGGCTTGAAAACCAGGCTGGATTGTGTGAGGAGCTCACAAATCTGGCTGTCGCCTGCTGAAGCTAGTTGTAATTACCGCCGAAACGTCGTACTCAGATTGTAAATGTTGTGGCTTGGCTCTCCAACACACCGGTTAGCACTGTACTAGTGACGAATTGGCCATGTTCTGTTTACGTGACAACCCTTACTAGTTGGCTGTGTCGGGTGGTGGCGGGTTTTAACGACACATTTATTCATTTACGCGATCTAACCCAAAAAAGACTCTATTATGAGCTCACAAATCCTTAAAAGATCTGGACACAGTCCCATCAGTGAGCTCCTCCGACAAGCGAAGCTGCGTTGGCTGGGCCATGTAGCCCGCATGCCCAGCCACCGCGTGCCCGGCCACCGCGTGCCCGGCCACCGCGTGACCGGCCACCGCGTGCCCGGCCACCGCGTGCCCAAGCAGCTTCGGTTCGGCCGACTAGAGGCGGCTAAACGGGCGCGGCACGGGCTAGAGAAGAGATGGAGTGATGTGGTACAGGAGGACGTGGAGCTGAGTGGACTTGCCGATGACTGGTACCAGCGGTGTCAAGATCGGCCTCTGTGGAGGAGGCTCGTGAAGGACGCTGCTGGGCAGTTGGAGGCAGTCGCCCTCCAACAACAACGGGGGGTGGAGGAGCGACGCTCACAACAACGAGCGGAGCGCCAGGCGGATAAATCGGAACAAGTTGGCACAGTAGGGGGCACAGGTGGTGCATCGGCAACTCATCTCAGTCAACCCATGACACCTGCTGGGTCTGTCCCGTGACCTCCTGCCCCCTGCCACGGAGGGTCTTCCACACTTCACGTGACGGCTTCAAGGTGCACCTAGCCTGGCACAGGCGCCGTGGTGACGTCACCGCCGCTTCGTGGCGACTGGCGGCTGTCGCTGTGGTGTGTGCGGTGTGTGGTGGTGGTCTTTGTGTGAACGCTGTGTCGAGGGTGCGGCTGTGTGTTGGTACCCTCCCCCACTTCCCCCCTCACCCCCCTCCCCCACTTCTCCCCTCACCCCCCTCACCCCCCCTCCCCCACTTCTCCCCTCACCCCCCTCACCCCCCTCACCCCCCCCTCACCCCCCCTCCCCCACTTCCCCCCTCACCCCCCTCCCCCACTTCTCCCCTCACCCCCCTCACCCCCCCACCCGTCCTCTACCGCACGCGCCGCGCACGCGCCTCCTCACCTGCGCCTCCAACCCCCGCCCCTATCGCCCCGCCCCTCGCCTCTATCTCTTGTTTATACAAAGACAAAGATCTTCCCCCCACCCGTATAGCCTTCACAGACTGTTGGGGCAAGTGCTGTTAGCGAGCACCTATGGAAGTCGGCACGGCACACGACGGGGTGGGTGGCCAGCACCACGCCCGGCCGCCTTTGTCTCCCCAATGGCGATGTTTACACACCACACCAGGTACTCATTTGAGGCTGAGTCGACCTAGAGGAGGCCCAGAATCGGTGTTGGCAGTGAGCGAGAATCGAACTCGGGTCGCCGGGTTCGTAACGCAACGTGGTGTGTGTGTGTGTTACTGTTCGTGTTCGTTGTGGAGGAGGCTCGTGAAGGACGCCGCTGTTGCTACTGGGCAGTTGGAGGCAGTCGCCCTCCAGCAACAACGGAGGGCGGAGGAGCGACGCTCACAACAACGAGCGGAGCGCCGGGCGGATAAAACGCAGAAAGTTGGCCCAGGTGGTGCACCTGCCAGCCATCTCAGTCCAGCCATGGCACCTGCTGGGTCTGTTCCGTGGCCTCCTGCCAGCGGGCCTTCGACGACACTTCACGTGGCCTCAAAGTGCACCTAGCCTGGCACAATGGCCGTGGTGACGTCACCGCCACTTTGTGGTGAACGGCGGTTGTTGTTGTACGTGTGTGTGCGTGTGTGGTGTGTGCGTGTGTGGTGTGTGCGTGTGGTGTGTGCGTGTGGTGTGTGCGTGTGGTGTGTGCGTGTGGTGTGTGTGTGCCGTTTTGTGTGTGCACGTACGCGTCTTTTATTTTGGTATGTGTCCCCTACTGGGGGATACAAAGGTGGCCGGGCGTGGTAGTAGCCCTCACCTCGCCCTCCAGAATCGACTCCGTCATTAAATGAGTAGCCTGGTGCGATGTGTAAATATCAGCACTGGGAAGACAAAGGCGGACGGGCAGCCGGGCGTGGGTCTGCCCACCCACCCGCTCGTGTGGCGCCTCTTTCATAGGCGCGCTGCTCGCTCCAGCGCCACTTGCCCCAAGAGTCTGTGACGGCTACACGGGGGACCTTTGTCTTTGTGTAAGAGAATGCGAGGGAGCGAACAATGCCCCTTCACAGCTGCCCCCACCCCTGCCCCCTGGGGCCTGCTGACCCCTCCCCTCGCTCCGTGCCCATTGTCTCGAGGGGACCCGACCCGGCACGGGGAGCAGAGGGCTGGGGGCCACGGGGCGAGAGAATTAACATACAGCTGGGGGGTGGACACAAAGACAAAGAGCCCCCGTGTAGCCGTCACAGACTGTTGGGGCAAGTGCTGTTAGCCAGCACCAATGAAGGCCGCCACGGTGCACGACGGCGCGTGGGTGGCCAGCACCACGCCCGGCCGCCTTTGTCTCCCCCAGTGCTGATGTTTACACGCCGCGCCAGGCTACTCATTTAATGCCGAGTCGATCTGGAGGACGAGGTGTGGGCCAGCACCACGCACGGCCGCCTTTGTCTCCCCCAGTGCTGATGTTTACACGCCGCGCCAGGCTACTCATTTAATGCCGAGTCGATCTGGAGGACGAGGTGTGGGCCAGCACCACGCACGGCCGCCTTTGTCTCCCCCAGTGCTGATGTTTACACGCCGCGCCAGGCTACTCATTTAATGCCGAGTCGATCTGGAGGACGAGGCGTGGGCCAGCACCACGCACGGCCGCCTTTGTCTCCCCCAGTGCTGATGTTTACACACCCAGTCGAGTGTTCATTTGCAGGCTGAGAGTGGACCTCAGCATCAGAATCTGTATTTATATCCTGGAGGAATCCGATGAGCTATGAAGCGCTTTGTCACAGATGTCCCGACCTATGTACGTGAGACCCAGGGAGCGGTTCCGATATTCTGTCCATTTCTCGTTGGCCGTGAGCTGGAGTCGAACTCGGGTGGCCGAGACACGCGGACAGGCAGAGCGAGACACCGACAGTGAAGACTCATACAGACAGAGTATGTGTATATAACAGCCGACGTTTCGGGAAACGGTCCGTGTGCATGAGCACAATCTACGTATAATTCCTAGATTGATACTTGGCTAAGTGAATGAAGTTGTGAATGGTGGAGAAAGTGAATGAATTAGGAGGTTGACAGGGGTAAAATTCACGGATGAGCCGTGATCGAATGGTTAAGGAATGAATTGACGGGCGAATGAACGAATGAAGGACGCGTAAGGGAACAGGTGAATAAAGGACCCGGTGAATTAATGAATGAATAGGGCCAACGAAAACGCATGGGGGAATGAATGGATCGGTGATGGAATGAATGAACGAATGAACCGAGTGCTGAATGAAATAGAGTGAGTGAAGGAATTAACGAATTGTGAATGAGAGAATGCACAGTTATGTGAATGAATGGATGAATGAGTGAATGAGTGAATGAATGGGCGACTGGCGCAGGGCAACAGACGGGGCGCGCGTGACAGCTGGCGCCGCGTCACCCCCCTCAGCCCCGCCCCTCGGGGTCACGGCCTCCCGCGTCACCTGCGGCCTGAGGCGAGGGGTGGGGGGGTTGAATGGGGGGGGGGGGTTGACTGGCGGCACGTGACCCCCCCCCCCACAACTCACTCCCACTCACCACACCCACCACTCACGACCACTCACCACTCACCCCCACTCACCACACCCACCACTCACCACCACTCACCCCACTCACCACTCACGACCACTCACCACTCACCCCCACTCACCACACCCACCACTCACGACCACTCACCCCCACTCACCACACCCACCACTCACCACCACTCACCCCACTCACCACTCACGACCACTCACCACTCACCCCCACTCACCACACCCACCACTCACGACCACTCACCCCCACTCACCGCCACTCACCACTCACGACCACTCACCGCCACTCACCACTCACGACCACTCACCGCCACTCACCACACCCACCACTCACCACCACTCACAACCGCTCACCACACCCACCACTCACCACCACTCACCACCACTCACCCCCACTCACCACTCACCCCCACTCACCACTCACCGCCACTCACCACACCCACCACTAACCACCACTCACCACATCCACCACTCACCACACTCACCATCATTCACCACCACTCACCACATCCATCACTCACCACAATCACCACCACTCACCACACCTCCATTCCTCACTCTCGCTTACCGTACTCACCACACCCACCACCACTCACCACACAACCACTCACCACCACTCATCACATCCACCACTCAACACCACTCACCACCACTCACCACACCTCCATTCCTCACCTATGAAGGCCGGCACGGCACACGAGGGGGTGGAGTGGCCAGCACCACCCCCGGCCGCCTTTGTCTCCCCAGTGGCGATGTTTGCACACCGCACTAGGTACTCATTTGAGGCTGAGTCGACCTAGGGGACGCCCAGGACTGGTTCAGATAATCGCCAATTGCCTTGTTGGCCGTGAGCGGGGATCGAACTCGGTTCGATGTCGTGGTAGCGCAGCGCAGTCACCGTTACACCACCACCATCACCATCACCTCCACCATCACCTCCACCATCACCCCCACCATCACCTCCACCATCACCTCCACCATCACCTCCACCATCACCCCCACCATCACCTCCACCATCACCTCCACCATCACCCCCACCATCACCCCCACCATCACCTCCATCATCACCTCCACCATCACCTCCACCTCCACCATCACCTCCATCATCACCTCCACCATCACCTCCACCATCACCTCCACCATCACCCCCACCATCACCCCCACCATCACCTCCACCATCACCTCCATCATCACCTCCACCATCACCTCCACCTCCACCATCACCTCCATCATCACCTCCACCATCACCTCCACCATCACCTCCACCATCACCCCCACCATCACCCCCACCATCACCTCCACCATCACCCCCACCATCACCTCCACCATCACCCCCACGATCACCTCCACCTCCACCATCACCTCCACCATCACCTCCACCATCACCTCCACCATCACCTCCACCATCACCCCCACCATCACCTCCACCTCCACCATCACCTCCATCATCACCTCCACCATCACCTCCACCTCCACCATCACCTCCATCATCACCTCCACCATCACCTCCACCATCACCTCCACCATCACCCCCACCATCACCCCCACCATCACCTCCACCATCACCCCCACCATCACCTCCACCATCACCCCCACGATCACCTCCACCATCACCTCCATCATCACCTCCACCATCACCTCCACCTCCACCATCACCTCCATCATCACCTCCACCATCACCTCCATCATCACCTCCACCATCACCTCCACCTCCACCATCACCTCCATCATCACCTCCACCATCACCTCCACCATCACCTCCACTATCACCTCCACCATCACCCCCACCATCACCCCCACCATCACCTCCACCATCACCCCCACCATCACCTCCACCATCACCCCCACGATCACCTCCACCATCACCTCCACCATCACCGACCACCACCACCTCCACCATCACCTCCACCATCACCCCCACCATCACCTCCACCATCACCTCCACCATCACCCCCACCATCACCTCCACCATCACCTCCACCATCACCCCCACTATCACCCCCACCATCACCCCCACCATCACCCCCCCATCACCTCCACCATCACCTCCACCATCACCATCACCCCCACCATCACCTCCACCATCACCTCCACCATCACCTCCACCATCACCATCACCCCCACCATCATCTTCACCATCACCCCCACCATCACCCCCACCATCACCCCCACTATCACCTCCACCATCACCTCCACCATCACCCCCACCATCACCCCCACTCACCTCCACCATCACCCCCACCATCACCTCCACCATCACCCCCACCATCACCTCCACCATCACCTCCACCATCACCCCCACCATCACCTCCACCATCACCTCCACCATCACCCCCACCATCACCTCCACCATCACCTCCACCATCACCCCCACTATCACCCCCACCATCACCTCCACCTCCACCACCACCTCCATCATCACCTCCACCATCACCTCCACCTCCACCATCACCTCCATCATCACCTCCACCATAACCTCCACCATCACCTCCACTATCACCTCCACCATCACCCCCACCATCACCCCCACCACCACCTCCACCATCACCCCCACCATCACCTCCACCATCACCCCCACGATCACCTCCACCATCACCTCCACCATCACCCCCACCACCACCTCCACCATCACCTCCACCATCACCCCCACCATCACCCCCACCATCACCTCCACAATCACCCCCACCATCACCTCCACCATCACCTCCACCATCACCCCCACCATCACCCCCCCATCACCTCCACCATCACCTCCACCATCACCATCACCCCCACCATCACCTCCACCATCACCTCCACCATCACCTCCACCATCACCTCCACCATCACCATCACCCCCACCATCACCTTCACCATCACCCCCACCATCACCCCCACCATCACCCCCACTATCACCTCCACCATCACCTCCACCATCACCCCCACCATCACCCCCACTCACCTCCACCATCACCCCCACCATCACCTCCACCATCACCCCCACCATCACCTCCACCATCACCTCCACCATCACCCCCACCATCACCTCCACCATCACCTCCACCATCACCCCCACCATCACCTCCACCATCACCTCCACCATCACCCCCACTATCACCCCCACCATCACCCCCACCATCACCCCCCCATCACCTCCACCATCACCTCCACCATCACCATCACCCCCACCATCACCTCCACCATCACCTCCACCATCACCTCCACCATCACCCCCACCATCACCTTCACCATCACCCCCACCATCACCCCCACCATCACCCCCACTATCACCTCCACCATCACCTCCACCATCACCCCCACCATCACCCCCACTCACCTCCACCATCACCCCCACCATCACCTCCACCATCACCCCCACCATCACCTCCACCATCACCTCCACCATCACCCCCACCATCACCCCCACCATCACCTCCACCATCACCTCCACCATCACCCCCACCATCACCTCCACCATCACCTCCACCATCACCCCCACTATCACCCCCACCATCACCTCCACCTCCACCATCACCTCCATCATCACCTCCACCATCACCTCCACCTCCACCATCACCTCCATCATCACCTCCACCATAACCTCCACCATCACCTCCACTATCACCTCCACCATCACCCCCACCATCACCCCCACCATCACCTCCACCATCACCCCCACCATCACCTCCACCATCACCCCCACGATCACCTCCACCATCACCTCCACCATCACCCCCACCACCACCTCCACCATCACCTCCACCATCACCCCCACCATCACCCCCACCATCACCCCCACCATCACCTCCACCATCACCTCCACCATCACCCCCACATCACCTCCACCATCACCTCCACCATCACCCCCACCATCACCCCCACCATCACCCCCCCATCACCTCCACCATCACCTCCACCATCACCATCACCCCCACCATCACCTCCACCATCACCTCCACCATCACCATCACCCCCACCATCACCTTCACCATCACCCCCACCATCACCCCCACCATCACCCCCACTATCACCTCCACCATCACCTCCACCATCACCCCCACCATCACCCCCACTCACCTCCACCATCACCCCCACCATCACCTCCACCATCACCCCCACCATCACCTCCACCATCACCTCCACCATCACCCCCACCATCACCCCCACCATCACCTCCACCATCACCTCCACCATCACCCCCACCATCACCTCCACCATCACCTCCACCATCACCCCCACTATCACCCCCACCATCACCCCCACCATCACCTCCACCATCACCCCACCATCACCTCCACCATCACCTCCACCATCACCCCCACCATCACCTCCACCATCACCCCCACCATCACCCCCACCATCAACTCCACCATCACCTCCACCATCACCCCCACCATCACCTCCACCATCACCCCCATCATCACTTCCACCATCACCCCCCACCATCACCTCCACCATCACCTCCACCATCACCATCACCCCCACCATCACCTCCACCATCACCTCCACCATCACCTCCACCATCACCCCCACCATCACCTCCACCATCACCTCCACCATCACCCCCACCATGACCCCCACCATCACCTCCACCATCACCCCCACCATCACCTCTACCATCACCCCCACCATCACCTCCACTATCACCTCCACCATCACCCCCACCATCACCTCCACCATCACCTCCACCATCACCTCCACTATCACCTCCACCATCACCTCCACCGTCACCCCCACCATCACCCCCACCATCACCTCCACCATCACCCCCACCATCACCTCCACCATCACCTCCACCATCACCCCCACCATCACCTCCACCATCACCCCCACCATCACTTCCACCATCACCCCCACCATCACCTTCACCATCACCTCCACCATCACCTCCACCTCCACCATCACCTCCACCATCACCCCCACCATCACCCCCATCATCACTTCCACCATCACCCCCACCATCACCTCCACCATCACCTCCACCATCACCTCCACCATCACCCCCACCATCACCTCCACCATCACCTCCACCATCACCCCCACCATCACCTCCACCATCACCCCCACCATCACCCCCACCATCACCTCCACCATCACCTCCACCATCACCTCCACTATCACCCTCACCATCACCCCCACCATCACCCCCACCATCACCCCCACCATCACCTCCACCATCACCCCCATCATCACCTCCATCATCACCCCCACCATCACCCCCACCATCACCCCCACCATCACCTCCACCATCACCTCCACCATCACCTCGACCCCGGTCACGTAAGCCCATGCGGAGAGGAGAGGGCGAGGCTTTGAACGAGGGCACCTTCAGCTTCAAGGGGAGGTCGGGACTTTGATATCAGCGGAGTGGGTTACAGACCCACCCACTCACAACCACACACAACCACTCACAACAACACTCACAATCACTCATAACCACTCACGACTACAACAACAACAACAGCGGCCATTCGCCACAAAGTGGCGGTGACGTGACACCACGACGCTTGTGCCAGGCTAAGTGCACCTTGAGGCCACCTGAAGTGTCGAAAGCCCGCCTGCAGGAGGTCACGGGGCAGACGCAGGTGCCACGCGTCGACTGACTGAGATGACTGGCTGATGCACTACTGCCCCCTACTGTGCCAACTTGCTGTGCTTTAGCCACCCGGTGCTCCGCTCGTTGTTGTGAGTGTCGCTCCTCTGCCCTCCGTTGTTGTTGGAGGGCGACTGCCTCCAACTGACCAGTAGCGTCCTTCACGAGCCTCCTCCACAGAGGCCGATCTTGACACCGCTGGTACCAGTCATCGACAAGCCCACTCAGCTCCACGTCCTCCTGCACCACATCACTCCATCTCTTCTCTAGCCCGTGCCGCGCCCGTTTAGCCCCCTCGATCCGGCCGAACAAAAACTGTTTAGGCATGCGGTGGCTGGGCATGCGGGCTACATGGCCCAGCCAACGCAGCCTTGCCCGCCGGAGGAGCTCACCGATGGGTCTTTGTCCAGATTTTCAAGGATTTGTGAACTCCCCACACAATCCAGCCAGGTTAAACCCAGGATGGATCGTAGGCAGGCCAGCCTAAATGTTTATAACCAGCGAAGATGCTTCATTAGGACGGGCCCACGTTTCGCAAGTGCAGAGAAGGAATGGAATGACTGTGGCCGAGAAGACCTGAAGCTTAGTGCCGAGCGACAGACCAGGTAGCTTCCACACAGCGTTACGCAGCCGATGAAAAGATTTTGCCGCTCGACTTATTCGGAGTGAGACCTCTGCTGTTAAGCCGGAGCCAGTCATAAGCACACTGCCCAGGTATGGTAAACTCTCTAATCTCTCCACAAATGCCCCATCACTGATTGGGAGTTGTGGGAGTGGAGTGTCCGATGGTACAAAATACCCAGGCAGGTGCTTAGTTTTGGTGGGGCTGATGGTAAGGCCTCATCTCTTAGTGGCACGCTCCAGTCTCAGCAGCAGCGTCTCCAACTCCTCTGAGTGAGCAGTAATCACCAGATCATCGGCATACATAACGTGGTTAAGCAATAGGGCGCCATCCCTTGACTACACCCATTGTATCTGTACCAGATAGAAATTCCTCCGGTAATGTGGGAGCCAGAAGACAGCATTGTCGCACCCCAAGTGAACAGGGAATGGCTCCGACTCCCGGCCACGTAGTTTTACCCGGGCCCGCTCACTACATGAAGGTCCTAAATGATCGTGAGCAGAGTCAGGGCCTCCGAAAGCACGAAGAACAACCCAGAGCCCAGCAGGCCTACTGATGGTATCATAGGCCTTGACCAGGTCAATAAAGCAGAGATGTAGGTCTTGTTGGAATTCCCTACACCTCTGCTGTAGCAGACGGACAGAGAATATGGCATTGGGGTTCCGCAAGCCTCTCCTCAGCGTGCCTGGCAAGGCGATGTTGAATAATCATTGCCAGGACCTTTCCCGGCACACTGAGGAGTGAGATGCCCCTGTAGTTGTTACAGTCTGTGCGGTCACCCATCTTAAAGAGGGGGACCACCAGGGCATACTTCCAGTCTTGCGGAACCCGTCCAGTGGTCCAGACTGTTGTTATGATGTCAGGTAGGGCAGCCTGTACACAGACTGTGACGGTGTTGTGTAGGGCAGCCTGTACACAGACTTTCGATTAAAAGCTTTCGTGACTGCAAGGATTCATCTTCTTTGGTTCTTTCGGTAAAGTCACCACGTAGAATGAGAATAAAATAATAAATTGATAAAATAAAATAACACAATAATATTCTCACGACGTTTCGGCCACAACACAAGCGGCCTTCATCAGGTGAAGGGGACGAGACTGTCTGGAGGACAGCGCTGGAGTGAGAAAGCCACGCTATGATGACGACCTTTAAGCTGTGTGAGAGGAAACAAAGCGCCTTGACAAAGGAATTAGCGTATAATTTAGGATTGAAATGGCTGAGTGATTAGCTTGTGACTGGTCACAGAAAAGGCTATGTTAAAGTTAAAGCATACACATCCGCAAAGGCACCCCTTGACAAAGGAACCATTGGCTTAGTAACCATTGGAAAGATGTTTTAAACCATTTCCGTTCTTAATTAGTTGTATTTTACGATGACCTTCAGACCGCAGCTCTTTCGCTGGCATTGACTCTTAATACCTCTCACACCACGGTTAATGGTATGGTTTACAACATGGAGTATAACAGCGCCTCGCAGCTGTCTCTCTCCCCCTCCTCTGTAAAATACAATTAATTAAGAACGGAAATGGTTTAAAACATCTTTCCAATGGTTACTAAGCCAATGGTTCCTTTGTCAAGGGGTGCCTTTGCGGATGTGTATGCTTTAACTTTAACATAGCCTTTTCTGTGACCAGTCACAAGCTAATCACTCAGCCATTTCAATGCTAAATTCAATGCTAATTCCTTTGTCAAGGCGCTTTGTTTCTTCTCACACAGCTTAAAGGTCGTGATCTCAGCGTGGCTTTCTCACTCCAGCGCTGTCCTCCAGACAGTCTCGTCCCCTTCACCTGATGAAGGCCGCTTGTGTTGTGGCCGAAACGTCGTGAGAATATTATTGTGTTATTTTATTTTATCAATTTATTATTTTATTCTCATTCTACGTGACTTTACCGAAATAACCAAAGAAGATGTACACAGACTGTGACGGTGTGGTGTAGGGCAGCCTGTACACAGACTGTGACGGTGTGGTGTAGGGCAGTGTGTACACAGACTGTGACGGTGTGGTGTAGGGCAGCCTGTACACAGACTGTGACGGTGTGGTGTAGGGCAGCCTGTACACAGACTGTGACGGTGTGGTGTAGGGCAGTGTGTACACAGACTGTGACGGTGTGGTGTAGGGCAGCCTGTACACAGACTGTGACGGTGTGGTGTAGGAATCCGATGAGCTATGAAGCTCTTTCTCACACAGTCGGGGGCACGAGGCCGGCAAATGATCACATCTTGAGACATGAGTGGAAGGCGCCTTACAAAGAAATGTTAATTATTAACAACAAACAATACCAGAAATAACGATAGGAGTGCAAAATAGATTAAAGGTAAGGGAGTGTTTAAGTACAAAGTTCTAAAGCGATCTATCATCGGGCTGCGAGCGCAGAGAAACGCCACAAATAACCTCGACATGTGAAAAAAATGCAACCAGATATCGCGATAATCACCACATCGCGATATGTAATGGTCAACGATACGATATCGCGATATCGCGATATCGTATCGTTGACCATTGCAAATAGCGTTCAGTCTCATCAACTCCGTCCACCCGGCCGCCACCAGGGGGCGCGACTGCACCACGACACGAACTTAATTCCAGTTGCCTTCAATACAAGCCAGAGCTGAACGGGTTTCCACTTGCAGTGTCTCATCAGCAGTGACAGGCTCCATTTACACAACGCTGCTGAGCTGCCCGCTGTTTGTAGGCAAGGGCCCGTCTCTCTCGAGAACTGCAAGAACTGGAGTCACAACGACAACTGGAATCACAACAACTAGAGTCACAACGAGAACTAGAGTCACAACGAGAACTGGAGTCACAACGACAACTGGAGTCACAACGAGAACTGGAGTCACAACGAGAACTGGAGTCACAACAACTAGAGTCACAACGAGAACTGAAGTCACAACGAGAACTGGAGTCACAACCACAACTGGAGTCACAACGACAACTAGAGTCACAACGAGAACTGGAGTCACAACGAGAACTGGAGTCACAACGAGAACTGGAGTCACAACAACTAGAGTCACAACAACAACTGGAGTCACAACAAGAACTGGAGTCACAACAACTAGAGTCACAACAACTAGAGTCACAACAACAACTGGAGTCACAACAAGAACTGGAGTCACAACAACTAGAGTCACAACAACTAGAGTCACAACCACAACTAGAGTCACAACCACAACTAGAGTCACAACAACTAGAGTCACAACAACTAGAGTCACAACCACAACTAGAGTCACAACAACTGGAGTCACAACAACTAGAGTCACAACAAGAACTAGAGTCACAACAACTAGAGTCACAACAAGAACTGGAGTCACAACAACTAGAGTCACAACAAGAACTAGAGTCACAACAACCAGAGTCACAACAAGAACTAGAGTCACAACAACTAGAGTCACAACAACTGGAGTCACAACAACTGGAGTCACAACGACAACTGGAGTCACAACAACTGGAGTCACAACGAGAACTGGAGCCACAACGAGAACTGGAGTCACAACAACTGGAGTCACAACGAGAACTGGAGTCACAACAACTAGAGTCACAACGAGAACTGGAGTCACAACAACTAGAGTCACAACGAGAACTGGAGTCACAACAACTAGAGTCACAACAAGAACTGGAGCCACAACGAGAACTGGAGTCACAACCACAACTAGAGTCACAACAACTAGAGTCACAACGAGAACTAGAGTCACAACAACTAGAGTCACAACAAGAACTAGAGTCACAACAACTAGAGTCACAACAAGAACTAGAGTCACAACAACTAGAGTCACAACAAGAACTGGAGTCACAACAACTAGAGTCACAACAACTAGAGTCACAACAAGAACTAGAGTCACAACATGAACAGTATTTTGCATTTATCTTCGTGTGGAAGGATGCAGTGATGTGGGAGGGAGGGATGGAGGGGTGGGGGGTGTAGGGGTGGGGGGGTGGAGAGATGCGAGAAGGAGGCAAATCTGGGTCCGTGTGCCCTGGATGAGACCACGTGATCCTCCTCCCCTCCACGTGGGGATGGGTGTGGAGAGGGGGGCACGGTGGGGGGAGGGAAGGGCAATGGGTGCACAGAGGGCAAAGATGCCGACCGTGCCGATAACGCCACAGATTAAACACTGAAATAGCTGACGCTCTCAGCGCCACGGGAGTTATTCTTACGGTGCGAGGGGGGGCTACCTGCTCACGTGGGGGGGGGGGGGGGGGGGTGGTCGTGAACGCGAGCGGGGAGCGGTGGGGTGCGCCTGTGGCTCACTGCGCCACGCACCCGCCCACCTGAGTTCAATTCCGGGCACGCGAACATCGGCGGCGAGCGACTGTTGCGTTAACAGCAGTCCCGGGCCTCTCCTACGTAGACTCAGCCGTAACAACGCAAACAGAAGAGCACCTGGTGCAGCGTGCGAAAGATCGGCACACCGGGCAGACGAAGGCAGCCGGGCGCTAATAGGTGCTCGCTAACAGCAGCACTCGTCCCTACAGCCACGATGGAGGCTACACGGGGTGATAGCTGCACCCCGCTCCGCCCCCTATGACCCCCCAAGGCTCTTAACTCTGCGCCCCCCGCCCCAACATTCCGAGCGGCAGGGATTAGCGCCGTGTTAGTGCAGCAGGGATTAGCGCCGTGTTAGTGCAGCAGGGATTAGCGCCGTGTTAGTGCAGCAGGGATTAGCGCCGTGTTAGTGCGGCAGGGATTAGCGCCGTGTTAGTGCGGCAGGGATTAGCGCCGTGTTAGTGCGGCAGGGATTAGCGCCGTGTTAGTGCAGCAGGGATTAGCGCCGTGTTAGTGTGGCAGGGATTAGCGCCGTGTTAGTGCAGCAGAGACAGCGCCGTGTTAGTGTGGCAGGGATTAGCGCCGTGTTAGTGCAGCAGGGATTAGCGCCGTGTTAGTGCGGCAGGGATTAGCGCCGTGTTAGTGCAGCAGGGATTAGCGCCGTGTTAGTGCGGCAGGGATTAGCGCCGTGTTAGTGCAGCAGAGACAGCGCCGTGTTAGTGCGGCAGGGATTAGCGCCGTGTTAGTGCAGCAGGGATTAGCGCCGTGTTAGTGCAGCAGGGATTAGCGCCGTGTTAGTGCAGCAGAGACAGCGCCGTGTTAGTGTGGCAGGGATTAGCGCCGTGTTAGTGTGGCAGGGATTAGCGCCGTGTTAGTGCAGCAGAGACAGCGCCGTGTTAGTGTGGCAGGGATTAGCGCCGTGTTAGTGTGGCAGGGATTAGCGCCGTGTTAGAGCGGCAGGGATTAGCGCCGTGTTAGTGCAGCAGGGATTAGCGCCGTGTTAGTGCGGCAGGGATTAGCGCCGTGTTAGTGCGGCAGGGATTAGCGCCGTGTTAGTGCAGCAGGGATTAGCGCCGTGTTAGAGCGGCAGGGATTAGCGCCGTGTTAGTGCAGCAGGGATTAGCGCCGTGTTAGAGCGGCAGGGATTAGCGCCGTGTTAGTGCAGCAGGGATTAGCGCCGTGTTAGTGCGGCAGGGATTAGCGCCGTGTTAGTGCAGCAGGGATTAGCGCCGTGTTAGAGCGGCAGGGATTAGCGCCGTGTTAGTGCAGCAGGGATTAGCGCCGTGTTAGTGCGGCAGGGATTAGCGCCGTGTTAGTGCAGCAGGGATTAGCGCCGTGTTAGTGTGGCAGGGATTAGCGCCGTGTTAGTGCAGCAGGGATTAGCGCCGTGTTAGTGCGGCAGGGATTAGCGCCGTGTTAGTGCAGCAGGGATTAGCGCCGTGTTAGTGCGGCAGGGATTAGCGCCGTGTTAGTGCAGCAGGGATTAGCGCCGTGTTAGTGCGGCAGGGATTAGCGCCGTGTTAGTGCAGCAGGGATTAGCGCCGTGTTAGTGTGGCAGGGATTAGCGCCGTGTTAGTGCAGCAGGGATTAGCGCCGTGTTAGTGCGGCAGGGATTAGCGCCGTGTTAGTGCGGCAGGGATTAGCGCCGTGTTAGTGCAGCAGGGATTAGCGCCGTGTTAGTGCAGCAGGGATTAGCGCCGTGTTAGTGCAGCAGGGATTAGCGCCGTGTTAGTGCAGCAGGGATTAGCGCCGTGTTAGTGCAGCAGGGATTAGCGCCGTGTTAGTGCGGCAGGGATTAGCGCCGTGTTAGTGCAGCAGGGATTAGCGCCGTGTTAGTGTGGCAGGGATTAGCGCCGTGTTAGTGCAGCAGGGATTAGCGCCGTGTTAGTGCGGCAGGGATTAGCGCCGTGTTAGTGCGGCAGGGATTAGCGCCGTGTTAGTGCAGCAGGGATTAGCGCCGTGTTAGTGCAGCAGGGATTAGCGCCGTGTTAGTGCGGCAGGGATTAGCGCCGTGTTAGAGCGGCAGGGATTAGCGCCGTGTTAGTGCGGCAGGGATTAGCGCCGTGTTAGTGCAGCAGGGATTAGCGCCGTGTTAGTGCAGCAGGGATTAGCGCCGTGTTAGTGCAGCAGGGATTAGCGCCGTGTTAGTGCAGCAGGGATTAGCGCCGTGTTAGTGCGGCAGGGAGGGTCACGGCTCCCGCCTCCACTTGCATCCAGCGCCACCGCCCTCCCTAAAATCTCCCCCACTCCCCCCTCCCCTCCACCCCCCACTCCCCCCTCCCCTCCACCCCCCAGTCCCCCTCCCCTCCATCCACCTCCCCCCTCCACCCCCCACTCCCCCCTCCCCTCCACCCCCCAGTCCCACTCCCCTCCACCCCCCAGTCCCCCCTCCCCTCCACCCCCCAGGCCCCCTCCCTTCCACCCCCCAGGCCCCCTCCCCTCCATCCACCTCCCCCCTCCTACCATCTCGCCCCCCCACCCCGAGGTTCCAGACACGGGATTAACGAATTTTGTGAGGCTAAAGTAACGAGGTTTGTGAGGCTAAAGTAACGGGGTTTGTGAGGCTAAAGTAACGAGGTTTGTGAAGCTAAAGTAACGAGGATTGTGAGGCTAAAGTAACGAGGTTTGTGAGGCTAAAGTAACGGGGTTTGTGAGGCTAAAGTAACGAGGTTTGTGAGGCTAAAGTAACGAGGTTTGTGAGGCTAAAGTAACGAGGTTTGTGAGGCTAAAGTAACGGGGGTTGTGAGACTAAAGTAACGGGGTTTGTGAGGCTAAAGTAACGAGGTTTGTGAGGCTAAAGTAACGAGGTTTGTGAGGCTAAAGTAACGAGGATTGTGAGGCTAAAGTAACGAGGTTTGTGAGGCTAAAGTAACGGGGTTTGTCAGGCTAAAGTAACGAGGTTTGTGAGGCTAAAGTAACGGGGTTTGTGAGGCTAAAGTAACCAGGTTTGTGAGGCTAAAGTAACGAGGTTTGTGAGGCGAAAGTAACGAGGTTTGTGAGGCTAAAGTAACGAGGTTTGTGAAGCTAAAGTAACGAGGTTTGTGAGGCTAAAGTAACGAGGTTTGTGAGGCTAAAGTGACGAGGTTTGTGAGGCTAAAGTAACGAGGTTTGTGAGGCTAAAGTAACGAGGTTTGTGAGGCTAAAGTAACGACGTTTGTGAGGCTGAAGTAACGGGGTTTGTGAGGCTAAAGTAACGGGGTTTGTGAAGCTAAAGTAACGAGGTTTGTGAGGCTAAAGTAACGAGGTTTGTGAGGCTAGTGACGAGGTTTGTGAGGCTAAAGTAACGAGGTTTGTGAGGCTAAAGTAACGAGGTTTGTGAGGCTAGTGACGAGGTTTGTGAGGCTAAAGTAACGGGGTTTGTGAGGCTAAAGTAACGAGGTTTGTGAGGCTAAAGGAACCAGGTTTGTGAGGCTAAAGTAACCAGGTTTGTGAGGCTAAAGTAACGAGGTTTGTGAGGCTAAAGTAACGAGGTTTGTGAGGCTAAAGTAACGAGGTTTGTGAGGCTAAAGTAACGAGGTTTGTGAGGCTAAAGTAACGAGGTTTGTGAGGTTAAAGTAACGAGGTTTGTGAGGCTAAAGTAACGACGTTTGTGAGGCTGAAGTAACGGGGTTTGTGAGGCTAAAGTAACGGGGTTTGTGAAGCTAAAGTAACGAGGGTTGTGAGGCTAAAGTAACGAGGTTTGTGAGGCTAAAGTAACGAGGTTTGTGAGGCTAAAGTAACGACGTTTGTGAGGCTGAAGTAACGGGGTTTGTGAGGCTAAAGTAACGGGGTTTGTGAGGCTAAAGTAACGAGGTTTGTGAGGCTAAAGTAACGGGGTTTGTGAGGCTAAAGTAACGAGGTTTGTGAGGCTAAAGTAACGAGGTTTGTGAGGCTAAAGTAACGAGGTTTGTGAGGCTAAAGTAACGGGGGTTGTGAGACTAAAGTAACGGGGTTTGTGAGGCTAAAGTAACGAGGTTTGTGAGGCTAAAGTAACGAGGTTTGTGAGGCTAAAGTAACGAGGATTGTGAGGCTAAAGTAACGAGGTTTGTGAGGCTAAAGTAACGGGGTTTGTGAGGCTAAAGTAACGAGGTTTGTGAGGCTAAAGTAACGAGGTTTGTGAGGCTAAAGTAACGAGGATTGTGAGGCTAAAGTAACGAGGTTTGTGAGGCTAAAGTAACGGGGGGGGGTGAGGCTAAAGTAACGGGGTTTGTGAAGCTAAAGTAACGAGGTTTGTGAGGCTAAAGTAACGGGGTTTGTGAGGCTAAAGTAACGAGGTTTGTGAGGCTAAAGTAACGAGGTTTGTGAGGCTAAAGTAACGAGGATTGTGAGGCTAAAGTAACGAGGTTTGTGAGGCTAAAGTAACGGGGGTTGTGAGGCTAAAGTAACGGGGTTTGTGAAGCTAAAGTAACGAGGTTTGTGAGGCTAAAGTAACGAGGTTTGTGAGGCTAAAGTAACGAGGTTTGTGAAGCTAAAGTAACGAGGTTTGTGAGGCTAAAGTAACGAGGTTTGTGAGGCTAAAGTAACGAGGTTTGTGAGGCTAAAGTAACGGGGTTTGTGAGGCTAAAGTAACGAGGTTTGTGAAGCTAAAGTAACGAGGATTGTGAGGCTAAAGTAACGAGGTTTGTGAGGCTAAAGTAACGGGGTTTGTGAGGCTAAAGTAACGAGGTTTGTGAGGCTAAAGTAACGAGGTTTGTGAGGCTAAAGTAACGAGGTTTGTGAGGCTAAAGTAACGGGGGTTGTGAGACTAAAGTAACGGGGTTTGTGAGGCTAAAGTAACGAGGTTTGTGAGGCTAAAGTAACGAGGTTTGTGAGGCTAAAGTAACGAGGATTGTGAGGCTAAAGTAACGAGGTTTGTGAGGCTAAAGTAACGGGGTTTGTCAGGCTAAAGTAACGAGGTTTGTGAGGCTAAAGTAACGGGGTTTGTGAGGCTAAAGTAACCAGGTTTGTGAGGCTAAAGTAACGAGGTTTGTGAGGCGAAAGTAACGAGGTTTGTGAGGCTAAAGTAACGAGGTTTGTGAAGCTAAAGTAACGAGGTTTGTGAGGCTAAAGTAACGAGGTTTGTGAGGCTAAAGTGACGAGGTTTGTGAGGCTAAAGTAACGAGGTTTGTGAGGCTAAAGTAACGAGGTTTGTGAGGCTAAAGTAACGACGTTTGTGAGGCTGAAGTAACGGGGTTTGTGAGGCTAAAGTAACGGGGTTTGTGAAGCTAAAGTAACGAGGTTTGTGAGGCTAAAGTAACGAGGTTTGTGAGGCTAGTGACGAGGTTTGTGAGGCTAAAGTAACGAGGTTTGTGAGGCTAAAGTAACGAGGTTTGTGAGGCTAGTGACGAGGTTTGTGAGGCTAAAGTAACGGGGTTTGTGAGGCTAAAGTAACGAGGTTTGTGAGGCTAAAGGAACCAGGTTTGTGAGGCTAAAGTAACCAGGTTTGTGAGGCTAAAGTAACGAGGTTTGTGAGGCTAAAGTAACGAGGTTTGTGAGGCTAAAGTAACGAGGTTTGTGAGGCTAAAGTAACGAGGTTTGTGAGGCTAAAGTAACGAGGTTTGTGAGGTTAAAGTAACGAGGTTTGTGAGGCTAAAGTAACGACGTTTGTGAGGCTGAAGTAACGGGGTTTGTGAGGCTAAAGTAACGGGGTTTGTGAAGCTAAAGTAACGAGGGTTGTGAGGCTAAAGTAACGAGGTTTGTGAGGCTAAAGTAACGAGGTTTGTGAGGCTAAAGTAACGACGTTTGTGAGGCTGAAGTAACGGGGTTTGTGAGGCTAAAGTAACGGGGTTTGTGAGGCTAAAGTAACGAGGTTTGTGAGGCTAAAGTAACGGGGTTTGTGAGGCTAAAGTAACGAGGTTTGTGAGGCTAAAGTAACGAGGTTTGTGAGGCTAAAGTAACGAGGTTTGTGAGGCTAAAGTAACGGGGGTTGTGAGACTAAAGTAACGGGGTTTGTGAGGCTAAAGTAACGAGGTTTGTGAGGCTAAAGTAACGAGGTTTGTGAGGCTAAAGTAACGAGGATTGTGAGGCTAAAGTAACGAGGTTTGTGAGGCTAAAGTAACGGGGTTTGTGAGGCTAAAGTAACGAGGTTTGTGAGGCTAAAGTAACGAGGTTTGTGAGGCTAAAGTAACGAGGATTGTGAGGCTAAAGTAACGAGGTTTGTGAGGCTAAAGTAACGGGGGGGGTGAGGCTAAAGTAACGGGGTTTGTGAAGCTAAAGTAACGAGGTTTGTGAGGCTAAAGTAACGGGGTTTGTGAGGCTAAAGTAACGAGGTTTGTGAGGCTAAAGTAACGAGGTTTGTGAGGCTAAAGTAACGAGGATTGTGAGGCTAAAGTAACGAGGTTTGTGAGGCTAAAGTAACGGGGGTTGTGAGGCTAAAGTAACGGGGTTTGTGAAGCTAAAGTAACGAGGTTTGTGAGGCTAAAGTAACGAGGTTTGTGAGGCTAAAGTAACGAGGTTTGTGAAGCTAAAGTAACGAGGTTTGTGAGGCTAAAGTAACGAGGTTTGTGAGGCTAAAGTAACGAGGTTTGTGAAGCTAAAGTAACGAGGTTTGTGAGGCTAAAGTAACGAGGTTTGTGAGGCTAAAGTAACGAGGTTTGTGAGGCTGAAGTAACGGGGTTTGTGAGGCTAAAGTAACGGGGTTTGTGAAGCTAAAGTAACGAGGTTTGTGAGGCTAAAGTAACGAGGTTTGTGAGGCTAACGTAACGAGGTTTGTGAGGCTAAAGTAACGAGGTTTGTGAGGCTAAAGTAACGAGGTTTGTGAGGCTAAAGTAACTAGGTTTGTGAGGCAAAAGTAACGAGGTTTGTGAGGCTAAAGTAACGAGGTTTGTGAGGCTAAAGTAACGAGGTTTGTGAGGCTAAAGTAACGAGGTTTGTGAGGCTAAAGTAACGAGGTTTGTGAGGCTAAAGTAACGAGGATTGTGAGGCTAAAGTAACGAGGTTTGTGAGGCTAAAGTAACGAGGTTTGTGAGGCTAAAGTAACGAGGTTTGTGAGGTTAAAGTAACGAGGTTTGTGAGGCTAAAGTAACGAGGTTTGTGAGGCTAAAGTAACGGGGTTTGTGAGGCTAAAGTAACGGGGTTTGTGAAGCTAAAGTAACGAGGGTTGTGAGGCTAAAGTAACGAGGTTTGTGAGGCTAAAGTAACGAGGTTTGTGAGGCTAAAGTAACGACGTTTGTGAGGCTGAAGTAACGGGGTTTGTGAGGCTAAAGTAACGGGGTTTGTGAGGCTAAAGTAACGAGGTTTGTGAGGCTAAAGTAACGGGGTTTGTGAGGCTAAAGTAACGAGGTTTGTGAGGCTAAAGTAACGAGGTTTGTGAGGCTAAAGTAACGAGGTTTGTGAGGCTAAAGTAACGGGGGTTGTGAGACTAAAGTAACGGGGTTTGTGAGGCTAAAGTAACGAGGTTTGTGAGGCTAAAGTAACGAGGTTTGTGAGGCTAAAGTAACGAGGATTGTGAGGCTAAAGTAACGAGGTTTGTGAGGCTAAAGTAACGGGGTTTGTGAGGCTAAAGTAACGAGGTTTGTGAGGCTAAAGTAACGAGGTTTGTGAGGCTAAAGTAACGAGGATTGTGAGGCTAAAGTAACGAGGTTTGTGAGGCTAAAGTAACGGGGGGGGGTGAGGCTAAAGTAACGGGGTTTGTGAAGCTAAAGTAACGAGGTTTGTGAGGCTAAAGTAACGGGGTTTGTGAGGCTAAAGTAACGAGGTTTGTGAGGCTAAAGTAACGAGGTTTGTGAGGCTAAAGTAACGAGGATTGTGAGGCTAAAGTAACGAGGTTTGTGAGGCTAAAGTAACGGGGGTTGTGAGGCTAAAGTAACGGGGTTTGTGAAGCTAAAGTAACGAGGTTTGTGAGGCTAAAGTAACGAGGTTTGTGAGGCTAAAGTAACGAGGTTTGTGAAGCTAAAGTAACGAGGTTTGTGAGGCTAAAGTAACGAGGTTTGTGAGGCTAAAGTAACGAGGTTTGTGAGGCTAAAGTAACGGGGTTTGTGAGGCTAAAGTAACGAGGTTTGTGAAGCTAAAGTAACGAGGATTGTGAGGCTAAAGTAACGAGGTTTGTGAGGCTAAAGTAACGGGGTTTGTGAGGCTAAAGTAACGAGGTTTGTGAGGCTAAAGTAACGAGGTTTGTGAGGCTAAAGTAACGAGGTTTGTGAGGCTAAAGTAACGGGGGTTGTGAGACTAAAGTAACGGGGTTTGTGAGGCTAAAGTAACGAGGTTTGTGAGGCTAAAGTAACGAGGTTTGTGAGGCTAAAGTAACGAGGATTGTGAGGCTAAAGTAACGAGGTTTGTGAGGCTAAAGTAACGGGGTTTGTCAGGCTAAAGTAACGAGGTTTGTGAGGCTAAAGTAACGGGGTTTGTGAGGCTAAAGTAACCAGGTTTGTGAGGCTAAAGTAACGAGGTTTGTGAGGCGAAAGTAACGAGGTTTGTGAGGCTAAAGTAACGAGGTTTGTGAAGCTAAAGTAACGAGGTTTGTGAGGCTAAAGTAACGAGGTTTGTGAGGCTAAAGTGACGAGGTTTGTGAGGCTAAAGTAACGAGGTTTGTGAGGCTAAAGTAACGAGGTTTGTGAGGCTAAAGTAACGACGTTTGTGAGGCTGAAGTAACGGGGTTTGTGAGGCTAAAGTAACGGGGTTTGTGAAGCTAAAGTAACGAGGTTTGTGAGGCTAAAGTAACGAGGTTTGTGAGGCTAGTGACGAGGTTTGTGAGGCTAAAGTAACGAGGTTTGTGAGGCTAAAGTAACGAGGTTTGTGAGGCTAGTGACGAGGTTTGTGAGGCTAAAGTAACGGGGTTTGTGAGGCTAAAGTAACGAGGTTTGTGAGGCTAAAGGAACCAGGTTTGTGAGGCTAAAGTAACCAGGTTTGTGAGGCTAAAGTAACGAGGTTTGTGAGGCTAAAGTAACGAGGTTTGTGAGGCTAAAGTAACGAGGTTTGTGAGGCTAAAGTAACGAGGTTTGTGAGGCTAAAGTAACGAGGTTTGTGAGGTTAAAGTAACGAGGTTTGTGAGGCTAAAGTAACGACGTTTGTGAGGCTGAAGTAACGGGGTTTGTGAGGCTAAAGTAACGGGGTTTGTGAAGCTAAAGTAACGAGGGTTGTGAGGCTAAAGTAACGAGGTTTGTGAGGCTAAAGTAACGAGGTTTGTGAGGCTAAAGTAACGACGTTTGTGAGGCTGAAGTAACGGGGTTTGTGAGGCTAAAGTAACGGGGTTTGTGAGGCTAAAGTAACGAGGTTTGTGAGGCTAAAGTAACGGGGTTTGTGAGGCTAAAGTAACGAGGTTTGTGAGGCTAAAGTAACGAGGTTTGTGAGGCTAAAGTAACGAGGTTTGTGAGGCTAAAGTAACGGGGGTTGTGAGACTAAAGTAACGGGGTTTGTGAGGCTAAAGTAACGAGGTTTGTGAGGCTAAAGTAACGAGGTTTGTGAGGCTAAAGTAACGAGGATTGTGAGGCTAAAGTAACGAGGTTTGTGAGGCTAAAGTAACGGGGTTTGTGAGGCTAAAGTAACGAGGTTTGTGAGGCTAAAGTAACGAGGTTTGTGAGGCTAAAGTAACGAGGATTGTGAGGCTAAAGTAACGAGGTTTGTGAGGCTAAAGTAACGGGGGGGGTGAGGCTAAAGTAACGGGGTTTGTGAAGCTAAAGTAACGAGGTTTGTGAGGCTAAAGTAACGGGGTTTGTGAGGCTAAAGTAACGAGGTTTGTGAGGCTAAAGTAACGAGGTTTGTGAGGCTAAAGTAACGAGGATTGTGAGGCTAAAGTAACGAGGTTTGTGAGGCTAAAGTAACGGGGGTTGTGAGGCTAAAGTAACGGGGTTTGTGAAGCTAAAGTAACGAGGTTTGTGAGGCTAAAGTAACGAGGTTTGTGAGGCTAAAGTAACGAGGTTTGTGAAGCTAAAGTAACGAGGTTTGTGAGGCTAAAGTAACGAGGTTTGTGAGGCTAAAGTAACGAGGTTTGTGAAGCTAAAGTAACGAGGTTTGTGAGGCTAAAGTAACGAGGTTTGTGAGGCTAAAGTAACGAGGTTTGTGAGGCTAAAGTAACGAGGTTTGTGAGGCTAAAGTAACGAGGTTTGTGAGGCTAAAGGAACCAGGTTTGTGAGGCTAACGTAACGAGGTTTGTGAGGCTAAAGTAACGAGGTTTGTGAGGCTAAAGTAACGAGGTTTGTGAGGCTAAAGTAACTAGGTTTGTGAGGCAAAAGTAACGAGGTTTGTGAGGCTAAAGTAACGAGGTTTGTGAGGCTAAAGTAACGAGGTTTGTGAGGCTAAAGTAACGAGGTTTGTGAGGCTAAAGTAACGAGGTTTGTGAGGCTAAAGTAACGAGGATTGTGAGGCTAAAGTAACGAGGTTTGTGAGGCTAAAGTAACGGGGTTTGTGAGGCTAAAGTAACCAGGTTTGTGAGGCTAAAATAACGAGGTTTGTGAGGCTAAAGTAACGAGGTTTGTGAGGCTAAAGTAACGAGGTTTGTGAGGCTAAAGTAACGAGGATTGTGAGGCTAAAGTAATGAGGTTTGTGAGGCTAAAGTAACGGGGTTTGTGAGGCTAAAGTAACGGGGTTTGTGAAGCTAAAGTAACGAGGTTTGTGAGGCTAAAGTAACGAGGTTTGTGAGGCTAAAGTAACGAGGTTTGTGAAGCTAAAGTAACGAGGTTTGTGAGGCTAAAGTAACGAGGTTTGTGAGGCTAAAGTAACGAGGTTTGTGAAGCTAAAGTAACGAGGTTTGTGAGGCTAAAGTAACGAGGTTTGTGAGGCTAAAGTAACGAGGTTTGTGAGGCTAAAGTAACGAGGTTTGTGAGGCTAAAGGAACGGGGTTTGTGAGGCTAAAGTAACCAGGTTTGTGAGGCTAAAGTAACGAGGTTTGTGAGGCGAAAGTAACGAGGTTTGTGAGGCTAAAGTAACGAGGTTTGTGAAGCTAAAGTAACGAGGTTTGTGAGGCTAAAGTAACGAGGTTTGTGAGGCTAAAGTGACGAGGTTTGTGAGGCTAAAGTAACGAGGTTTGTGAGGCTAAAGTAACGAGGTTTGTGAGGCTAAAGTAACGACGTTTGTGAGGCTGAAGTAACGGGGTTTGTGAGGCTAAAGTAACGGGGTTTGTGAAGCTAAAGTAACGAGGTTTGTGAGGCTAAAGTAACGAGGTTTGTGAGGCTAGTGACGAGGTTTGTGAGGCTAAAGTAACGAGGTTTGTGAGGCTAAAGTAACGAGGTTTGTGAGGCTAGTGACGAGGTTTGTGAGGCTAAAATAACGGGGTTTGTGAGGCTAAAGTAACGAGGTTTGTGAGGCTAAAGGAACCAGGTTTGTGAGGCTAAAGTAACCAGGTTTGTGAGGCTAAAGTAACGAGGTTTGTGAGGCTAAAGTAACGAGGTTTGTGAGGCTAAAGTAACGAGGTTTGTGAGGCTAAAGTAACGAGGTTTGTGAGGCTAAAGTAACGAGGTTTGTGAGGTTAAAGTAACGAGGTTTGTGAGGCTAAAGTAACGACGTTTGTGAGGCTGAAGTAACGGGGTTTGTGAGGCTAAAGTAACGGGGTTTGTGAAGCTAAAGTAACGAGGGTTGTGAGGCTAAAGTAACGAGGTTTGTGAGGCTAAAGTAACGAGGTTTGTGAGGCTAAAGTAACGACGTTTGTGAGGCTGAAGTAACGGGGTTTGTGAGGCTAAAGTAACGGGGTTTGTGAAGCTAAAGTAACGAGGGTTGTGAGGCTAAAGTAACGAGGTTTTTGAGGCTAAAGTAACTAGGTTTGTAAGGCTAAAGTAACCAGGTTTGTGAGGCTAGTGACGAGGTTTGTGAGGCTAAAGTAACGAGGTTTGTGAGGCTAAAGTAACCAGGTTTGTGAGGCTAAAGTAACGATGTTTGTGAGGCTAAAGTAACGAGGTTTGTGAGGCTAAAGTAACGAGGTTTGTGAGGCTAAAGTAACGAGGTTTGTGAGGCTAAAGTAACGAGGTTTGTGAAGCTAAAGTAACGAGGTTTGTGAGGTTAAAGTAACGAGGTTTGCGTGTGCTGTGTGTGTTGTGTGTGCTGTGTGTGTGTATGTGCTGTGTGTGTTGTGTGTGTTGTGTGTGTGTTGTGTGCAATGTGTGTTGTATGGTGTGTGTGTTGTGTGTGTGTGTGTGGTGTGTGTGTTGTGTGTGTGTGTGTTGTGTGTGGTGTGTGTGTGTTATGTGTGTGCTGTGTGTGTGTTATGTGTGTGCTGTGTATGTGGTGTGTGTGCTGTGTGTGTTGTGTGTATTGTGTGTGTGTTGTGTGTGGTGTGTGTGTGTTGTGTGTGCTGTGTGTGTGGTGTGTGCTGTGTGTGTGTGTGTGCTATGTGTGTTGTGTGTGTTATGTGTGTGCTGTGTGTGTTGTGTGTGCCGTGTGTGTGCTGTGTGTATTGTGTGTGTTGTGTGTGGTGTGTTGCGTGTGGTGCGTGTGTGTTGTGTGTCTGTTGTGTGTGTATGTGTTGTGTGTGGTGTGTTGCGTGTGGTGTGTGTGTGTGTTGTGTGTATGGTGTGTGTGGTGTGTGTGGTGTGTTTGTACATCTCGCGTGTACCTAGCCTGGCACTTGCGCCGTGTGGTGACGTCACGGCCACGGAGTGACGAACGGCTCTGCCGCTGCTGTTGTCACGTGACCCGAGTTCAATTCCCGTTCACGAATATCAGCGAATCTCTGAGCCGCGTCCTGGGCCCTCCCCTAGGTCGACTGAGCCTTAAATGAGTTTCTGGTGCGGTGTGAAAAGACACCAGCGCTGGGAAGACAAAGGCGGTCGGGCGTTGTGCCGGTGGCGTCACCCCCTCGTGTGCCGTGACGATTGGTGCGGCTACTCGCCGACTGAAGCTCGCCCCAACAGCAGCCTGTGACTCCCAGACAGAGGATCTGCTGTAATTTCCCTTTTGTTGTTGCTGCTGATTATGATTATGATGACCCCCCCCCTTTCCTCCACACCCCCCTGCCCCCCATCCCAACAGAGCGGGGTCGTGGGGGGGGTCTCGTAGCCCCGCGATGCTGGGTCCCGTCAAGCCAAGCAAGCGGGTTGATTCACAGATCACCCCCCCGGGGTCGCGGAAGTGAGAGGGGGAGGCGTGACCCCCACCACAACCACTACCACCACAACCACCACCACCACAACCAGCACCACCACCACCACAACCACCACCACCACCACAACCACCACCACAACCACCACCACAACCACCACCACCACAACCACCACAACCACCACCACAACCACAACTACAACCACCACAACCACAACCACCACAACCACCACCACCACACTCACGCTGATCCCCCCATCTCGTCAAACACCACCACCTCCGCTTCCTGAGATATTTAACGAGCAGGTGGGGGGGGGGGGGGGCAGGGAAGAGGGGACGTGGGGAAGGGCTGCTCCCTCCACTAATTCATTATTTATCTACTCCCACAATGAGGTTCAACGTCTTTGCTGTGTGGAGTTTAGCCTCCAACCAGGACCCAGGGAGAGGGATCCTCGCCGATCCACATCGGCCACTGGTTCCAGCGAGTCTGACACTGATCCACATCGGCCACTGGTTCCAGCGAGTCTGACATTGATCCACATCGGCCACTGGTTCCAGCGAGTCTGACACTGACAGCGAGTCTGACACTGACAGCGAGTCTGACACTGATCCACATCGACCACTGGTTCCAGCGAGTCTGACACTGATCCACATCGGCCACTGGTTCCAGCGAGTCTGACACTGATCCACATCGGCCACTGGTTCCAGCGAGTCTGACACTGACAGCGAGTCTGACACTGACAGCGAGTCTGACACTGATCCACATCGGCCACTGGTTCCAGCGAGTCTGACACTGACAGCGAGTCTGACACTGATCCACATCGGCCACTGGTTCCAGCGAGTCTGACACTGATCCACATCGGCCACTGGTTCCAGCGAGTCTGACACTGCTGATGAGACGCTGATTGTAGAAGGCGGTCCAGAGTTCTGCTTGTGCAGAATCTATGCTCCTGAAATGATGCAACTTCCCATACGTCAGGCGTGGCAATCATCACCACTACAATCAGGCGTGGTAATCATCATCACAACAATTAGGCGTGGTAATCATCATCACTACAATCAGGCGTGGTAATCATCATCACTACAATCAGGCGTGGTAATCATCATCACAACAATCAGGCGTGGTAATCATCATCACAACAATCAGGCGTGGTAATCATCATCATCACTACATTCAGGGGGAATCCCCGGGTGCGGGGTCCAGGGGGAGGGGTGGAGGGAGGGGGTCCCGAGGCAGCCGAGTCCAGATGGTTCCCATTAGCAGCTCACCACACACACACACAAGTACACAGATCCCCCGTGTAGCCTTCACAGGCTACTGGGGCAAGTGCTGTTAGCGAGGAGCACCAATTAAGGCCGGCACGACACACGAGGGTGGTCAGCACCATGCCCGGCCGCCTTTGTCTCCCCCAGTGGCGATGTTTACTACACACCGCACCAGGTAACACATTTGAGGCTGAGTCGACCGAGGGGAGGCTCAGGACCGGTTCAAATAAACGTCACGTGGTGTTGGCAGTGAGTGGGATTCGAACCAGAGTCGCCAGGTCCGTAGCGCAGCGCGCTAACCACTGCACTACCACTACCATAAACACATGTAAAGACAAATATCCCCCAATAACCTTATCATCATGTTTGGGCGAGTGCTGTTAGCGAGCACCTTTGAAAGCAGGAACGGCAAACAAAGTGGCGGTGACGTCACCATGGAACTTGTGCCAGGCTACGTGCACTTTAAGGTCACGTGAAGTGTCGGACGGTCGCTGGCAGGAAGTCAGGGAACAGATCAGTGTGCCATTGGTTGACTGAGATGTCTGGCCGATGCACCACCTGTGCCCCTACACTGTGCCCCCATACAACAACCGGCATTCGCCACTAAGTGGCGGTGACGTCACCACGACGCTTGTGCCAGGCCATGTGCACCTTCAGGCCACGTGAAGTGTCAAACGCCCGCTGACAGGAGGTCACGGGGCAGACCCAAGTGCCACGGGTCGACTGACTCAGATGACTGAGATGACTGGCTGATGTACCACCTGTGCCCCTTACTGTGCCAACTTGCTGTGCTTTAACCACCCGGCGCTCCGCTGGTTGTTGTGAGCGTCGCTCCTCCGCCCTCCTTTGTTGTTGGAGGGCAACTGCCTCCAACTGCCCAGTAACGTCCTTCACGAGCCTCCTCCACAGAGGCCGATCTTGACACCGCTGGTACCAGTCATCGGCAAGTCCACTCAGCTCCATGTCCTCCTGTACCACGTCACTCCATCTCTTCTCTAGCCCATACCGCGCCCGTTTAGCCGTCTCGATCCGGCCGAACAAAAGCTGTTTCGGCATGCGGTGGCTGGGCATGCGGGCTACATGACCCAGCCAACGCAGCCTTGCCTGCCAGAGGAGCTCACCGATGGGACTTTGCCCAGATCTTTCAAGAATTTGTGAGCTCACACAATCCAGCCTGGTTAAACCCAGGATGGATCGTAGGCAGGCCAGCCTAAATGTTTCTAACCGGCGAAGATGCTCCATTCGGGGGGTCCACGTTTCCCAAGCGTAGAGAAGGGAGGGAATGACTGTTGCCGAGAAGACCTGAAGCTTCGTGCGGAGCGACAGACCAGGTAGCTTCCACACAGCGTTACGCAACCGATGAAAAGATATTGCCGCTCGACTGATCAGAGTGAGACCTCTGCTGTTAAACTGGAGCCGGTCATGAGCACACTGCCCAGGTATGGGAAACTCTCCACTCTCTCCACAACTGCCCCATCACCGATTGGGAGTTGTGGGGGTGGAGTGTCCGATGGTACAAAATACCCAGGCAGGTGCTTAGTTTTGGTGGGGCTGATGGTAAGGCCCCACCTCTTAGTGGCACGCTCATCGGCATACATAACGTGGTTGAGCAATAGGGAGTCGTCGCTTGACCGTACTCGGGCATCGATCAGCCTCCCATTATATCTGTACCAAATGGAAATTCCCCTGATACAGCTATTGAAGCCCCCATACAACAACAACAACCGCCATTCGCCACTAAGTGGCGGTGACGTCACCACGACGCTTGTGCCAGGCTATGTGCACCCTGAGGCCACGTGAAGTGTCGAACGCCCGCTGGCAGGAGGTCACGGGGCAGACCCAGGTGCCACGGGTCGACTGACTGAGATGACTGGCTGATGCACCACCTGTGCCCCCTACTGTGCCAACCTGCTGTGCTTTAGCCACCAGGCGCTCCGCTCGTTGTTCTGAGCGTCGCTCCTCCGCCCTCCGTTGTTGTTGGAGGGCGACTGCCTCCAACTGCCCAGTAGCATCCTTCACGAGCCTCCTCCACAGAGGCCGATCTTGACACCGCTGGTACCAGTCATCGGCAAGTCCACTCAGCTCTACGTCCTCCTGTACCACATCACTCCATCTCTTCTCTAGCCCGTGCCGCGCCCGCTTAGCCCCCTCAATCCGGCCAAACAAAAGCTGTTTCGGCATGCGGTGGCTGGGCATGCGGGCTACATGACCCAGCCATCGCAGCCTTGCCTGCCGGAGGAGCTCACCGATGGGACCCTGCCCAGATCTTTCAAGCATTTGTGAGCTCCTCACACAATCCAGCCTGGTTAAACCCAGGATGGATCGTAGGCAGGCCAGCCTAAATGTTTCTAACCGGCGAAGATGTTCCATTAGGGGGGTCCACGTTTCGCAAGCGTAGAGAAGGGAGGGAATGACCGTGGCCGAGAAGACCTGAAGCTTAGTGCGGAGCGACAGACCAGGTAGCTTCCACACAGCGTTACGCAACCGATGAAAAGATATTGCCGCTCGACTGATTCGGAGTGAGACCTCTGCTGTTAAACTGGAGCCAGTCATAAGCACACTGCCCAGGTATGGGAAACTCTCCACTCTCTCCACAACTGCCCCATCACTGATTGGGAGTTGTGGGGGTGGAGTGTCCGATGGTACAAAATACCCAGGCAGGTGCTTAGTTTTGGTGGGGCTGATGGTAAGGCCCCACCTCTTAGTGGCACGCTCCAGTCTCAGCAGCAGCGTCTCCAACGCCTCCTCTGACTGAGCAGCTATTACCAAATCATCAGCATACATAACGTGGTTGAGCAATAGGGAGCCATCCCTTGACCGCACCCGGGCATCGATTAGCCTCCCATTATATCTGTACCATATGGAGATTTCCCCGGTACAGCTATTGAAGGCTTCACGAACTACGTGCTCAAAATAGATGTTAAATAATGTGGGAGCCAGAGGACATCCCTGTCGCACCCCAAGGTGTACAGGGAATGGGTCTGACTCCCGGCCACGTAGTTTTACCCGGGCCCGCTCACCATCATGAAGGTCCTTAATGATCGTGAGCAGAGGGTCAGGTACTCCAAAAGCACGAAGAACGACCCAGAGTCCAGGCCTACTGATGGTATCATAGGCCTTGACCAGGTCAATAAAGCAGAGATGTAGGTCTTGTTGGAATTCCCTACACCTCTGCTGTAGCAGACGAACAGAAAATATGGCATCTGTGCAGGACCGCCCTTTCCTGAAACCGCATTGGGGCTCCGCAAGCCTCTCCTCAGCGTGCCTGGCAAGGCGATGCTGAATAATCCTTGCCAGGAGCTTTCCCGGCACACTGAGGAGTGAGATGCCCCTGTAGTTGTTACAGTCTGTGCGGTTCTTAAAAAGGGGGACCACCAGGGCATCCTTCCAATCCTGCGGAACCCGTCCAGTGGTCCAGACTGTTGTTATGATGTCATATAGGGCAGTCTGTGCACAAACGCCACCCTCCCTCAGCATTTCGCTTGGGAGATCATCTCTGCCCGCTGCCTTTCCTGGTCTCAGACTCCGGATCGCCTTCAATACTTCCTCAGCAGATGGCACCTCAGCCAGCCACTCACAGGGGGTGACTTCTTCCAATATTTGTGGCACCGCAGCCTCAGCAGGGTCATCCTTACTTTGTGCCACGATGTTTTCCTGGCTGAGGGATTTTCCCTCCTCCAGGACCTCACAGAAATGCTCAGCAAATCTGCGAACCTGTTCCTGGGGGTCGGAGATTGGATCACCATTTTTTCCCCTAATGATGGTAATAGGTGTGGCGCTGCTTGTGATCACGGGCCACTGAGGCAGACTCCATCTCCTCAGCAACCCGCGACCACCACCCATCCTTGCAGCGCCTCACGGCTCTCCGAACCTCCGAGCGAAGGCTGCGGTAAGCCTCCTCATTCTCTGACGTGGGATTCTGTAGCCGATGACAGTGGGCCTGTCGCTTTTCCTCAACCATCCTGAACACCTCCTCTGTCAGCCAGGGTCTCTGGGGAGGTCTGGACCACGTACCCAAAGCAGCCATTGCAGCTGCATGAGTCACAGTCCTAAACCTCGCCCATTTACCCTCGACATCAGGAGGAGTCGGGGACGATGCCAATCCCATCCGCAAGCGATGATGAAATTCTCGCATGCAATTTTCATCAGATAACTGAGACCAAGCCACTTTATGTTGGAATGGGGTCCTGGGTGTACACCCACCACCGGAGTGGAAGAATGGCAGGCGCATCTTACAGATGACTAGTCGATGGTCAGAGGGCAGATCAGCTCCACGGTAGGTCCTTGTATCAAGGACATGGGCTCGCATTCGCTGGTCCGTCACTATGTAGTCCAGCAGATGTTCTTGCTTGGACCCGGCATGCATCCATGATGTTGTGTGGATGCGCCGATGCCGGAACAGCGTGTTGGTAATTACAAGCCCATGGGCACAAAAATCTAGCAGCCTCCTACCGTTGTTATTGAGCTGATCTGGCCCGAGGGGCCACTTTAGCCAGCACCTGTGACAGGAGGTTATAGAAGGCATCTGACTCATCGGCTTTGCCTGCATCCCTCCACGGATGTTCATCTTCGGTGGGGGCATAAGTAACCACGGCCACCATTCCTCGCCTCCGGTTGATGGGAAGGCGAGCCCAAAGTAGCCTGGGGCTTACAGCTTCCCACACCTCACCGCCACGCTCAAAAGAAGACCGACACCCTGTTGTTTGGCAGTCTGCTGCCCCGAGTAGAGGACTGTCCACCCCTCATGGTGGCAGGAGCCAGAGCCGGTCCACCGGACCTCCTGAATGCCGCATAGATCCAGGCGGTACCGGTCCAGCTCCCGACAGAGGAGTGGCAGCCTCTCCTCTGCAGTGAGCGTTCGAACATTCCACGTGGCCACCCGTAGTGGCTTTTCGTTGTTTCTGGAGTAGCCCCGAGGGTAGGTATTGAATCTCCTGGCTCCGCCAATTGGGGTTTGGCCAGGGGACGTCATAGACGCCTGGCCCCCTGGGGCCTCCGGCACAAGCTTATTAGTTACACATTTCAGTTTAATTCGTGGTTTCGTGGTAATTAATTGAAGGTGGAGGGGTTACCAGCCCCTCGCACCCTTCCAGAGCCCCCGTTTAGCCCCTGTGGTGGACACATATGCCATGAGGGGAGGAGCCAATCAAAATTGGATCTCCCCCCACAGCACTGTCCACGACAGAGTTGCCCGTCCGGCACCTCGAGGAGGTAGGGGGTTGTTTTACCGACCCCCATACACACACTCATACACACACTCATACATACACACACTCATACACAGGGACTCTCATAGACATTTATAATCATACATACACACTCATACACTCGTATACGTACAGACTCCTATGCATGCACACTCATAAACTGTACACGTATTTATGCTTGCAAAACGGGGACTCGCTAAAAGGAACATCTGCGCCGTTTCGAAACATTCAGGCTGCCTGCCTATGATCCATCCTCGGTTTAACCAGACTGGATTGTGTGAGGAGCTCACATATCCTCGAAATGTCTGGGCACATTCCCATCGGTGAGCAAATCCATCAGGCGATGCTGCGTTGGCTTGGTCATCTAGCCCGCATGCCCAGCCACCGCATGCCCAAGCAGTTTCTCTTTGGTCCGATAAAGGGGGCTTCACAGGCACGGCATGGGCTAGAGAAGAGATGGGCTGACGTGTGAGCGGATAGGTGAGTGGGAGGATGAGCGAAAGAGAGTATGTGAGTGGTACGGGCTCGAGAGGCAATGGGCTGATGCGGTACCTCTACTTAGACCCCTGATTTGTCCCTGAGAGCAGTAGGACTCCGGAGAGTCCTGCTGGAGCAACCCTGGTGAACACTCACGGCCAACAGCTGTACTGGCTTCCCCTGGCGAACCAGGATACGGCTCCTCCTCGATGCCCACCCACGGGTAGAAGGAGTTCGTGTGATTCACCAACCCTCGCTGCTGCCTGCACAGCGCTGGGTTACAGGCAGCCATGCGCAGCAGCGTAGCCACCACCACCACCAACACGGTCGCCGCCACCACCACGGCTAAACGATTGTTTTTATCTTAGCAGGTAAGGCCCATTGAGCTACGTAGCTCTTTTTCAGAAGCGACCTGGCTATCACTAATGATAGCTCAACGAAGTAGCGGCTTACTATCATCACGTGACATTTTATAGCAGCCGAATACTCTGAACGCGTGACGTTGATTCTAAATGTGGAGGACCCGGGGAAAATCGAAAGCCCTGGAGAAAAATCCACGCGACCACGGAGAGAGAGAGATACACGCAAACTGCAAATATACAGCAGCAGCAGGCGACCCACGACCTCCTATATACCAAGCGAGGTAGTTAACATCTCCTAGCCACTGTGATGATGATGATGAGAGAGACGCAAACTCCAAATATACAGCAGCAGCAGCAGGCGTAAGGGTCGGGATCGACCCACGACCTCCTGTATACCACGCGAGGTAGTCAACATCTCTCTGGCCACCGTGGCGCACCGCCCGTTACGGGAGGTGGCTGTGGATCTGAGTGGAGCTGAGTGGAGCTGCGTGGTGCTGCGTGGAGCTGCGTGGAGCTGAGTGGAGTTGCATTGAGCTGCGTGGAGCTGAGTGGAGCTGAGTGGAGCTGAGTGGAGCTGCGTGGAGCTGAGTGGAGCTGAGTGGAGCTGAGTGGAGCTGCGTGGAGCTGAGTGGAGCTGAGTGGAGCTGAGTGGGGCTGAGTGGAGCTGCGTGGATCTGAGTGGAGCTGCGTGGAGCTGAGTGGAGCTGAGTGGAGCTGCGTGGGGCTGCGTGGAGCTGAGTGGAGCTGCGTGGAGCTGCGTGGAGCTGAGTGGGGCTGCGTGGAGCTGAGTGGAGCTGCGTGGAGCTGCGTGGAGCTGAGTGGGGCTGCGTGGAGCTGAGTGGAGCTGCGTGGAGCTGCGTGGAGCTGAGTGGAGCTGCGTGGAGCTGCGTGGAGCTGAGTGGAGCTGCGTGGAACTGCGTGGAGCTGAGTGCAGCCTGTCGACGCCCGGTGCCGGTGGTGTCGAAGTTGGCCCCTGTGGAGGAGGAGGAGATGCCGGCTTGGGTTCTTTGATATTCCTGCACGGTCGTTTGACACGCTCGGCGCTGACCAATCGCGGTCCTACTTGCGCTGCTGCCACCCTCGTGTTCTCGAGACGACGAAACGTCCACGGGGGACCACAGCCTGAGCGGAGACGGGGGTCGAACACGGGCGGTTGAAGCTCGAGAGTCGGAGGTAGCCGGGGTGATGGTGACAGAGGCTTGCGTGAGCTGGGTGAGGGGTGAGGAGGTGACGTCGCCCAGCCGCCGTCAATCACCGCCTCCTTACAACTCCCCCCCCTCTCTCTACCATCCCTCTCTCTACCATCCCTCTCTCTCTCTCTACCATCCCTCTCTCTCTCTACCATCCCTCTCTCTCTCTACCATCCCTCTCTCTCTCTCTACCATCCCTCTCTCTCTCTACCATCCCTCTCTCTCTCTCTCTACCATCCCTCTCTCTCTCTACCATCCCTCTCTCTCTCTACCATCCCTCTCTCTCTACCATCCCTCTCTCTCTCTACCATCCCTTTCTCTCTACCATCCCTCTCTCTCTCTACCATCCCTCTCTCTCTCTCTCTACCATCCCTCTCTCTCTACCATCCCTCTCTCTCTACCATCCCTCTCTCTCTTTTTTTACGATCAGAGGAAACAAGAAGATGGTCGGTGTAGTCGGCACTTTGCTCCGTTCATCATTTCGTTTTTTTATGCTTTGCTTTATGTAACCCCCCCCCCCCCTTTTAAATGAAAGACCCAAATTTTTTTTTCTTTTTTTTCCCTTTTCCCTTCCCTCTCTCTCTACCCCCCTCTCTGCCCCCCTCTCTCTCTACCCCCTCTCTGCCTCTCCTCTCTCTCTACCCCCTCTCCGCCCCCCCTCTCTCTGCCCCCTCTCTTCCTACTCCATTTGGCTCTCTCTCTCGCTCTCTCTTTTTTCTTTATAACTACGACAAGTGCTGCATCTGCACTCAGCCCTTCCCACAGTCAAACGGCCTCCGACGGGTAGCTTAGATCTGCATGCAGAGCTCTCTACCGTCATCTGGCACCGAGCACACGGCCTCCTCCAGTGCCCACTGCTCCTTGAAGGCCGGCACGGCGTGGGTCAGCCGCGCGTGGCGGAACTCCAGCCACACCCTGGCTCCGACCAGAGCGCGGGAGATGCCCAGGCTGCTGGCTGGACGTTGCCCCTCCAGGGCCACCTTCCTCGCCCTGTATATGGCGAGCTTGGCGTAGCCGAAGAGCACGTTGACCAGCCCCTGAAGATGTTGGGTCCGTCGCCCTTCGGATATCCAAAGATGAGGACCGTCGGGGAGAAGTGGAGGCTGAAGCTTAGGAGGATGTTTCTCAGGACCTTGAACAGCGAGTCCAGGCTCTTGCACTCCACGTATTGGTGCGCCACCATCTCCACTTTACCGCAGAACCGGCACTCCGGGGACGTGTCGGTGAAGCGCGCCAGGGAGACGTTGGTGGTGATGGTGCCGTGGGCGATGCTCCAGCTGAGGTCGCCGATGCGGTTGTACGTCGTGCTGGAGTAGAGTTGCCTCCAGTGAGGCCTCTCCGGAGAGACGCAGGGCAGGGCTTTCCTCCAGGCATGGTCCTTGTGGCTCCTCAGGGTGTCCTGTTGGTGGAACCGGACCATGTAGGAGTAGAGCACCTTCCTCTTTACATTTGTGAAGGCCACCTCCGGCAGGTCTTCTAGCCGGCACAGGTTGTGATCCGCCTTCGTTTGTCGGCATTGGCGATGCAGTGGCACGACTGAGAGCTCCGGTGGAGGGGGATCGAGAGGGACCTCGTCATCCCCAACGCCGATGGGGGGCGTTCTCCCCGCTGCCGCTGAGAAGGCCACCTTGGCTTCGGCCAGGATCCGGGCAGCCACCCGGAGCGACTGCAGCCCCCCTGTCTTTGCGGCCATGTCTGCTGGTCCGAGCCACCGGCCCCGTGTTTCAGGCTCCACCAGATCTCCCATCCTGGTGAGCCCCGCGTTGGCGAGGCGCCTCTCCATGCCAGGGGTGGTGGTGGTGGATGGCAGCTTTGTCTGTGGGTTCCTGAGGATCGGTTCGAAGACCAGATCCTCGGCCGATCGCGGTTGGTTCAGCCTCCTGACGCCGAGGGAGCTCCATGTCTGCAGGACGCTTCTGTAGAAAGGTGGCAGCTGTCCCAGTGGGAGGCCCTGCAGGTCCATGTAGAATAGTTGCTTGGAGCACTGCAGACCCCCCAGCTGTTTCAGGAGGAAGGAGGCCGTGACGCTCCAGGCCGGTGCAGGGGCGGCGTGGTGCAGGAACTTTCGCGCTGCCTGCAGTCGGAAGGTGGCCAGCTGACTCCGCACGCACACCAGCCCGTGACCTCCCTCGTCCAGTGGCAGGGCCAGGACCCCAGCCGCGACCCGGTGTCCTCCACCCGACCTGAAGAAGTCGAGGACTCGCTTCTGAAGTGCGTTGACGAGGCTCATGGGGGGGTGCAGGGAGAAGAGTCGGTGCCACAGCATGGACGTCACCAGCTGGTTCACCACCAACGTCTTTGTCCTGAAGGTGAGGAACTTGCACAGGCGACTCCAGGTGGCCAGCCGCTCCTTCACCTTCTCCTCCAGCTCGACCCAGTTCCTCTGCGGTGGTTCCTCCTCTGGTCCGAGGAACACCCCCAGGTAGTGCAGCGATGTTGTGCTCCAATTGATGGCTTTTGCCTTCTCGGGACACTCGGTCATGTCCCACGCTCCAACCAGCAGGCCGCTGCACTTTTGCCAGTTCATTTTTGATGAGGAGGCTTTCGAAAAGACCTCCTGGCACTCATGCAGCAGGGCGACATCAGCCAGGGAGCGCAGGGTGAGGAGGACGTCGTCGGCGTATGCCGTCAGGACCAACTTGACGCTTGGTTCCCTCAGCACCAGGCCGCTGAGTCTCCGCCTTATGAGATTCAGGAAAGGCTCTAATGCCAGGGCATAAAGTTGGCCCGACAATGGGCATCCCTGTCTCACTCCTCGCTCGAATTTGACCGGGGCAGTGAGGGCGCCGATGATCTTGATCATGCACTCCGCCTTGGTGTAGAGTAGGCGGATCGTTCGGACAAAGGCATCCCCAAAACCCAAGGTCTTGAGGGTTCCCAGCAGGTACTTGTGGTCCACTCTGTCAAAAGCCTTTTCCTGGTCAAGAGCCAGAAACGCGATTGGGATGCCCAACCTCTGGGACACCGCGATGAGGTCCCTGACCAGGAAGATGCCATCGTGGATGGATTGTCCGGGGATGGTGTAGGACTGGTCCCCGTGTACGACTTGTGCAATCACCCCTTTCAGTCGCAGGGAGAGAGCCTTCGTCAATATTTTGTAGTCTGTGTTCAGGAGGCAGACCGGACGCCAGTTTTGTAGGTGCCTCAGGTCTCCGTTCTTGGGAAGCAGAGTGAGCACCGCCCTCCTCCAAGACTGAGGCATCACCCCAGTGACTGAGGCTTCCTCCAGCACCTCTCTGTAGTCCTCCCGCAGGGATGGCCAAAAAGCGGCGTAAAACTCCCCTGTTAGGCCGTCTAACCCTGGGGATTTATTTGGGGCCAGTCCTCTTACAGCTGCGTCAAGGTCAGTCCTGGTGAGCTTTTGCTCTAGCAGCTCTTTCCCGTCTTCCCCCAGGGTGGGTAGACCACTCCATGCCTCCGCCTGGGCCGGTTCCGATGTTTCTTCAGGGGAGAACAGGCTGCCGTAGAAGTCTCTGATGATGGTCGACTTCTGCTGGAGATCGTGCGCCAGGACACCGTCACCATCAAAGAGGCACTCCGTGGATTTGCGTCTCCCATTCTGCCTCCCGAGGGAGTAGAAAAGCGGGGATCCCGTGTCGAGGTCCGTGATGAGCTTCACCCGGGATCGCACAAACGCTCCCCTCGTCTTCTCCTCCGGTAGCCCTTTGAGACGCTCCCTATTCTCCTCGTATTCTTGGAGAAGAGCAGGGTCGCTGTCCTCGGCGAGGCGACCCTCCAAATTGAGGACTCGGGCTTCAATGTCGGTGATGTCTGCGTTCTTCAGTCTGGTGCTCCCCCAGGTGTATTGTTGGCACAACAACCTGGTGTGCACTTTGCCCATATCCCACCACTGGGCCAGAGAGTCGAACTGCGTTTTGGTTTTTCGCCACTCTTCCCAGAAGTCCTCGAACATTTCTAAGAAGGTGCCATCCTCCAGCAGTGAGTTGTTAAAATGCCAGTGGGATACGCCCTCACGGGCCCTCTCCAGCCTGACACGGAGCACGATGAGGTTGTGGTCCGTGAAGGGTGCCGCCCTGATGCCAGACGTTATGGGGCACGTCACAAAGGGCTTAGAGATGTAAAATCTGTCGAACCTGGACTGCGTCACCGAGCCATCGCGCCTCGTCCTCGTGTACGTGAACTGGCGTTGGCCTGGGTAATGTATGCGCCACACATCCACCAAGGCGGCGTCCACCAGGAGTCCTTGCATTTCCCTCTTAGGCCCTACTCCCCCCGGCTGCTCCCCCGAACGATCCAGGGCACCGAGTGTGCAGTTGTGGTCGCCACCCACAATCACGCACTCGTCGTCCGGGATCGCGGCCAGGTGCCTCCTCAGGAGGTGCAGAAACGGGATCTTCTCCTTGTTGGTCACAGGCGCGTACACGTTCAGCAGGTGGATGGTGACATCGCCCACCCTGACCGTTACCGCGAGCGGCCTTCCCTTCACCACTTCGGTGTGGGTGATGAGCTCGGGATGAAACCCTTTAGCGAACAGGGTCGCGACTCCACAGGAGGTGTTGTCAAGGTGGCTGTAGAAGGAGTCCTCTCCCCACTCCTTCCTCCAGTCATCCTCGTCCTCGACCGTGAGATGCGTCTCCTGAATGAAGAAGACAGAGGCAGCGTGTTTCCTCCCAAGGAACATTGCGGAAAAACCTCCACACTGCCTCCCTGCACCCGTTCACATTCAGGGAGCCGATGTACATAGGCATTGCTTGTTCCTTTCCTCTCTCTCTCTCTACCATCCTCTGATCTTTACGATCAGAGGAAACAAGAAGATGCTTGGTGTAGTCGGCACTTTGCTCCGTTCATCATTTCGGTTTTTTTCAATGCTTTGCTTTATTTAGCCCCCCTCCCTTTTTTAAATGAAAGATTTCACAAAAGATTTCACGCTCTGCTCTCCTCGTTCTTACCCCCCCCCCTCTCTACCCCCTCTCTCTCTCTCTACCCCCTTTCTCTCTCTACCCCCTCTCTCTCTCTCTCTACCCCCTCTCTCTCTCTCTCTACCCCCTCTCTCTCTCTCTACCCCCTCTCTCTCTCTCTACCCTCTCTCTCTCTACCCCCTCTCTCTCTACCCCCTCTCTCTCTCTCTACCCCCTCTCTCTCACTCACTCGCTGTCGTCAGGAGGTGTTGCCTGGCCTCGACCAGTTCTACCGTGGGTGTGGGTTTAGCTGTGGGAGGAGATCGCGGAAACCAGAGCAGGGCTCGGCATCGTGCGGTGCCTCTTCCTGGAGGACTCCGTGACGTTTTGATTGGTCAAGGACCCCCACCTCCGTCTCGAATTCATCACGGGGGCATTGCGCCTCTTGAAATGTTTTTTTTTTTTACGAATTCGAACAAAAAAGTATCGACTTGTTCTTTGGGTTGGCGACCCCTGGCCCAGAGGAAGAGCACTCGGAGAGTTGGTGGAGGACTCAGAGAGGCGCCCGGGTCGGGGATCGAACCCAGGCGGACGCGCTGCTGCGAGGCGCGAGTGTGACCACTGAGTGGAATGGCGACAGCGGTGGTGGCTACGAGATGTTTACTACCTCGCCTGCTATGCAGGAGGTCATGGGTTCCATCCCGAGTCTGCGTCTCTCTCTCCCCGTGGTCGCGTGGATTTTTCTCCGGGTCCTGCGGGGTTTCCCCTCCACGTTTAGAATGACACCACCACGCGATTCGAGTGTTTGGCGGCTGCTGCTGCTGCTGCGGCTATAAATGTCCACACGATGATGATAACCCGTCACTTGGTTGAGCTGTCGTCCGTGGCCAGATCTCTTCTGAAGAACAGCTACACAGCGCAGTGGGCCTTACTTGGTGAACAACAAACAAGTTTAGTTTTTAGTTGTCTACGTGAGATCGGTGATTGACAGCCCTCGTCCTCACGTGTCACCTTGGCAGAGCCCAAACCCCGCCCCTCGCCCAACCCCAGCCCTGGGTGGGGGGGAGGGGGTTGAGAAGAGGGGTTTGAGGGGGCTTGAGGGGAGGGGGCTTGAGGGGAGGGGGCTTGAGGGGAGGGGGGTTGAGGGGAGGGGCTTGAGGGGAGGGGGGTTCAGTTTCAGTTCAGTTTATTTTGGTATAACCCTGTGAGCCATCCAGCTCTTGAATCGGGTGCAACCACAACAAACAAACAAAAAACAAAAACACGAAGAAGAAAAACATCTTAAAGTGACTATGTGACCGTGCAAACAGAACATCCATGGAAAAAAAAAACAGCAAAAATATTCCTGAAAAAGCACCGTACACCAACGCTGTGTGCAAAAAATCCCAGTGGGACACAAGTCAAACGACAACAACAACCACCACCACAAAAACTTAGATTAAGGCCATCAGTCTACCTCCGTACTACAACAAAACAAACATGTCCAAACCCAAAAAGTTTTCCAAATCACAAAAAAAGAAAGCCATAATTGCAACGTAACAGTGATCACTGTGACCGAATTTTTTATAATAAACTACATAAATAACATGTAACACCAAACCCTAGAGCCATAGCTGGCTGCATGAGTTACTCCACAACAACAGAAGCATCGGTCAAAGTATCAAATTTTTCAATGCACCTTTAAGATCAGCACGCTAAATCAAAATACAGATAATACTTTGCAGCGTCATCCGGAGCGAAACATTTTATTTTATTTTACGCCAATAAATAGCAGTGGCAGCTAGGGGTGAACAACTCCTCTAGAGCAGTATTGAGAGAAGATCTCATTGGTAACGATTCAAGTTGCAGTTTATTGGCAATAGCATTCCAGACTCTGGGGGCACCAAAAGCAAAGGCCCTTCCTCCAGTTTTTGTACGGCAATAGGGAATGTGAAGCTGCTAAATGAGCGGAGACCTGAGGTCAAATTTGTTCTTTGAAACAGAGAGGAGATCCAGCAGGTAGTCTGCGGATTTTTTTGTAAGTACATCTTGAATAAATTAGATCTGGTGCACAAGCCGTCGAACATTAAGAGATGTTAAGTTTGACCCAATGTAGAGATCACAGTGGTGAGTCCTATATGGGCAGTTCAATGTAAATCTTAAGGCCGAATGATAGATGGAATCAAGCTTCTTCAGTACAGTACTTGGGGCTGATTTATACACGATGTCACAGGAGTCAAGTAGAGGCAGTATGGTAGCTTTTATCAATTCCAAACGGAACATTGGGGGGAAGCAGTGCTTGTGTCGATACAGAAAACCAATTTTTATTTTTGTCTTTTTACCAATATAATCAATGTGATCTTCAATATTCAGTTTTGAATCCAGGATGACCCCAAGATACTTATAGATCTTGACTTGCTCTATTTGACAATTATTTAAGGAATGTAATTGGGGAAAATAACTTCCTGCTTTAGTCCTGGTGAGAAGCATAGCACCTTGGTTTTGGAGGTATTCAGGACTAGTTTAAGAGCAACTAGCTGATGTTGTAGTTTGTTGAAATCACCCTGTAGCTTAGCAATCACGTCATCCGGAGAGCGGCCAGCAGTAATCAGTATCGTGTCATCTGCAAAAAAAATTACCCTGGAATGATCCAGGTCAGTGCCCAAGTCATTGACATAAAGAGAGAACAAAAGGGGGCCGAGGATGGAACCCTGTGGAACCCCTTTTGTTATCTTAACACTGACCTCCAACCATCTGTGAATACAGTTTGGGTACGAGAAAAGAGGTAATTTTGTAACCATTTTACTGCGTTTTCGGAAAAACCGAAGCAACTTAGTTTACTAAGCAGGGTGTTGTAGTCTATTGTATCAAAAGCTTTGGACAGGTCTAGAAAAAGACAGGCACAGTACTGCTTATTATCAAGGCTACTGTAAATGTGATGCAGAGAGTCTAATGCAGCAGATGTGGTGCTGTATTTTTTTTGGAACCCAGATTGTTTTAGATGTAGTAGATTGTTGGTGGACAGGAAACTGCTAATTTGGTAGGTCAATATTAAAAAAGAAAAATCATCAACGGGGACAAAATTGAGATAGGTCGGTAGTTATTTGGATCATCTTTAGGGCCCCCTTTGTGAAGTGGACGGACATAGGAATGTTTCCATTCTAGAGGAACTGATGCTTATTTGATGGACAGGTTGAAAATATGGGCTATAGGTTTGTATATTAGGTGACCAACAGTTAGTAGTGCAAAGACGGGAATACTATCTGCTCCGGTAGAGGAGGACCCTTTGAGGTAGGACAGTTGTTTCAGAACATTACTTTCGTGGATTGGCTGGAAACTAAATTCGTTTAATGTTTGGACAGGGGTGTAGGAATTTGCATGAGCAGGGGTGACTCCCAATACATTATCAAAAATATTACCAGCTTCAGAAAAAATAAGGTTAAAATTGTCAACTATTTTTTTGGGATCTGAAAAATATTCCCCATTTCGGTTAAGCTCAACGGGCAGATTGTCTGTTTTGGATGCCTTTTCGATACATTTGATTGTTTTCCACAAAATCCTGGCATTTCCATGTGATTCCAGGAGAGTGGAGGAAAAGTAGGCATTTTTTGCATGCCGTATTTTTTTGACGCATCTATTCCTTAAAATCCTGTATTCTAGCCAGTCATTGACCAAATTACTTTTCTGAGCACATGCCCAAGCCTTGTCCCTAGTTTTCATGAGCTTTGTAATCAAAGGATCAAACCATGGTGGGTGGTTGCCTTTAGTTTTAAATCTAACCAACGGAGCATGTTTGTTGAGAATTTGGAGAAACGTGTACCTGAAGGTCTCCCAAGCCGTAGTCAGGTTGGGGATATCACAGACCTTGTCAATATCCCAGTGAAGCACATCATTAGTAAATGCCTGAGTGCTGAAGTGTCTCATAGAGTGCTTCTCAACAAATTTAGGGGGGGGGCTTTGGGTCTGGCTGATGATCTCACACCAAAAATGAAGGAGTGATCACTAAGGTTATTGCCCAGAACACCAGTCAGAGTGAAATTGTGAGGGGCATTTGTCAATAGGACGTCAAGCAGAGATGACTGTCCCGATTTTTTAGGTTGGGTCTTGTGGGGACATTTATTAATTGAAACAGATTAAATTCATCTGTAAAATTTGTGGCCACGGCCGGCGGGTTTAGCCAATTCCAAATGAGATCACCCACTAAAACTATTTCACCTTTAGGGAGGCCCCCAAAAATCTCTCTCAGTGCAGATGCAGCTTCAACATCCTTCCCACTAGGCGGTCTATAGCAGCACACTACCTGAGGGGAGGGGCTTGAGGGGAGGGGGCTTGAGGGGGGTTGAGGGGAGGGGGGTTGAGGGGAGGGGCTTGAGGGGAGAGAGTTGAGGGGAGGGGCTTGAGGGGGGTTGAGGGGGCTTGAGGGGAGGGGGATTTAGGGGAGGGGGGTTGAGGGGAGGGGGTTGAGGGGAGGGGGCTTGAGGGGGGTTGAGGGGAGGGGCTTGAGGGGGAGGGGGCTTGAGGGGGGATGAGGGAAGGGGCTTGAGGGGAGGGGGCTTGAGGGGAGGGGGTTGAGGGGAGGGGCTTGAGGGGGCTTGAGGGGAGGGGGCTTGAGGGGTGGGGGCTTCAGGGGAGGGGGCTTGAGGGGAGGGGTTGAGGGGAGGGGCTTGAGGGGAGGGGGCTTGAGGGGAGGGGGCTTGAGGGGAGGGGGTTGAGGGGAGGGGCTTGAGGGGGGTTGAGGGGAGGGGGTTGAGGGGGGTTGAGGGGAGGGGCTTGAGGGGGGTTGAGGGGAGGGGGGAGATGTTACTTTGATCACGGAGCCGCTCATGATCCCCCGTGTAGACCACACAAGGCTGTCGGGCAAGTGCTGGTAGCGAGACCCCCTATGTAAGGCAGCCGCGGCGCACGAGGGCCTGCGGATGGATGCCAGCGCCACGCCCGACCGCCTTTGTTTCCCCGGTGTTAATGACAACGCGTTGTTGTTGTTTCATCCTTGGAAGGAATCGAACTCGAGGATGTGCCGGGAGCAGAGCGCAGCCGCCGGCTCCGCACCACCACGAGCACGCTCGCCGCCTCCTCTTCTTGTCGCGGAGGTTCGCGGTTCGAATCCAGCGGCCGCCCTGCTCAATGCTGCGGTGTGTATTTAACACAGGGCGTGCAGGCAGTGACGGACGGGGCCCAGAAATCGGCCCAGGCGCTTGTCAGCTCACAGCGACCCAAATTGCCGTGCGGGCTCATTATTGACGCATGTGGGGCTTGGTCCAAAAAACAAAATGGGCCGGTGAGGAAGAATCTTTGGGGCGGCTAACTAAAAGCGTAAATAAGCCACGAAGCGTACATCATTAGTGATCACATTTGCAATTCCCCCGCACAGACCGCCCCACCTCCCCCCCTCAGTGGGCCTCGGAATGGACTGCCCCACCGGGCATTCGCCCTACGGAATGGACTGCCCCACCGGGCATTCGCTCTACAGAACGGACTGCCCCACCCGGCATTCGCCCTACGGAATGGACTGCCCCACCGGGCATTCGACCTACGGAATGGACTGCCCCACCGGGCATTCGCCCTACGGAATGGACTGCCCCACCCGGCATTCGCCCTACGGAATGGACTGCCCCACCGGGCATTCTCCCTACGGAATGGACTGCCCCACCGGGCACTCACCCTACGGAATGGACTGCCCCACCGGGCATTCTCCCTACGGAATGGACTGCCCCACCGGGCATTCTCCCTACGGAATGGACTGCCCCACCGGGCATTCTCCCTACGGAATGGACTGCCCCACCGGGCACTCGCCCTACGGAATGGACTGCCCCACCGGGCATTCTCCCTACGGAATGGACTGCCCCACCGGGCATTCTCCCTACGGAATGAACTGCCCCACCGGGCATTCTCCCTACGGAATGGACTGCCCCACCGGGCATTCTCCCTACGGAATGGACTGCCCGACCGGGCACTCGCCCTACGGAATGGACTGCCCCACCGGGCATTCTCCCTACGGAATGGACTGCCCCACCGGGCACTCGCCCTACGGAATGGACTGCCCCACCCGGCACTCGCCCTACGGAATGGACTGCCCCACCGGGCACTCGCCCTACGGAATGGACTGCCCCACCGGGCACTCGCCCTACGGGCTGCTGTTGCTGCCCTGTGGCCAGCTCGGGACGCGCTACAGGGGACGTTAATGATCCCGTGACGTCTTTCGCAAGAGTAGCAGGCCACCGTGTACTACCGGCGTCACGATACATACTTGCCAGAGTAGCAATCACTGCCCCGGGACTGGCAGGCGAGGTGCCGAGGCACGTTGTGTCGCACAGGGACAGCTGTCACTGGGGGCGCCCCGTCAAAGGTGTTGATATTGGATGTTCTGTAAAACACAAACACCGTGATCATTGTAAACTACGTACACACAGCGGAGAGGTGAGTGAGAGGGGTGAGTGAGAGGGGTAGGTGAGAGGGGTGAGTGAGAGGGGTGAGTGAGAGGGGTGGGTGAGAGGGGTGAGTGAGTGAGAGGGGTGAGTGAGAGGAGTGAGTGAGAGGAGTGGGTGAGAGGGGCGAGTGAGAGGGGTGGGTGAGAGGGGTGGGTGAGAGGGGTGGGTGAGAGGGGTGAGTGAGAGGGGTGAGTGAGAGGAGTGGGTGAGAGGGGTGAGTGAGAGCGGTGGGTGAGAGGGGTGAGTGAGAGGAGTGAGTGAGTAGGGTGAGTGAGAGGGGTGAGTGAGAAGGGTGAGTGAGAGGAGTGGGTGAGAGGAGTGAGTGAGAGGGGTGAGTGAGTAGGGTGAGTGAGAGGGATGAGTGAGAGGGGTGAGTGAGAGGAGTGGGTGAGAGGAGTGGGTGAGAGGAGTGAGTGAGAGGGGTGAGTGAGAGGGGTGAGTGAGAGAGGTGGGTGAGAGGAGTGAGTGAGAGGAGTGAGTGAGTGGGGTGGGTGAGAGGGGTGAGTGAGAGGGGTGGGTGAGAGGGGTGGGTGAGAGGGGTGGGTGAGAGGGGTGGGTGAGAGGGGTGGGTGAGAGGGGTGGGTGAGAGGGGTGGGTGAGCGGGGTGAGTGAGAGGAGTGAGTGAGAGGGGTGAGTGAGAGAGGTGGGTGAGAGGAGTGAGTGAGAGGGGTGAGTGAGAGGAGTGAGTGAGAGGGGTGAGTGAGAGGAGTGAGTGAGAGGGGTGGGTGAGAGGGGTGGGTGAGAGGGGTGAGTGAGAGGAGTGAGTGAGAGGAGTGGGTGAGAGGAGTGGGTGAGAGGGGTGAGTGAGAAGAGTGAGTGAGAGGGGTGAGTGAGAGAGGTGGGTGAGAGGAGTGAGTGAGAGGAGTGAGTGAGTGGGGTGAGTGAGAGGGGTGAGTGAGAGGGGTGGGTGAGCGGGGTGGGTGAGAGGGGTGGGTGAGAGGGGTGGGTGAGAGGGGTGGGTGAGCGGGGTGAGTGAGAGGAGTGAGTGGAAGGAGTGTGTGAGAGGGGTGAGTGAGAGGGGTGGGTGAGAGGGGTGGGTGAGCGGGGTGAGTGAGAGGGGTGAGTGGGAGGGGTGAGTGGGATACGAGAACGAGTGAGCGAGGTGAGTGCTCCGTCACGTGACCCGGTGTCCCGTTACTACGCGGTGCTAAACCGAGCGTCGATTCCCTCCCAGCTGCGTAAATCACAAACGCGCACAAACACAACGATCCCCCGTGTAGCCTTAACACACTGTTGGGGGCAAGTGCTGTTAGCGAGTGGCAGCACCTATGAAGGTCGAGGGGTGGGTGTGCCAGCACCAGGCGCGGCGGCACCGCGCCCGGCCGCCTTTGTCTCCCCATTGGCGATGTTTTTGACGCCGAGGGGAGGCCCAGGACAGGATCAGGTAGAAATAAGTAGTGAATCATGAACAGAGAGACAACGCTCCTCCTACCTGTATCTGTTTCTCGACATGCCGCGTACATACATGACACGACACATCCATACTCTATTGATTTCTGCACATCCCATCAGCCACATGGAATTCTGGGAGTGTTTAATTTGTAGCTCCCACAGGTGAGCCGCAGGTGAGCGGAGCCACGCGCGCGTGAGCCACAAGTGAGCCACAGGTGAGTCAGAAGTGAGTGAGCCATGTACGCAGGAGCTACAGGTGAGCTACAGGTGAGCTACAGGTGAGTGACCCACGTGAGTGAACCAACCACGTGCGCGTGAGTCACAGGTGAGCTCCAGGTGAGTCACAGGTGAGTCACAGGTGAGTCACAGGTGAGTCACAGGTGAGCTCCAGGTGAGCTCCAAGTGAGTCACAGGTGAGTCACAGGTGAGTCACAGGTGAGCTCCAGGTGAGTCACAGGTGAGTCACAAGTGAGTCACAGGTGAGCTCCAGGTGAGTCACAGGTGAGTCACAGGTGAGCTCCAAGTGAGTCACAGGTGAGTCACAAGTGAGTCACAGGTGAGCTCCAGGTGAGTCACAGGTGAGTCACAGGTGAGCTCCAGGTGAGCTCCAAGTGAGTCACAGGTGAGTCACAAGTGAGTCACAGGTGAGCTCCAAGTGAGTCACAAGTGAGTCACAGGTGAGTCACAAGTGAGTCACAGGTGAGTCAGAAGTGAGTGAGCCATGTACGCAGGAGCTACAGGTGAGCTACAGGTGAGCTACAGGTGAGTGACCCACGTGAGTGAACCAACCACGTGCGCGTGAGTCACAGGTGAGCTCCAGGTGAGTCACAGGTGAGTTACAGGTGAGTCGCAGGTGAGTCACAGGTGAGCTCCAGGTGAGTCACAGGTGAGTCACAGATGAGCTCCAGGTGAGTCACAAGTGAGTCACAGATGAGCTCCAGGTGAGTCACAGGTGAGTCACTGGTGAGTCGCAGGTGAGCCACAGAGGGCGAGAGGAGACTCGCCTTACACAATCACGGGGTTCCCGGCTCGATGTTGCATCCAAACAAAAATCGTTCAGTCTCAAACTTACCAAGAAACCATGATCACTCTGCAACACCATCGCGAACACCACCATCATCATCCCGAACAACTCCACAGCCATACTCATCATCATTATCATCCATAATCATCATAAAAACAATTATCGTCATCATCATGAACACAATCATGATGAACACGATCATCATGGACACAATCATCATCATGAACACAATCATCAACATCATGCACACAATCATCATGAACACAAACACCATCATAAACACAATCATCATCATGCATACAATTATGAATACAATCACCATCATGAACACAATCATCATCATGAACACAATCATCAACATCATGCACACAATCATCATGAACAGAATCATCATCATGAACACAATCATCATCATCATGAACACAATCATCATCATGAACACAATCATCATCATGAACACAATCATCAACATCATGCACACAATCATCATGAACACAATCATCATCATAAACACAATCATCATCATGCATACAATCATGAATACAATCACCATCATGAACACAATCATCATCATGAACACAATCATCAACATCATGCACACAATCATTATGAACACAATCCTCATGAACACAATCATCATCATGAATACAATCATCATCATCATGCATACAATCATCATGAATACAATCACCATCATGAACACAATCATCATCATGAACGCAATCATCAACATCATGCACACAATCATCATGAACACAATCATCATCATGAACACAATCCTCTCACACAGCTTAAAGGCCGTATCTGAACGTGGCTCTTTCACTCCAGCGCTGTCCTACCAGACAGGCTCGCCCCCTTCACCTGATGAAGGCCACTTGTGTTGTGGCCGAAACGTCGTGAGAATATTATTGTGTTATTTTATTTGATCAATTTATTATTTTATTATCATTCTACGTGACTTTACCGAAAGAACCAAAGAAGATGAACACAATCATCATCATCATGCATACAATCATCATGAACACAATCACCATCATGAATACAATCATCATCATGAACACAATCATCAACATCATGCACACAATCATTATGAACACAATCCTCATGAACACAATCATCATCATGAACTCAATCATCACCATCATTGACGCGATCAACATCATGAACACAATCATCATCATGAACACAATCATCATCATCATGGATACAATCATCATGAACACAATCATCAGCAGCTCTGCTTCCACCATTAAAATCATCACCATCATCATCACATTCGTACATCCAAGACAAAGTGGGATCATCATCATGGTGGTGGTGGTGGTAATCATGATAGTGATGATGATGGTGGTATTGATGATAGGCATGATGATGGTGGTGGGTGGTGGCATTGATGACAGTGATGACAGTGATGATGATGGTGGTGGTGGTGGTGGCGTTTGAGTCGTTCAGCAAAGCGACCTCCTCCTGCCCCCCCCCCCCCGCTGACCCCGCTGACCCCGCCCCACCCCCACGCTCTCGGGGACCCATGACCACGGCCGGGCGCGTTGACGCGCGGATCCCCAGTCACGTGGGGCGGCGTCTGTGTTCGGGGGCGCACACAACGCAGGCGTTCGTGTCCCAGCGCGTAAATATTTACTGACATGTACAACACGCGCACGCACAGCAGGCAAGCCCCCCACCACCCCCACCATCAACCACCCCACCACAGCAAGCAACCCCATCCTCCCACCACCCCCCACCACCAACCACCTCCATTACTACTACGTGCCTCGCAGAAAAAGCATTAAACCGCGCAATCCCCTTGCTCGATGGAGGGGACTGGTCACCGAAACGTCGGCGGGGAGTTGTCCCCACCGAGGAAAGAAACCCGACTCGAAGCAGCGATTCGCGAAGCTGACGGCGTCGTGATCGTCACCGTCCTTCCACATTAACAATCAGCTGCTGCTGCTGCGTTTTAGGTGCCGAGTCACCGTGTGCCGCACGGGGGCAGCTGCCACGGGGGGAGCCCCTTTTAAATGTGGAACTACCGCAGCGCCTCGCTCCTGACAATCGTCTCGCGCTATGCGGACGATGGCGCACAAACCACGTGGACTCAATTAACCACCACCACCACTACCACCACCACTACCACCACCACCACTACCACCACCACCACTACCACCACCACTATCGTTATTAGTTTGTCATCACTGTGGAAGTGTGGAATTCACTCTCATATCCTGCCCCCGCGCCCCCCATCTCGGAGGAGTCAGCGGGTGTCTCGGCACATCACAGCAGCAATCAGAATGGAGGTCGTCGCGAGACACGTGGGAGGCATCATTCATTAATTTCTCTCCACTCTCACAGGGGCTCGGATGACGTCATTAATCACCCCCCGCCCCCCGCCCCCCACGCATCCCCCAGCAGCGACTGCGCATTCCGAGGCGCAGCAGCTGGGCCCCGTCACGGGCCAGACCCCAACGCAGCACCCCGAGGGACCCCGTGGGAGGGACCCCGTGGGAGGGACCCCGTGGGAGGGACCCCGTGGGCGCGGGGCCAAGGGGTTTAATCACTCTCAGAGCCACCCGGCTTGGCAGGGAAGTCGGGAGAGTCATCACGGACATCACCACCGTCGACATCATCGTCACTGACAACTACCAACGTCACCGCCATCATCACCAACCCCACCATCACGAGCATCACCCTCATCAGCATCATCATCCACATCACAGGCACCACGCGCGCATTGCCGTTGTCACGTCCACTTGTAAACAACTCTTATTGTTGTTGTTGTTGCTGTTGTGCCAGCGCAGACCCACGAAGCTATGTTGCTCTTTTTCAGAAGCGACCTGGCCGCCAATGATAGCTCGACAGAGTAGCGGCTTGCCACGTGGAGATGTACAGCTGCCGAATAATGTGAACGTGTGGTGATGTTGAAATGTGGGGGGAAAAAATCGAAGGACCCGGAGACAAAACCAACGCGACCACGGAGAGAGAGAGAGAGACATTCAGACTCCAAATATACAGCAGCAGCAGGCGTCAGGGTAGGGATCGAACCCACGACCTCCTGCATACCAGGCGAGGTAGTTAACATCTCATAGTCACCAGGCGCCCCCATCCTGGGGAACCCGCCTCTTACTCAACAACGCCCCCCCCCAAACTCCCCCGTAACCCCCCTCCCCCACCTCCTCCCTCCCCCCATCCCTCCGACCCCCCTGGTCCGTGCCTCGCCGTTTAATGAATCGAGACGTGGGAGCCAAGCGGCTCTTTGTGACAACACGGAACACAATAACGGTGCCCCGTTAATAATGCGAGGGGGGAGAGCGGGGCCGAGGATTCGCCATCGACCTCGACACGCCCTGTGGCGATCCACGTCTCAGGGGAGGCGGGCGAGGCAGAGCCTCACCTGTCATGCTCCAATGAAAATAGCTGGTACGAAAAGTAAAAACAAAAGAATAATCAAATCAAATAAATATTAAGATGTTTCCACTGATGTGTGTTATAAATGTAATTTCTGTACGATTCCAATCATTTTTATCGTCACAATCGCCAAATTTGCGGAGCTCCAAATACAGGAAGAGACGAGAGGTGAGGCAGCGACGAGCTCAGCCTCCCCTCTGATTGCGCAACCCCTCAGTAACTGGATGGAGCGCGGGCAATAAGCGCGTGCCCGTTACTATCTCTGTATGTCACCAATGTAATGTTTGTAGACCCCTTCATTTCATGTCCTCGCCTTCCATACTACAGGTAACTTATTTCACGTACGTGTATAAATATATTTAGGCTCGCTGGTCTCCTCATGAAACTGCAATGAAAAAGCACCAGGGGAGGCAGCTATCACATCTGCCTCACAGCGAGGCCACGCCCCCTCAGTGAGGCCACGCCCCTCTCAGTGAGGCCACGCCCCCCTCAGTGTGTGAATCTGGCTCTGACACGAGCCAATGCCTCCCCAGCCATTGACCTCACCGCACGTCACTGCAGTGGCGGCGTCAGTCCATCCATAGGGAGAGCCATTGCTGACCACCCGCTAGGAGAGGCTGATGCAGCACTTTTGTGAAAGTGTCGTGAGATTAGTGATGGTGTGGGTGAGCTGTGTGGTGAGTTTAGTGATGGTGTGGGTGAGCTGTGTGGTGAGTTTAGTGATGGTGTAGGTGAGCTGTGTGGTGAGTTTAGTGATGGTGTGGGTGAGCTGTGTGGTGAGTTTAGTGATGGTGTGGGTGAGCAAGTGTGGTGAGTTCAATATGCAAGTGTGGTGAGCTCAATATTCAAGTGTAGTGAGTTGTACACAAGTGTGGTGAGTTGTTCCGTACGGGTGTTGCACACGGGTGCGTGATGACTCCCGAATGGCCCCACAGCAGCTCCATTGGCAATGAGCAGGGTCTGGTCTCATGTGGAGGGGAGGTTCGAGAATCGATTTGGCGACGTTCCAGCCCGAGAGTCGCGCGCGGGGAGCCGAGCTCGTGGCGAACACCACCACCACCACCACCGCCACTACCGCCACCACTACCGCCACCACCACCGCCACCACCACCGCCTCCACCACCGCCACCACCACCACCGCCTCCACCACCGCCACCGCCTCCACCACCACCACCACCACCGCCACCACCACCGCCTCCACTACCGCCAGCGCCGCCACCACCACCACCGCCACCACCGCCACCACCGCCACAGCCACCACCAACACCACCAACACCACCACCGCCGCCACCACCACCACCACCACCGCCACCACCACCGCCACCACCACCGCCTCCACCACCGCCACCACCGCCGCCGCCACCACCGCCACCATCTCTGGGTTCTGCGGTGGAGCGCGTGGCAGCGGTGGGCGCTGATGAGAGATGGAGGCGGTTGAAGGCGTCTCGGCAATACTTCTATCGTGTCTCCTTCTGCGGGCCGTTTTGTTTGGAGTCACGCTCCGTGCTATTTGACGACACCGGCACCCACGACGGCTCCCTCTGGCGAGTGATGATGACACGGGAGCTGTCACCGCCACCATGAAACAGACGGCGCGTAGGAGTCTTTTTGGTTTTTTGACGGCGGAATTAATCGGGGCGGCCGCTCGTCGCGAACCGCGACCCACCTCCTCGATCACGGCAGCCGCGGAGCAGCGAGTCGTCGTGATTGACCCGATGGTGTTTGACCCCGGCCGTCCAGTCGAACCTTGGCCTCTTGGAGACAAATCTTCGCCACCCCCACTCCATCTTCACGTCGACGAGGGGAGCGACGGGGGGCGGACAAAGCGCGCACAGAGCGGGCGTGAGGCGCTGATTGATGGCGCTCGCGATTGGGGGGGGGCGGGGGGGAGTCGCGGGGGGCCCACGCGAGGAGGAGGAGGAGGCTGTGCCCCGCATGCAGATCGCTTGGAGGACGCGAGGGGGGGGGGGTCGGGGGGGGGGGGTCCAAGCTGCCTCGCCACCCACCGCGCGCGAAGGGGGGCGAGGGGCGGGGTTGGGGGTCTCGACGAGCCCCGGGCCGCTGCCGAGCTGCGACTTGGGGCCCCCCACGCACGCGGCCCCCGCGGCCCCCGTGGATTCGTCGCTCCCCTCGTCGACGTGAAGATGGCCTGGGGGTGGCGCAGATTTGTCTCCAAGAGGCCAAGGTTCGACTGGACGGCCGGGGTCAAACACCATCGGGTCAATCACGACGACTCGCTGCTCCGCGGCTGCCGTGATCGAGGAGGTGGGTCGCGGTTCGCGACGAGCGGCCGCCCCGATTAATGCCGCCGTCAAAAACCCCAAAAGACTCCTACGCGCCGTCTGTTTCATGGTGGCGGTGACAGCTCCCGTGTCATCATCACTCGCCAGAGGGAGCCGTCGTGGGTGCCGGTGTCGTCAAATAGCACGGAGCGTGACTCCAAACAAAACGGCCCGCAGAAGGAGACACGATAGAAGTATTGCCGAGACGCCTTCAACCGCGGGGGCCTGCGGACCGCCGCGTCTGCGGCAGTCGCTCCTCTCGCTCACCACGAGGGCCATCCAGTGACCGAAGCGGTTGAGGCGCGTGTCTGTGTGTGTGTGTACGTGCGCGCGTGTGTGTGTACGCGTGTGTGTGTGTGTACGCGTGTGTGTGTACGCGTGTGTGTGTGTGTACGTGCGCGCGTGTGTGTGTAGTACGCGTGCGTGTGTGTACGTGCGCACGTGTGTGTGTACGCGTGTGTGTGTAGTACGCGTGTGTGTGTGTACGTGCGCGTGTGTGTGTGTATACGTGCACGCGTGCGTGTGTGTGTACGTGCGCGCGTGTGTGTGTGTGTACGTGCGCGTGTGTGTGTGTATACGTGCACGCGTGTGTGTGTGTGTACGTGCACGCGTGTGTGTGTGTACGTGCGCGTGTGTGTGTGTACGCGTGTGTGTGTGTGTGTACGCGTGTGTGTGTGTACGTGCGCGTGTGTGTGTGTGTACGTGCGGGTGTGTCTGTGTGTGTACGTTCGCGTGTGTGTGTGTGTACGTGCACGCGTGTGTCTGTGTGTGTCTTTGTGTACGCTTGTGTCTGTACGTGCGCGTGTGTGTGTGTGTACGTGCGCGTGTGTGTGTACGTGGACGTGTGTGTGTGTGCACGTGCACGCGTGTGTGTGTGTGTTTACGTGCACGCGTGTGTGTGTGTGTGTGTACGTGCGCGTGTGTCTGTGTGTACGTGCGCGTGTGTGTGTACGTGCACGCGTGTGTGCACGTGCGCGTGTGTGTACGTGCGCGTGTGTCTGTGTGTGTTTGTGTACGCGTGTGTGTGTACGTGCGGGTGTGTCTGTGTGTGTACGTGCACGCGTGTGTGTGTGTACGTACGCGCGTGTTGTGTGTACGTGCGCGTGTGTGTGTGTGTACGTGCACGTGTGTGTGTGTGTACGTGCGCGTGTGTGTGTGTACGCGTGTGTGTGTGTGTGTACGCGTGTGTGTGTGTACGTGCGCGTGTGTGTGTGTGTGTACGTGCGGGTGTGTCTGTGTGTGTACGTTCGCGTGTGTGTGTGTGTACGTGCACGCGTGTGTCTGTGTGTGTCTTTGTGTACGCTTGTGTCTGTACGTGCGCGTGTGTGTGTGTGTACGTGCGCGTGTGTGTGTACGTGGACGTGTGTGTGTGTGCACGTGCACGCGTGTGTGTGTGTGTTTACGTGCACGCGTGTGTGTGTGTGTGTGTACGTGCGCGTGTGTCTGTGTGTACGTGCGCGTGTGTGTGTACGTGCACGCGTGTGTGCACGTGCGCGTGTGTGTACGTGCGCGTGTGTCTGTGTGTGTTTGTGTACGCGTGTGTGTGTACGTGCGGGTGTGTCTGTGTGTGTACGTGCACGCGTGTGTGTGTGTACGTACGCGCGTGTTGTGTGTACGTGCGCGTGTGTGTGTGTGTACGTGCACGTGTGTGTGTGTACGTGCGCGTGTGTGTGTGTACGTGCGCGCGCGTGTGTGTGTTTGTTTGCACGTGTATGTATGTCTGTATGTATGTGTGAGTGGTGTTTGTGCCTGTCATGGGTCTGCGTGCGTGTGTCTCTCTGCGGGGGGGAGTGGTGGCGCATTGATTAGCGCACTGCGCTCCGAACCCGGCGACAGGAGTCAGATTCCCACTCGCGTTCAATGACAGTGACGATTATTTGAGTCATCGGCCTCCCCTAGGGGACCCATAAATGTGGAACCTGGTGATTAAACATCAGCGTTGGGGAGACAAAGGCGGCAGGGAATGGTGATGGCCACGCACCCCCTCATGTAAAGGCTCTGCGGGGAATCTTTGCGTGTCTGTGTGGCCACGAGAGCTGCTCGCTGACAACTCTTGCCCACCGACTCTATTGAGGCGATACAGGGGGGCACCTTGGGATCTGTGTAGGCGTGAAGGACGCCGCTGCCACTGCTGCCACTGCCGCTGCTGCCGCGGCTACTGCCACTGATGCTGCTGCTGGGTAGTTGGAGGCAGTCGCCCTCCAGCAACAACGGAGGGCGGAGGAGCGACGCTCAGAACAACGAGCGGAGCGCCGGGTGGCTAAAGCACAGCAGGTTGGCACAGTAGGGGGCACAGGTGGTGCATCAGCCAGTCATCTCAGTCAGTCGACCCGTGGCACCTGGGTCTGCCCCGTGACCTCCTGCCAGCGGGCGTTCGACACTTCACGTGGCCTCACGGTGCACATAGCCTGGCACAAGCGTCGTGGTGACGTCACCGCCACTTAGTGGCGAATGGCGGTTGTTGTTGTTGTTGTATGTGTGTGTATGTGTCTAGGTGTGTGTTTGTGTGTCTGTGTGTGTATCTGTGTGTGTATCTGTGTGTCGATGTGTCTAGGTGTGTGTTTGTTTGTCTGTGTGTGTGTCTGTGTCTGTGTGTATGTCTGTGTGTATGTCTGTGTGTATGTCTGTGTGTATGTCTGTGTGTATGTCTGTGTGTATGTCTGTGTGTATGTCTGTGTGTATGTCTGCGTGTATGTCTGCGTGTATGTCTGCGTGTATGTCTGCGTGTATGTCTGCGTGTATGTCTGTGTGTATGTCTGTGTGTATGTCTGTGTGTATGTCTGTGTGTATGTCTGCGTGTATGTCTGCGTGTATGTCTGCGTGTATGTCTGCGTGTATGTCTGCGTGTATGTCTGTGTGTATGTCTGTGTGCCTCCGTCCACCACTGACACGCGGATGATTTATGGGCAACGCCTAATGCGCTGCTTCGTTTCATTCATTTTCTTTGCGCGCGGAACAAACGGACGAGAGGTGGGGGGGGGGTAGCGAGGGGGGAGCTGGAACTACTTTCTCATGGGGGGCGAGGGGGGAGGGGGGCTGCGTCACCCCCCTCCCCCACCTCCTTTCCAAGACCCCTACCCCCGCCCCTACCCAACCGAGCTGAATGGGGGGTGAGCGGGCTGATATACGCCGATGTGGCACGCAACACAAAGACGCAGATCCCCCGTGTAGTCTGCACAGACTGTTGGGTCAAGGGCAGATGCCGCCCGGCGCACGAGGGGGTGGTGTCAGGGCAGAGCCCCTCCGCCTTTGTCTCCCCCGGTGCCGATGTTTAACAGACAGCGCACCCGGCAACACGCGTCCCTTAGTTGAAATCCGAGTGGACCTAGGGGAGAGCCTCGGGACGGGATTTAACTCTTTTGTTCTCGAGATCTGTAGCGTCCTTGCGCTAACCACTGCGCCACCGCTCCGCGTCCCGGCACGTGGGGCCTAGCGCAGTTGCACCGCCTGCACAACTCCTCGGCTGGCATAGTGAGAGAGAGTGGGGAGAGAGAGAGAGTGGAGAGAGAGAACGAGTCTTTAGGGAGTGGGGAGAGAGAGAGAGAGGTTAGGGACCTCTTTAAACTAGAACCCTAACCTGACCATAACCTAACCCTTAACAATACCCTATCCCGTAACTCTACCCTCCATTCACGTATGCGCGTTGAACTTCGTTGCACCGTACGTAGCCAACCGTGATAATTGGAGGTGCGGTGGAAAGACAACAAACTGAACACAGAAAGCAGTTCTAAGTAAATGAGTTTGCCAGTCTAGATGATGATGATGATGCTGCTGCTGCTTTAAAAGTGCATAGCTCCCACTGGCTTCCTAATATCTGGAGGAAGAGCGTTCCAGACGGCCACAGAAATGCATCTGAAAGCGCGCGATGCGGTGACCACCGCCTTTGTTCGATCTGCTACATGATACACGCACCCTCACCTCGTCCCATGCCTTGCTCCTCAGGCCTGCCCACCAGCCTGCCCCCCTGCCCTGCCCCGCTGCCGTAGCCCGCTGCCCCACCCCGCTGTCCCGCCGTGCCCCTCTTCGCTGCCCTGCCCCGCTACCCTGCCTCCCTGCCCTGCTGCCCTGCCCCGCTACCCTGTCCTGCTGCCCTGCCTCCCTGCCCTGTCCTGCTGCCCTGCACCGCTACCCTGCCCTGCTGCCCTGCACCGCTACCCTGACCTGCTGCCCTGCCCCGCTACCCTGCCTCCCTACCCTGCTGCCCTGCCTCCCTGCCCTGTCCTGCTGTCCTGTCACTTTTCCCTGCCCCTCTTCCCTGCTGCCGTGCCCTATCCCCCTGCCCTGCTGTCCCGCTGCCTGCCCCTCTTGCCTGCCCCTTCTGGCCCGCTGCTCCGCTGCCCCGCTGCCCACCACGTGGATCCCTGCACCGGCCTCCTTACTCGGCGCCGTTGCTGCAGTGCAGCCAAACTCCGGCAGAGTCGCGATCCCGTGAGGCTGACGGGATGAGTGGAACGACGCGACGTCTAGTTTCGTTTCAACAGCACGCGGTGCATTTACTATGGAAAGAGGGGGGCCGATCGTTGTACCCCCACTCCCCGCACCTCCGATTTGCACGGTTGGCTAGGTACGGTACGAAAGAAGTTCGACATACACAGTACACACACACACATGGGTTGGTTCGATGTTTGGTTCGTGTTGGTCTCTTTTTGGCTGTGCCCAGAGGCGCCCATCGCGAACATCAACAGTAGTCGCGCAAAAGTCGCTTCTACCTGGCCACAACATCAGACTCACAACATCAGACTCACAACATCAGACTCACAACACCAGACTCACAACACCAGACTCACAACACCAGACTCACAACATCAGACTCACAACATCAGACTCACAACACCAGACTCACAACATCAAACTCACAACATCAGACTCACAACACCAGACTCACAACATCAGACTCACAACACCAGACTCACAACATCAGACTCACAACATCAGACTCACAACACCAGACTCACAACACCAGACTCACAACACCAGACTCACAAAATCAGACTCACAACACCAGACTCACAACATAGACTCACAATACCACACTCACAACACCACACTCACAACACCAGACTCACAACATCACACTCACAACACCAGACTCACAACATCAAACTCACAACATCACACTCACAACATCAGACTCACAACATCAGACTCACAACACCAGACTCACAACACCACACTCACAACACCACACTCACAACACCACACTCACAACACCAGACTCACAACACCAGACTCACAACATCAGACTCACAACATAGACTCACAACACCAGACTCACAACACCACACTCACAACATCAGACTCACAACATCAGACTCACAACATAGACTCACAACACCACACTCACAACACCAGACTCACAACATCAGACTCACAACATCAGACTCACAACACCAGACTCACAACATCAGACTCACAACACCACACTCACAACACCAGACTCACAACATCAGACTCACAACAGACTCACAACACCAGACTCACAACACCAGACTCACAACATCAGACTCACAACACCAGACTCACAACATCACACTCACAACACCAGACTCACAACATCACACTCACAACACCACACTCACAACATCAGACTCACAACATCAGACTCACAACATCAGACTCACAACACCAGAATCACAACATCAGACTCACAACACCAGACTCACAACATCAGACTCACAACATCAGACTCACAACATCAAACTCACAACACCAGACTCACAACACCACACTCACAACATCAGACTCACAACACCAGACTCACAACATCACACTCACATCAGACTCACAACATCACACTCACAACATCAGATTCACAACACCAGACTCACAAAACCACACTCACAACACCAGACTCACAACACCAGACTCACAACACCAGACTCACAACACCAGACTCACAACATCAGACTCACAACATCAGACTCACAACACCAGACTCACAACACCAGACTCACAACACCAGACTCACAACATCATACTCACAACATCAGAATCACAACACCACACTCACAACACCAGACTCACAATATCAGACTCACAACATCAGACTCACAACACCAGACTCACAACACCAGACTCACAACATCAGACTCACAACATCAGACTCACAACACCAGACTCACAACACCAGACTGACATTATTGTGATTATCCGGTGTCGAGCTACAAGCCCGACCCTGAGTAACGTCACCCTGCCCGTCCACCGCGCTGCTCCGCTACCCCGTCCTGTGACCAGGCAGGCTGACGGCTGACAGCCTGCCTGGTCACGTGGAGAGGAGCCCCAACGGGACCCCCATTAACCCCCCACCCTACCACCCCACCACAGAAACGGGGGGTCCGGGCATGAGAACGTGGACATGCCTTGGGTCCCCTCGACCAACCCCATCCCAGAGTTAGGGTGGCCAGTGTGGTTAGGGCGAGGGCTCGTGTCTGGGTGGCTCGTGTCGATATGGAGTCGGAGGTTGGGGTAGGGTTAGGGGGTAGAGTTAGGGAGTGGGGCTAGGGGTTGGGGCTAGGGGGTAGGGGTTGGGGCTAGGGGGTAGGGGTTGGGGCTAGGGGCTAGGGGTTGGGGGTAGGGGTTTGGGCTAGGGGTTAGGGCTAGGGGTAGGGGTTGGGGCTAGGGGTAGGAGTTGTGTCTAGGGGGTAGGGGTTGGGGCTAGGAGGTAGGGGTTGGGGTTAGGGGGTAAGGATTGTGGCTAGGGGGTAGGGGTTGGGGTAGGGGTTGGGGCCAGGGGGTAAGGATTGTGGCTAGGGGGTTGGGGGTAGGGGTTGGGTCTAGGGGGTAGGGGTTGGGGCTAGGGGGTAGGGATTGTGGCTAGGGGGTAGGGGTTGGGGCTAGGAGGTAGGGCTAGGGGGTAGGGGTTGGGGCTAGGGGGTAGGGCTAGGGGGTAGGGGTTGGGGCTAGGGGGTAGGGGTTGGGGCTAGGGGTAGGAGTTGTGTCTAGGGGGTAGGAGTTGGGGCTAGGAGGTAGGGGTTGGGGCTAGGGGGTAAGGATTGTGGCTAGGGGGTAGGGGTTGGGGGTAGGGGTTGGGGCTAGGGGGTAGGGGTTGGGGCTAGGGGTTGGGGCTAGGGGGTAGGGATTGTGGCTAGGGGGTTGGGGGTAGGGGTTGGGGCTAGGAGTTAGGGGTTGGGGCTAGGGGGTAGGGATTGTGGCTAGGGGGTAGGGATTGTGGCTAGGGGTAGGAGTTGTGTCTAGGGGGTAGGAGTTGTGGCTAGGAGGTAGGGGTTGGGGCTAGGGGGTAAGGATTGTGGCTAGCGGGTAGGGGTTGGGGGTAAGGGTTGGGGCTAGGGGGTAGGGGTTGGGGCTAGGGGGTAGGGGTTGGGGCTAGGGGGTAGGGATTGTGGCTAGGGGGTTGGGGGTAGGGGTTGGGGCTAGGAGGTAGGGGTTGGGGCTAGGGGGTAGGGATTGTGGCTAGGGGGTAGGAGTTGGGGGTAGGGGTTGGGGCTAGTGTGTAGGGCTAGGGAGTGGGGGTTGGGTCTAGGGGGTAGGGGTTGGGGCTAGGGGGTAGGGATTGTGGCTAGGGGTTGGGGGTAGGGGTTGGGGATAGGAGGTAGGGCTAGGGGGTAGGGGTTGGGTCTAGGGGGTAGGGGTTGGGGCTAGGGGGTAGGGATTGTGGCTAGGGGGTAGTGGTTGGGGGTAGGGGTAGGGGTTGGGGCTAGGGGTAGGGCTAGGGGGTAGGGGTTGGGGCTAGGGGGTATGGCTAGGGGGTAGGGGTTGAGGCTAGGGGGTATGGGTTGGGGCTAGGGGCTAGGGGTTGAGGCTAGGGGCTAGGGGTTGGGGCTAGGGGGTAGGGGTTGGGGCGAGGGGGTAGGGGTTGGGGCTAGGGGGTAGGGGTTGGGGCTAGGGGTAGGAGTTGTGTCTAGGGGGTAGGGGTTGGGGCTAGGGGGTAGGGGTTGGGATAGGGGGTAGGGGTTGTGTCTAGGGGCTAGGGGTTGGGGCTAGGGGTTGGGGCTAGGGGCTAGGGGTTGCGGCTAGGGGGTAGGGGTTGGGGCTAGCGGTAGGGGTTGAGGCTAGGGGGTAGGGGTTGACGCTAGGGGGTAGGGGTTGGGGCTAGGGGCTAGGGGTTGGGGCTAGGGGGTAGGGGTTGCGGCTAGGGGGTAGGGGTTGGGGCAAGGGGGTAGGGGTTGGGGCTAGGGGTTGGGGCTAGGGGGTAGGGGTTGGGGCTAGGGGCTAGGGGGTAGGGGTTAGGGCTAGGGGCTAGGGGTTGGGGCTAGGGGGTAGGGGTTGGGGCTAGGGGCTAGGGGGTAGGGGTTAGGGCTAGGGGCTAGGGGTTGGGGCTAGGGGGTAGGGGTTGGGGCTAGGGGGTAGGGGTTGGGGCTAGGGGGTAGGGGTTGGGGCTAGGGGCTAGGGGGTAGGGGTTAGGGCTAGGGGCTAGGGGTTGGGGCTAGGGGGTAGGGGTTGGGGCTAGGGGCTAGTGGTTGGGGCTAGGGGCTTGGGGGTAGGGGTTGGGGCTAGGGGCTAGTGGTTAGGTCTAGGGGTAAGGGGTAGGGGTTGGGGCTAGGGGCTAGGGGTTGGGGCTAGGGGCTAGGGGTTGGGGCTAGGGGGTAGGGGTTGTGTCTAGGGGCTAGGGGTTGGGGCTAGGGGCTAGGGGTTGGGGCTAGGGGGTAGGGGTTGGGGCTAGGGGCTAGGGGTTGGGGCTAGGGGCTAGGGGTTGGGGCTAGGGGGTAGGGGTTGGGGCTAGGGGCTAGGGGTTGGGGCTAGGGGCTAGGGGTTGGGGCTAGGGGTAGGGGTTGGGGCTATGGGTTGGGGCTAGGGGCTAGGGGTTGGGGCTAGGGGGTAGGGGTTGGGGCTAGGGGTAGGGGTTGGGGCTAGGGGGTAGGGGTTGGGGCTAGGGGCTAGGGGTTGGGGCTAGGGGTAGGGGTTGTGTCTAGGGGCTAGGGGTTGTGTCTAGGGGCTAGGCGTTGGGGCTAGGGGGTAGGGGTTGGGGCTAGGGGCTAGGGGTTGGGGCTAGGGGCTAGGGGTTGGGGCACGGGGTTGGGGCTAGCGCTAGGGGCTAGGGGTCGGGGCTAGGGGTTGGGGCTAGGGGCTAGGGGTTGGGGCTAGGGGTTGGGGCTAGGGGTTGGAGCTAGGGGCTAGGGGTTGGGGCTAGGGGCTAGGGGTTGGGGCTAGGGCTAGGGGCTAGGGGTTGGGGCTAGGGGTAGGGGTTGGGGCTAGGGGCTAGGGGTTGGGGCTAGGGGTTGGGGCTAGGGGCTAGGGGTTGGGGCTAGGGGTAGGGGTTGGGGCTAGGGGCTAGGGGCTAGGGGTTGGGGCTAGGGGCTAGGGGTTGAGGCTAGGGGTTGTGTCTAGGGGCTAGGGGTTGGGGCTAGGGGGTAGGGGTTGGGGCTAGGGGGTAGGGGTTGGGGCTAGGGAGTAGGGGTTGGGGCTAGGGGCTAGGGGTTGGGGCTAGGGGTTGGAGCTAGGGCTAGGGGTTGGGCTAGGGGCTAGGGGTTGGGGCTAGTGCTAGGGGCTAGGGGTTGGGGCTAAAGGTCGGGGTTGGGGCTAGGGGCTAGGGGTTGGGACTAGGGGTAGGGGTTGGGGCTAGGGGCTAGGGGTTGGGGCTAGGGGCTAGGGGTTGGGGCTAGGGGCTAGGGGTTGGGGCTAGGGGCTAGGGGTTGGGGCTAGGGGCTAGGGGCTAGGGGTTGGGGCTAGGGGTAGGGGTTTGGGCTAGGGGCTAGGGGTTGGGGCTAGGGGTTTGGGCTAGGGGCTAGGGGTTGGGGCTAGGGGTTGGGGCTAGGGGCTAGGGGTTGGCCTAGGGGTTGGGGCTAGGGGCTAGGGGTTGGGGCTAGGGGTTGGGGCTAGGGGTTGGGGCTAAGGGTAGGGGTTGTGTCTAGGGCCTAGGGGTTGGGCTAGGGCTAGGGGCTAGGGGTTGTGTCTAGGGGCTAGGGGTTGGGCTAGGGCTAGATTGTTCTGCTCTCCCTCCAGGAACGGGCTGTCCTGCACGCGGCGCGGCATTCGCGCTTTGACCTGGGGGGAGGGAGGGGGCCGGGGGGAAGGAGGGAGGAGGGGAGGGAGGGAGGTGGGGGCCGGAGGGAGGGAGCGGGAGGTGGGGGCCGGGGGGAGGGAGGAGGGGAGGGAGGGAGGTGGGGGCCGGAGGGAGGGAGCGGTGGGAGGGGAGGGAGGGAGGTGGGGGCCGGGGGCAGGGAGCGGGGGGAGGGACGAGGTAGAAGAGACGGAAGGAAGAGCAGTGGCGTTGAGGGCTCTGAAGTTGTTTGTGAGACGTGGGGTTGGTGGTGTTTGTGAGACGTGGGTTGGTGGTGTTTGTGAGACGTGGGGTTGGTGGTGTTTGTGAGACGTGGGTTGGTGGTGTTTGTGAGATGTGGGGTTGGTGGTGTTTGTGAGACGTGGGGTTGGTGGTGTTTGTGAGACGTGGGGTTGGTGGTGTTTGTGAGACGTGGGTTGGTGGTGTTTGTGAGATGTGGGGTTGGTGGTGTTTGTGAGACGTGGGTTGGTGGTGTTTGTGAGATGTGGGGTTGGTGGTGTTTGTGAGACGTGGGGTTGGTGGTGTTTGTGAGACGTGGGGTTGGTGGTGTTTGTGAGACGTGGGGTTGGTGGTGTTTGTGAGACGTGGGTTGGTGGTGTTTGTGAGATGTGGGGTTGGTGGTGTTTGTGAGACGTGGGGTTGGTGGTGTTTGTGAGACGTGGGTTGGTGGTGTTTGTGAGACGTGGGGTTGGTGGTGTTTGTGAGACGTGGGGTTGGTGGTGTTTGTGAGACATGGGGGTGGTGGTGTTTGTGAGACGTGGGGTTGGTGGTGTTTGTGAGACGTGGGGTTGGTGGTGTTTGTGAGACGTGGGGTTGGTGGTGTTTATGAGACGTGGTGTTGGTGGTGTTTGTGAGACGTGGGGTTGGTGGTGTTTGTGAGACGTGGGTTGGTGGTGTTTGTGAGACGTGGGGTTGGTGGTGTTTGTGAGACGTGGGGTTGGTGGTGTTTGTGAGACGTGGGGTTGGTGGTGTTTGTGAGACGTGGGTTGGTGGTGTTTGTGAGACGTGGGGTTGGTGGTGTTTGTGAGACGTGGGGTTGGTGGTGTTTATGAGACGTGGGGTTGGTGGTGTTTATGAGACGTGGGGTTGGTGGTGTTTATGAGACGTGGGGTTGGTGGTGTTTGTGAGACGTGGGGTTGGTGGTGTTTATGAGACGTGGGGTTGGTGGTGTTTGTGAGACGTGGGGTTGGTGGTGTTTGTGAGACGTGGGTTGGTGGTGTTTGTGAGACGTGGGGTTGGTGGTGTTTGTGAGACGTGGGGTTGGTGGTGTTTATGAGACGTGGGGTTGGTGGTGTTTATGAGACGTGGGGTTGGTGGTGTTTATGAGACGTGGGGTTGGTGGTGTTTATGAGACGTGGGGTTGGTGGTGTTTATGAGACGTGGGGTTGGTGGTGTTTGTGAGACGTGGTGGTGGTGTTTGTGAGACGTGGGGTTGGTGGTGTTTATGAGACGTGGGGTTGGTGGTGTTTATGAGACGTGGGGTTGGTGGTGTTTGTGAGACGTGGGGTTGGTGGTGTTTATGAGACGTGGTGGTGGTGGTGTTTGTGAGACGTGGGGTTGGTGGTGTTTGTGAGACGTGGGGTTGGTGGTTTTTATGAGACGTGGGGTTGGTGGTGTTTATGAGACGTGGGGTTGGTGGTGTTTGTGAGACGTGGGGTTGGTGGTGTTTATGAGACGTGGGGTTGGTGGTGTTTATGAGACGTGGGGTTGGTGGTGTTTGTGAGACGTGGTGGTGGTGTTTGTGAGACGTGGGGTTGGTGGTGTTTATGAGACGTGGGGTTGGTGGTGTTTATGAGACGTGGGGTTGGTGGTGTTTGTGAGACGTGGGGTTGGTGGTGTTTGTGAGACGTGGGGTTGGTGGTGTTTGTGAGACGTGGGGTTGGTGGTGTTTATGAGACGTGGGGTTGGTGGTGTTTGTGAGACGTGGGGTTGGTGGTGTTTGTGAGACGTGGGGTTGGTGGTGTTTATGAGACGTGGGGTTGGTGGTGTTTGTGAGACGTGGGGTTGGTGGTGTTTGTGAGACGTGGGGTTGGTGGTGTTTGTGAGACGTGGGGTTGGTGGTGTTTATGAGACGTGGGGTTGGTGGTGTTTGTGAGACGTGGTGGTGGTGTTTGTGAGACGTGGTGTTGGTGGTGTTTCTGAGACGTGGGTTGGTGGTGTTTGTGAGACGTGGGGTTGGTGGTGTTTGTGAGACGTGGGGTTGGTGGTGTTTGTGAGACGTGGGGTTGGTGGTGAGGCTCTGGGTCGAGTTAGGGGATTGATTTGGTGACACCGGGATCGGGGTTCGCGTCATGCGAGACGTGGGTATAAATGAGCAATCGGGGATGGGGGTGAGTGCCGGGAGTTTGTGTTGGGATTAGCCTTAGGGGAAACTGATAGGGTATATAGGCGTTCGTGTTGGTGGATTGATTTAGGGGTTTGTGTCAAGGGACAGTTATAGGGGGTTAGTAATATGGGGTTCCTTGATAAGGGCTAGAACCGCTTCGTGTGTGTGTTAATTCGTTGTCCTTCCCTCGCACCTCCAATTAGCACGTTTGGCTACGTACGGTACGAAAGAAGTTCAACACACACACAGGGGACCTGTTAGAGGGGGCGTTGGGTTGCGGTCAGCGACAGAGGTCAGTGTCGGGGTCAAGGGTGAGTGTGCGGGGTGAGAGGTCGGGTCGAGAACATGTGCCGCCTGATGCCCACCCCGTCTCCCCACACCCCGTGTCGCCCCCCCCCCCCGGGTTTTGTGTCCGCTGCCCCCCCCCCCCTCCGCTCAGAGTCGCCACAGCGGCGATGACGCGGATGGCGCCCTGGGTCCGGGGTAGGAATGGAGGAGGGTGGGGGGGGGGGGGGAGGCCTCGGTTGACCCCCCCCCCTCCCCATCGTGCTCCTCGCCCCCCTGCAGCCCCCATCCCCCACCGCTCCTCCAACCCCCATCACCCCCCGCCCCGCCACATCACCGAGATCTTTCCCCGCAGAAGACGTTGCTCATCATCATCATCAGCTACCACTCATCGTCATCAGCTACCACTCATCATCATCAGCTACCACTCATCATCATCAGCTACCACTCATCATCAGCAGCTACCACTCATCATCATCAGCTACCACTCATCATCATCATCAGCTACCACTCATCATCATCAGCTACCACTCATCATCATCAGCTACCACTCAACATCATCAGCTACCACTCATCATCAGCAGCTACCACTCATCATCATCATCAGCTACCACTCATCATCAAGATCTACCATTCATCATCATCATCATCAGCTACCACTCATCATCATCAGCTACCACTCATCATCATCATCATCAGCTACCACTCATCATCATCAGCTACCACTCATCATCATCATCATCAGCTACCACTCATCATCATCAGCTACCACTCATCATCAGCAGCTACCACTCATCATCATCAGCTACCACTCATCATCATCATCAGCTACCACTCATCATCATCAGCTACCACTCATCATCATCAGCTACCACTCAACATCATCAGCTACCACTCATCATCAGCAGCTACCACTAATCATCATCATCAGCTACCACTCATCATCAAGATCTACCATTCATCATCATCATCAGCTACCACTCATCATCATCAGCATCTGCCACTCATCATCAGCATCATTAGTTACCACTCATCGTCATCAGCTACCACTCATCATCATCATCAGCTTCCACTCATCATGATCAGAATCTATCACTCATCATCATCATCAGCTACCACTCATAATCAGCTGCCACTCATCATCATCATCAGCTACCACTCATCATCAACATTATTATCAGCTACCAATCATCATCATCAACTATCACCCTTCATCAGCTACCACTCATCATCAACATCTATCACTCATCATCATCATCAGCTACCACTCATCATCATCAGCTACCACTCATCATCAACATCTAACACTCATCATCATCAGCCACCACTCATCATCATCATCAGCTACCACTCATCATCATCAAGTACCATTCATCGTCATCAGCTACCGCTCATCACCATCAGCTACCACTCATCATCAGCAGCTACCACTCATCATCAGCATCTACCACTCATCATCATCATCAGCTACCACTTATCATCCTCAGCTACCACTCATCATCATCAGCATCTGCCACTCATCATCAGCTACCACTCATCATCAGCAGCTACCACTCATCATCAGCATCTACCACTCATCATCATCATCAGCTACCACTTATCCTCCTCAGCTACCACTCATCATCATCAGCATCTGCCACTCATCATCAGCTACCACTCATCGTCATCAGCTACCACTCATCATCATCATCATCAGATTCCACTCATCATCATCAGAATCTACCACTCATTATCATCATCAGCTACCACTCATCATCATCAGCTACCACTCATCATCATCAGAATCTACCACTCATCATCATCCTCAGCTACCACTCATCATCATCAGCATCTGCCACTCATCATCAGCATCATCAGCTACCACTCATCGTCATCAGCTACCACTCATCATCATCATCATCATCAGCTTCCACGAATCATCATCAGCTACCACTCATCATCATCAGCTAACAATCATCATCACCAGCTACCACTCATCATCATCAGCATCTACCACTCATCATCAACATCTACCACTTATCGTCATTAGCTACCACTCATCATCATCAGTTACCACTCATCATCAGCAGCTACCACTTATCGTCATTAGCTACCACTCATCATCATCATCAGCTACCACTCATCATCTTCAGCTACCACTCATCATCAGCATCTGCCACTCATCATCAGCATCATCAGCTACCACTCATCATCATCATCAGGTTCCACTCATCATTATCAGAATCTACCACTCATCATCATCATCAGCTACCACTCATCATCATCAGCTACCACTCATCATCATCATCAGCTACCACTCATCATCATCATCAGCTACGACTCATTATCATCAGCTACCACTCATCATCAACATTCTTATCAGCTAGCACCCATCATCATCAGCTACCACTCATCGTCATCAGCTACCACTCATCATCATCAGCTATCACCCATAATCAGCTACCACTCATCATCATCAGCATCTACCACTCATCATCATCAGCTACCACTCATCATCATCATCATCAGCTTCCACTCATCATCATCAGAATCTATCACTCATCATCATCATCAGCTACCACTCATAATCAGCTGCCACTCATCATCATCATCAGCTACCACTCATCATCAACATTATTATCAGCTACCAATCATCATCATCAACTATCACCCTTCATCAGCTACCACTCATCATCAACATCTATCACTCATCATCATCATCAGCTACCACTCATCATCATCAGCTACCACTCATCATCAACATCTAAGACTCATCATCATCAGCCACCACTCATCATCATCATCAGCTACCACTCATCATCATCAAGTACCATTCATCGTCATCAGCTACCGCTCATCACCATCAGCTACCACTCATCATCAGCAGCTACCACTCATCATCAGCATCTACCACTCATCATCATCATCAGCTACCACTTATCATCCTCAGCTACCACTCATCATCATCAGCATCTGCCACTCATCATCAGCTACCACTCATCATCAGCAGCTACCACTCATCATCAGCATCTACCACTCATCATCATCATCAGCTACCACTTATCCTCCTCAGCTACCACTCATCATCATCAGCATCTGCCACTCATCATCAGCTACCACTCATCGTCATCAGCTACCACTCATCATCATCATCAGATTCCACTCATCATCATCAGAATCTACCACTCATTATCATCATCAGCTACCACTCATCATCATCAGCTACCACTCATCATCATCAGAATCTACCACTCATCATCATCCTCAGCTACCACTCATCATCATCAGCATCTGCCACTCATCATCAGCATCATCAGCTACCACTCATCGTCATCAGCTACCACTCATCATCATCATCATCAGCTTCCACGAATCATCATCAGCTACCACTCATCATCATCAGCTAACAATCATCATCACCAGCTACCACTCATCATCATCAGCATCTACCACTCATCATCAACATCTACCACTTATCGTCATTAGCTACCACTCATCATCATCAGCTACCACTCATCATCAGCAGCTACCACTCATCATCAGCATCTACCACTCATCATCATCATCAGCTACCACTCATCATCCTCAGCTACCACTCATCATCAGCATCTGCCACTCATCATCAGCATCATCAGCTACCACTCATCATCATCATCAGGTTCCACTCATCATTATCAGAATCTACCACTCATCATCATCATCAGCTACCACTCATCATCATCAGCTACCACTCATCATCATCATCAGCTACCACTCATCATCATCATCAGCTACGACTCATTATCATCAGCTACCACTCATCATCAACATTCTTATCAGCTAGCACCCATCATCATCAGCTACCACTCATCGTCATCAGCTACCACTCATCATCATCAGCTATCACCCATAATCAGCTACCACTCATCATCATCATCAGCATCTACCACTCATCAACATCAGCTACCACTCATCATCAGCTACCACTCATCATCAACATCTACCACTCATCATCATCATCATCATCTACCACTCATTATCATCAGCTACCACTCATCATTATCAGCTACCACTTATCATCATCAGCTACCACTCATCATCAACATCTACCACTCATCATCATCATCTACCACTCATCATCAGCATCTACCACTCATCATTATCAGCTACCACTTATCATCATCAGCTACCACTCATCGTCATCAGCTACCACTCATCATCATCAGTTACCACTCATCATCAGCAGCTACCACTCATAATCAGTATCTACCACTCATCATCATCATCATCAGCTACCACTCATCATCCTCAGCTACCACTCATCATCATCAGCATCTGCCACTCATCAACAGCATCATCAGCTACCACTCATCGTCATCAGCTACCACTCATCATCATCAGCTTCCACTCATCATCATCAGAATCTACCACTCATCATCAGCTACCACTCATCATCAACATTATTATCAGCTACCACTCATCATCATCAGCTACCACTCATCATCATCAGCTATCACCCATCATCAGCTACCACTCATCATCATCAGCATCTACCACTCATCATCATCATTAGCAACCACTCATCGTCAGCTAACACTCATCATCGAAATCTACCACTCATCATCATCATCAGCTACCACTCATTATCATCATCATCAGCTACCACTCATCGTCATCAGCTACCACTCATCATCATCAGCTACCACTCATCAACAGTAGCTACCACTCATCATCAGCATCTACCACTCATCATCATCATCAGCTACCACTCATCATGCTCAGCTACCACTCATCATCATCAGCATCTGCCAGTCATCACCAGCATCATCAGCTACCACTCATTGTCATCAGCTACCACTCATCATCATCATCAGCTTCCACTCATCATCATCATCAGAATCTACCACTCATCATCATCATCAGCTACCACTCATCATCATCAGCTACCACTCGTCATCAACATTATTATCAGCTACCACTCATCATCATCAGCTACCACTCATCGTCATCAGCTACCACTCATCATCATCAGCTATCACCCATCATCAGCTACCACTCATCATCATCAGCATCTACCACTCACCATCATCATCAGCTACCACTCATCATCAGCTACCACTCATCATCAACATCTACCACTCATCATCAGCTACCACTTATTATGATCAGCTACCACTCATCATCATCAGCTACCACTCATCAGCATCATCAGCTACCACTCATCATCATCAGCTACCACTCATCATCATCAGCTACCACTCATCATCAACATCTACCACTCATCATCATCATCAGCTACCACTCATCATCATCAGCTATCACTCATCATCAACATCATCATCAGCTACCAATCATCAGCTACCACTCATCATCAGCTACCACTCATCATCAACATCTACCACTCATCGTCATTAGCTACCAGTCATCATCATCAGCGACCACTCATCATCAGCAGCTACCACTCATCATCAGCATCTACCACTCATCATCATCATCAGCTACCACTCATCATCCTTAGCTACCACTCATCATCATCATCAGCATCTGCCACTCATCATCAGCATCATCAGCTACCACTCATCGTCATCAACTACCACTCATCATCATCATCAGGTTCCACTCATCATCATCAGAATCTACCGCTCATCATCATCATCAGCTACCACTCATCAAAATCAGCTACAACTCATCATCATCATCATCAGCTACCACTCATCATCGTCATAAGCTACGGCTCATTATCATCAGCTACCAACTATCATCAATATTATTATCAGCTACCACCCATCATCATCAGCTACCCCTCATCGTCATTAGCTACCACTCATCATCATCAGTTATCGCCCATCATCAGCTACCACTCATCTTCATCAGCATCTACCACTCATCATCATCATCATCAGCTACCCCTCATCATCAGCTACCACTCATCATCAACATCTACCACTCATCATCCTCATCAGCTACTACTCATTATCATCAGCTAGCACTCATCATCATCAGCTACCACTCATCATTATCAGCTACCACTTATCATCATCAGCTACCACTCATCATCAACATCTACCACTCATCATCATCATCTACCACTCATCATCAGCATCTACCACTCATCATTATCAGCTACCACTTATCATCATCAGCTACCACTCATCGTCATCAGCTACCACTCATCATCATCAGTTACCACTCATCATCAGCAGCTACCACTCATAATCAGCATCTACCACTCATCATCATCATCATCAGCTACCACTCATCATCCTCAGCTACCACTCATCATCATCAGCATCTGCCACTCATCAACAGCATCATCAGCTACCACTCATCGTCATCAGCTACCACTCATCATCATCAGCTTCCACTCATCATCATCAGAATCTACCACTCATCATCAGCTACCACTCATCATCATCAGCTACCACTCATCATCAACATTATTAACAGCTACCACTCATCATCATCAGCTACCACTCATCATCATCAGCTATCACCCATCATCAGCTACCACTCATCATCATCAGCATCTACCACTCATCATCATCATTAGCAACCACTCATCGTCAGCTAACACTCATCATCGAAATCTACCACTCATCATCATCATCAGCTACCACTCATTATCATCATCATCATCAGCTACCACTCATCGTCATCAGCTACCACTCATCATCATCAGCTACCACTCATCAACAGTAGCTACCACTCATCATCAGCATCTACCACTCATCATCATCATCATCAGCTACCACTCATCATGCTCAGCTACCACTCATCATCATCAGCATCTGCCAGTCATCACCAGCATCATCAGCTACCACTCATTGTCATCAGCTACCACTCATCATCAGCTTCCACTCATCATCATCATCATCAGAATCTACCACTCATCATCATCAGCTACCACTCATCATCATCAGCTACCACTCGTCATCAACATTATTATCAGCTACCACTCATCATCATCAGCTACCACTCATCGTCATCAGCTACCACTCATCATCATCAGCTATCACCCATCATCAGCTACCACTCATCATCATCAGCATCTACGACTCATCATCATCATCAGCTACCACTCATCATCAGCTACCACTCATCATCAACATCTACCACTCATCATCAGCTACCACTTATTATGATCAGCTACCACTCATCATCATCAGCTACCACTCATCAGCATCATCAGCTACCACTCATCATCATCAGCTACCACTCATCATCAACATCTACCACTCATCATCATCATCAGCTACCACTCATCATCATCAGCTATCACTCATCATCAACATCATCATCAGCTACCAATCATCAGCTACCACTCATCATCAGCTACCACTCATCATCAACATCTACCACTCATCGTCATTAGCTACCAGTCATCATCATCAGCGACCACTCATCATCAGCAGCTACCACTCATCATCAGCATCTACCACTCATCATCATCATCAGCTCCCACTCATCATCCTTAGCTACCACTCATCATCATCAGCATCTGCCACTCATCATCAGCATCATCAGCTACTACTCATCGTCATCAGCTACCACTCATCATCAGGTTCCACTCATCATCATCAGAATCTACCGCTCATCATCATCATCAGCTACCACTCATCAAAATCAGCTACAACTCATCATCAGCTACCACTCATCATCGTCATAAGCTACGGCTCATTATCATCAGCTACCAACTATCATCAATATTATTATCAGCTACCACCCATCATCATCAGCTACCCCTCATCGTCATCAGCTACCACTCATCATCATCAGTTATCGCCCATCATCAGCTACCACTCATCTTCATCAGCATCTACCACTCATCATCATCATCAGCTACCCCTCATCATCAGCTACCACTCATCATCAACATCTACCACTCATCATCCTCATCAGCTACTACTCATTATCATCAGCTAGCACTCATCATCATCAGCTACCACTCATCATCATCAGCTAAAACTCATTATCATCAGCTATCACTCATCATCATCATCAGCTACCACTCATCGTCATCAGCTACCACTCATCATCATCATCAGCTTCCACTCATCATCATCATTTACCACTCATCATCATCACCTACCACTCATCATCATCAGCTACCACTCATCGTCATCAGCTACCACTCATCATCAACATCAGCTACCACTCATCATTATCATAAGCTACCATTCATCATCATCAGCTACCACTCATCATCATCAGCATCTACCACTCATCATCGTCATCATCAGCTACCACTCATCATCATCAGCTACCACTCATCATCATCAGCATCGACCACTCATCATCATCATCAGCTACCACTCATCATCATCAGCTACCACTCATCATCAACATCTACCACTCATCATCTGCCATTCATTATCATCAGCTACCACTCATCATCAACATCATCAGCTACCCCTCATCATCATCATCATCTACCACTCATCATCCTCAGCTACCACTCATCATCATCAGCTACCACTCATCATCCTCAGCTACCACTCATCATCAACATCTACCACTCATCATCATCAGCTACCATTCATTATCATCAGCTACCACTCATCATCAACATCATCAGCTACCACTCATCATCAACATCATCAGCTACCACTCATCATCATCAGCTACCATTCATCATCAGCAGCTACCACTCATCATCATCAGCTACCACTCATCATCATCATCAGCTACCACTCATCATCGTCAGCTACCATTCATCATCAGCAGCTATCACTCATCATCATCAGCTACCACTCTTTATCAGCTACCACTCATCATCATCAGCCTCTACCACTCATGATCATCAGCTACCACTCATCATCATCGAGGCAGTTAACATCTCCTGTGTACCAGGCGAGGTAGTTAACATCTCCTGTACACCTGGCGAGGTAGTTAACATCTCCTGTGTACCTGGCGAGGTAGTTAACATCTCCTGTGTACCAGGCGAGGTAGTTAACATCTCCTGTGTACCTGGCGAGGTAGTTAACATCTCCTGTACACCAGGCGAGGTAGTTAACATCTCCTGTGTATCTGGCGAGGTAGTTAACATCTCCTGTGTACCAGGCGAGGTAGTTAACATCTCCTGTGTACCAGGCGAGGTAGTTAACATCTCCTGTGTACCTGGCGAGGTAGTTAACATCTCCTGTACACCAGGCGAGGTAGTTAACATCTCCTAGTCACCAGGCGAGGTAGTTAACATCTCCTGTACACCTGGCGAGGTAGTTAACATCTCCTGTACACCAGGCGAGGTAGTTAACATCTCCTGTGTACCAGGCGAGGTAGTTAACATCTCCTGTACACCAGGCGAGGTAGTTAACATCTCCTGTGTACCAGGCGAGGTAGTTAACATCTCCTGTGTACCTGGCGAGGTAGTTAACATCTCCTGTGTACCAGGCGAGGTAGTTAACATCTCCTGTGTACCAGGCGAGGTAGTTAACATCTCCTGTGTACCTGGCGAGGTAGTTAACATGTCAGCAGCACCAGCACCAAACACCACCAGCACCAGCACCAAACACCACCAGCACCAGCACCAAACACCACCAGCACCAGCAGCACCACCAACAGCACCACCAGCAGCACCAGCAGCACCAGCAGCACCAAACACCACCAGCAGCACCAGCACCAAACACCACCAGCACCAGCAGCACCAAACACCACCAGCAGCACCAGCACCAAACACCACCAGCACCAGCAGCACCAGCAGCACCACCAACAGCACCAAACACACAAGCAGCACCAGCAGCACCAAACACCACCAACAGCACCACCAGCACCAGCAGCACCAAACACCAGCACCACCAACAGCACCAGCAGCACCACCAACAGCACCAAACACCACCAGCACCAGCAGCACCAAACACCAGCACCAGCACCACCAACAGCACCAGCAGCACCACCAACAGCACCAAACACCACCAGCACCAGCAGCACCAAACACCACCAGCAGCACCACCAGCACCAGCAGCACCAAACACCAGCACCAGCAGCACCAAACACACAAGCAACACCAGCAGCACCAGCAGCACCAAACACCAGCACCAGCAGCACCAGCAGCACCAGCAGCACCACCAGCAGCACCAAACACCACCAGCAGCACCAGCAGCACCACCACCAGCACCAGTAGCACCAAACACACAAGCAACACCAGCAGCACCAAACACCACCAGCAGCACCACCAGCACCAGCAGCACCAGCAGCACCAGCAGCACCACCAACAGCACCAAACACACAAGCAGCACCAGCAGCACCAAACACCACCAGCACCACCAGCACCAAACACCACCAGCACCAGCAGCACCAGCAGCACCAGCAGCACCACCAACAGCACCAAACACCACCAGCACCAGCAGCACCAAACACCACCAGCAGCACCACCAGCACCAAACACACAAGCAACACCAGCAGCACCAGCAGCAGCACCAAACACCACCAGCAGCACCAGCACCCGCCCAGGTACCGAGTGAGCAAGTGAGCGAGTGGACAGGCGACTGGGTGAGTGGGTGGGTGAGTGACTGGCTGAGTGACTGGGTGAGTCGGCCACTGGGTGAGTGGGTGAGTGAGTGACTGGCTGAGTGGGTGAGTCGGCGACTGGATGAGTGGGTGAGCGAGTGAGTGAGTGACTGGCTGAGTGGGTGAGTTGGCGACTGGGTGAGTGGGTGAGTGAGTGACTGCCTGAGTGACTGGGTGAGTCGGCGACTGGGTGAGTGGGTGAGTGAGTGAGTGAGTGACTGGCTGACTGGGTGAGTCGGCGACTGGGTGAGTGGGTGAGTGAGTGACTGGCTGAGTGACTGGGTGAGTCGGCCACTGGGTGAGTGGGTGAGTGAGTGACTGGCTGAGTGGGTGAGTCGGCGACTGGGTGAGTGGGTGAGTGAGTGACTGGCTGAGTGGGTGAGTCGGCGACTGGGTGAGTGGGTGAGTGAGTGACTGGCTGAGTGACTGGGTGAGTCGGCCACTGGGTGAGTGGGTGAGTGAGTGACTGGCTGAGTGGGTGAGTCGGCGACTGGGTGAGTGGGTGAGTGAGTGACTGGCTGAGTGACTGGGTGAGTCGGCGACTGGGTGAGTGAGTGAGTGACTGGCTGAGTGGGTGAGTCGGCGAGTGGGTGAGTGGGTGAGCGAGTGACTGGCTGAGTGGGTGAGTTGGCGACTGGATGAGTGGGTGAGCGAGTGACTGGCTGAGTGGGTGAGTCGGCGACTGGGTGAGTGGGTGAGTGAGTGACTGGCTGAGTGGGTGAGTCGGCGACTGGGTGAGTGGGTGAGTGACTGGCTGTGTGCGTGAGTCGGTGACTGGGTGAGTGGGTGAGTGAGTGACTGCCTGAGTGACTGGGTGAGTCGGCGACTGGGTGAGTGGGTGAGTGAGTGAGTGACTGGCTGAGTGGGTGAGTCGGCGACTGGGTGAGTGGGTGAGTGAGTGACTGGCTGAGTGACTGGGTGAGTCGGCGACTGGGTGAGTAGGTGAGTGAGTGACTGTCTGAGTGACTGGGTGAGTGGGTGAGTGACTGGCTGAGTGACTGGGTGAGTCAGCGACTGGGTGAGTGGGTGAGTGAGTGACTGGCTGAGTGACTGGGTGAGTCGGCGACTGGGTGAGTGGGTGAGTGAGTGACTGGCTGATTGACTGGGTGAGTGGGTGAGTGACTGGCTGAGTGACTGGGTGAGTCGGCGACTGGGTGAGTAGGTGAGTGAGTGACTGGCTGAGTGACTGGGTGAGTGGGTGAGTGAGTGACTGGCTGAGTGACTGGGTGAGTGGGTGAGTGAGTGACTGGCTGAGTGACTGGGTGAGTGGGTGAGTGAGTGACTGGCTGAGTGACTGGGTGAGTGGGTGAGTGAGTGACTGGCTGAGTGACTGGGTGAGTGGGTGAGTGAGTGACTGGCTGAGTGACTGGGTGAGTGGGTGAGTGAGTGACTGGCTGAGTGACTGGGTGAGTGAGTGACTGGCTGAGTGACTGGCTGAGTGACTGGGTGAGTGCCTGGAGTGAGCGAGCATCGTTAGAGACCCCCCCCTCCCCCACTGCGCCCCCCGCACCTCGCCCCCTCCTCGGGGTGTCAAAGACGCGCACGTGCGAGTTCAGCCACGCCACCTCATTACAATAACCACGCCCCTCTCATTACAATAACCACGCCCCTCGCCTCTCCCCCATGAACACCCCCCCACCCGCCCCTGGCGGTGACGTCACGCGAGGGGCTGATTAAACCCAGAGACGCGACCCCGCCCCGTGGGAACCGCGACTCGGCTCAGCGGAGATACCGACACAGAGACACGGAGACACCGACACAGAGACACGGAGATACCGACACAGAGACACGGAGACACCGACACAGAGACTGCTACAACTACAGCTGCTGCTGCTGCTGCTACAACTACAGCTGCTACACTTACTGCTGCTGCTACAACTACAGCTGCTACACTTACTGTTGCTGCTACAACTACAGCTGCTACTACAACTAAAGCTGCTACTCTTACTGCTGCTGCTACAACTACAGCTGATATAGCTGCTACACTTACTGCTGCTGCTACAACTACAGCTTCTGCTGCACCTACGGCTGCTTTTACAGCGACAGCTGCTGCTACAGCTGCTACAGCTACTACTGCTGCTACAGCTGAAACAGCTGCTACAGCTACTCCTGCTGCTACAGCTGAAACAGCTGCTACAGCTACTCCTGCTGCTACAGCTACTCCTGCTGCTACAACTGCTACAGCTGCTACAGCTACTCCTGCTGCTACAGCTACTACAGCTGCTTCAGCTACTCCTGCTGCAACAGCTACTCCTGCTGCTACAGCTGCTACAGCTGCAACAGCTACTCCTGCTGCTACAGCTACTCCTGCTACAGCTGCTACAGCTACTCCTGCTGCTACAGCTACTCCTGCTACAACTACTCCTGCTGCTACAGCTACTCCTGCTGCTACAGCTACTCCTGCTACTACAGCTGCTCCTGCTACTGCAGCTGCTACAGCTACTCCTGCTGCTACAGCTGCTACAGCTACTACTACAGCTACTACAGTTACTCCTGCTGCTACAGCTGCTACAGCTACTACAGCTGCTACAGCTACTCCTGCTGCTACAACTGCTACAGCTACTGCAGCTACTACAGCTGCTACAACTGCTACAGCTACTGCAGCTACTCCTGCTGCTACAACTGCTACAGCTACTACAGCTGCTACAGCTACTACAGCTACTCCTGCTGCAACAGCTACTACAGCTGCTACAGCTACTCCTGCTGCTACAACTGCTACAGCTACTACAGCTGCTACAGCTGCTACAGCTACTACAGCTGCTGCAGCTACTCCTGCTGCTACAACTGCTACAGCTACTGCAGCTACTACAGCTGCTGCAGCTACTACAGCTGCTGCAGCTACTACAGCTGCTACAGCTACTACAGCTGCTACAGCTGCTGCGAAAGAGCGGGGAACGCGCCCAGCCAGGCCGAGAGCTTCTGCCGCAGCGACTCCGGGCACAGCTGGACTTGGACTTGGACCGCCGGGGGGGGGGGCTGCCGCACTCCACTCCTCGCAGCAGCGGGGAGCAGGGGGAGCAGGGGGAGCAGGGGAGCAGGGGGAGCAGGGGGAGTAGCAGGGAGCAGGGGGAGCAGGGGGAGCAAGGGGGAGCAGGGGGAGCAGGGGAGCAGGGGGAGCAGGGGGAGTAGCAGGGAGCAGGGGGAGTAGCAGGGAGCAGGGGGAGCAGGGGGAGCAAGGGGGAGCAGGGGGAGTAGCAGGGGAGCAGGGGGAGCAGGGGGAGCAGTGCGAGTAGGCAGGAGAAAGTAGAGGGAGCAGGGCAGGAACGGGGAGTAGCCGGGAGCAGAGGATAGTCGGGGATCAGGAGGGATCAGGAGGGATCAGAAGAGATCAGGAGGGAGCAGGAGGGATCAGGAGGGATCAGGAGGGATCAGGGGGGATCAGGAGGGAGCAGGGGGATCAGGAGGGAGCAGGGGGGATCAGGAGGGAGCAGGGGGATCAGGAGGGAGCAGGGGGGATCAGGAGGGATCAGGGGGGATCAGGAGGATCAGGAGGGATCAGGGGGATCAGGAGGGGTCAGGGGGATCAGGAGGGATCAGGAGGGATCAGGAGGGAGCAGGAGGGATCAGGGGGGATCAGGAGGGATCAGGGGGATCAGGGGGGATCAGGAGGGATCAGGGGGATCAGGAGGGATCAGGGGGATCAGGAGGGATCAGGAGGGATCAGGAGGGATCAGGGGGATCAGGAGGGATCAGGAGGGATCAGGAGGGGTCAGGAGGGAGCAGGGGGATCAGGAGGGAGCAGGGGGATCAGGAGGGATCAGGGGGATCAGGAGGGATCAGGAGCGATCAGGAGGGATCAGGAGGGAGCAGGTGGGAGCAGGAGGGAGCAGGAGGAGCAGGAGGGATCAGGGGGGATCAGGAGGGATCAGGAGGATCAGGAGGGATCAGGAGGCATCAGGAGGCATCAGGGGGGATCAGGGGGATCAGGAGGATCAGGAGGGATCAGGAGGGATCAGGGGGGATCAGGAGGATCAGGAGGATCAGGAGGGAGCAGGAGGGAGCAGGAGGATCAGGAGGGATCAGGGGGGATCAGGAGGATCAGGAGGGATCAGGGGGATCAGGGGGATCAGGAGGGATCAGGGGGATCTGGGGGATCTGGGGGATCAGGAGGATCAGGAGGATCAGGAGGGATCAGGAGGGATCAGGAGGATCAGGAGGGATCAGGGGGGATCAGGAGGATCAGGAGGGATCAGGGGGATCAGGGGGATCAGGAGGGATCAGGGGGATCTGGGGGATCTGGGGGATCTGGGGGATCAGGAGGATCAGGAGGGATCAGGAGGGATCAGGAGGATCAGGAGGGATCAGGGGGGATCAGGATGAGCTGTGGGGAGGCGGAGTGCGGGACCCGGTGGGGCCCCGACTGACGCTGCCCTCCCGCTCGGCTGCCCGAGCTGCCCAGTGCGGGGGGAGGGGTGAAGGGGCGGGGGGAGGGGGGTGAAGGGGCGGGGGGAGGGGGTGAGGAGGAGGCCGCGACACCCGGGGGTCGATGAAGGTGAGCGCAGAGAAGGGGGCCCAGGGGTCGGGACCCCGTTACCCTCTCGCGGACCCCCGTTCAGTTGTTGTGAAGAGCGAGGTTGGTGTGGTTCCTGTGGTGAGTGTGGTGAGTGTAGTGAGTGTGGTGAGTGTGGAGAGTGTGGTGAGTGTGGTGAGTGTGGTGAGTGTGGTTAGTGTGGTGAGTGTGGTTAGTGTGGTGAGTGTGGTGAGTGTGGTTAGTGTGGTGAGTGTGGTGAGTGTGGTTCCTGTGGTGAGTGTGGTGAGTGTGGTGAGTGTAGGGAGTGTGGTGAGTGTAGGGAGTGTGGTGAGTGTGGTGAGTGTAGTGAGTGTGGTGAGTGTGGTGAGTGTAGGGCGTGTGGTGAGTGTGGTGAGTGTAGTGAGTGTCGGGAGTGTGGTGAGTGTAGGGACTGTGGTGAGTGTGGTGAGTGTAGTGAGTGTGGTGAGTGTAGGGCGTGTGGTGAGTGTAGGGAGTGTGGTGAGTGTAGGGAGTGTGGTTAGTGTAGGGAGTGTGGTGAGTGTGGTGAGTGTGGTGAGTGTAGGGACTGTGGTGAGTGTGGTGAGTGTAGGGAGTGTGGTGAGTGTAGGGAGTGTGGTGAGTGTGGCGAGTGTGGTTAGTGTAGTGAGTGTAGGGAGTGTGGTGAGTGTGGTGAGTGTAGGGACTGTGGTGAGTGTGGTGAGTGTGGTGAGTGTAGTGAGTGTGGTGAGTGTAGGGAGTGTGGTGAGTGTGGTGAGTGTGGTTAGTGTAGTGAGTGTGGTGAGTGTGGTGAATGTGGTGAGTGTGGTGAGTGTAGGGAGTGCGGTGAGTTTGGTTGTAGCTGGTGCCGGATGTAAATATCGCCACTGGGGAGACAAAGGCGGCCGGGCGTGGTGCTGGCCACCCACCCCCTCGTGTACCACAGCGCCGCTCACTCGCCACAGCAGCAGCAGCAGTCTGTGGGGGCGAGTGGCACGGGGCGCGTGCGGTTGTGTGGTTGTGGAGGGTGGTTGTGTGGTTGTGGAGGGTGGTTGTGTGGTTGTGTGGTTGTGGAGGGTGGTTGTGTGGTTGTGGAGGGTGGTTGTGTGGTTGTGTGGTTGTGGAGGGTGGTTGTGTGGTTGTGGAGGGTGGTTGTGTGGTTGTGTGGTTGTGTGGTTGTGGAGGGTGGTTGTGTGGCTGTGGAGGGTGGTTGTGTGGTTGTGTGGTTGTGGAGGGTGGTTGTGTGGTTCTGTGGTTGTGGAGGGTGGTTGTGTGGTTGTGTGGTTGTGGAGGGTGGTTGTGTGGTTGTGGAGGGTGGTTGTGTGGTTGTGTGGTTGTGGAGGGTGGTTGTGTGGTTGTGGAGGGTGGTTGTGTGGTTGTGTGGTTGTGGAGGGTGGTTGTGTGGTTGTGGAGGGTGGTTGTGTGGTTGTGGAGGGTGGTTGTGTGGTTGTGTGGTTGTGGAGAGGGTTTGTCCTGCGACTGTCGTCGTATTGTGTGTAGGAGTGCTGCTGTTCTAAGTGGGTTATGCTGTAGGAGTGGTGTTGTTAGTGATGCTGTAGGAGTGGTGTTGTTAGTGATGGTGTAGGAGTGGTGTTGTCAGTGATGGTGTAGGAGTGGTGTTGTTAGTGATGGTGTAGGAGTGGTGTTGTTAGTGATGGTGTAGGAGTGGTGTTGTTAGTGATGGTGTAGGAGTGGTGTTGTTAGTGATGCTGTAGGAGTGGTGTTGTTAGTGATGGTGTAGGAGTGGTGTTGTTAGTGATGCTGTAGGAGTGGTGTTGTTAGTGATGGTGTAGGAGTGGTGTTGTTAGTGATGCTGTAGGAGTGGTGTTGTTAGTGATGGTGTAGGAGTGGTGTTGTTAGTGATGGTGTAGGAGTGGTGTTGTTAGTGATGGTGTAGGAGTGCTGTTGTTAGTGATGCTGTAGGAGTGGTGTTGTTAGTGATGGTGTAGGAGTGGTGTTGTTAGTGATGGTGTAGGAGTGGTGTTGTTAGTGATGCTGTAGGAGTGGTGTTGTCAGTGATGGTGTAGGAGTGGTGTTGTTAGTGATGCTGTAGGAGTGGTGTTGTCAGTGATGGTGTAGTAGTGGTGTTGTTAGTGATGCTGTAGGAGTGGTGTTGTTAGTGATGGTGTAGGAGTGGTGTTGTTAGTGATGGTGTAGGAGTGGTGTTGTTAGTGATGCTGTAGGAGTGGTGTTGTCAGTGATGGTGTAGGAGTGGTGTTGTTAGTGATGCTGTAGGAGTGGTATTGTTAGTGATGCTGTAGGAGTGGTATTGTTAGTGATGGTGTAGGAGTGGTGTTGTTAGTGATGCTGTAGGAGTGGTGTTGTTAGTGATGCTGTAGGAGTGGTGTTGTTAGTGATGGTGTAGGAGTGGTGTTGTTAGTGATGCTGTAGGAGTGGTGTTGTTAGTGATGCTGTAGGTGTGGTGTTGTTGGTGATGGTGTAGGAGTGGTGTTGTTAGTGATGCTGTAGGAGTGGTGTTGTTAGTGATGCTGTAGGAGTGGTGTTGTTAGTGATGGTGTAGGAGTGGTGTTGTTAGTGATGCTGTAGGAGTGGTGTTGTTAGTGATGCTGTAGGAGTGGTGTTGTTAGTGATGCTGTAGGAGTGGTGTTGTTAGTGATGCTGTAGGAGTGGTGTTGTCAGTGATGCTGTAGGAGTTGTGTTGTTAGTGATGCTGTAGGAGTGGTGTTGTCAGTGATGGTGTAGGAGTGGTGTTGTTATTGATGCTGTAGGAGTAGTGTTGTTAGTGATGCTGTAGGAGTGGTGTTGTTAGTGATGCTGTAGGAGTGGTGTTGTTAGTGATGCTGTAGGTGTGGTGTTGTTAGTGATGCTGTAGGAGTGGTGTTGTTAGTGATGGTGTAGGAGTGGTGTTGTTAGTGATGCTGTAGGAGTGGTGTTGTTAGTGATGGTGTAGGAGTGGTGTTGTTAGTGATGCTGTAGGAGTGGTGTTGTTAGTGATGGTGTAGGAGTGGTGTTGTTAGTGATGGTGTAGGAGTGGTGTTGTTAGTGATGGTGTAGGAGTGCTGTTGTTAGTGATGCTGTAGGAGTGGTGTTGTTAGTGATGGTGTAGGAGTGGTGTTGTTAGTGATGGTGTAGGAGTGGTGTTGTTAGTGATGCTGTAGGAGTGGTGTTGTCAGTGATGGTGTAGGAGTGGTGTTGTTAGTGATGCTGTAGGAGTGGTGTTGTCAGTGATGGTGTAGGAGTGGTGTTGTTAGTGATGCTGTAGGAGTGGTGTTGTTAGTGATGGTGTAGGAGTGGTGTTGTTAGTGATGGTGTAGGAGTGGTGTTGTTAGTGATGCTGTAGGAGTGGTGTTGTCAGTGATGGTGTAGGAGTGGTGTTGTTAGTGATGCTGTAGGAGTGGTATTGTTAGTGATGCTGTAGGAGTGGTATTGTTAGTGATGGTGTAGGAGTGGTGTTGTTAGTGATGCTGTAGGAGTGGTCTTGTTAGTGATGGTGTAGGAGTGGTGTTGTTAGTGATGCTGTAGGAGTGGTGTTGTTAGTGATGCTCTAGGAGTGGTGTTGTTAGTGATACTGTAGGTGTGGTGTTGTTGGTGATGGTGTAGGAGTGGTGTTGTTAGTGATGCTGTAGGAGTGGTGTTGTTAGTGATGCTGTAGGAGTGGTGTTGTTAGTGATGGTGTAGGAGTGGTGTTGTTAGTGATGCTGTAGGAGTGGTGTTGTTAGTGATGCTGTAGGAGTGGTGTTGTTAGTGATGCTGTAGGAGTGGTGTTGTTAGTGATGCTGTAGGAGTGGTGTTGTCAGTGATGCTGTAGGAGTTGTGTTGTTAGTGATGCTGTAGGAGTGGTGTTGTCAGTGATGGTGTAGGAGTGGTGTTGTTATTGATGCTGTAGGAGTAGTGTTGTTAGTGATGCTGTAGGAGTGGTGTTGTTAGTGATGCTGTAGGAGTGGTGTTGTTAGTGATGCTGTAGGTGTGGTGTTGTTAGTGATGCTGTAGGAGTGGTATTGTTAGTGATGCTGTAGGAGTGGTGTTGTTAGTGATGCTGTAGGAGTGGTGTTGTTAGTGATGGTGTAGGAGTGGTGTTGTTAATGATGCTGTAGGAGTGGTGTTGTTAGTGATGCTGTAGGAGTGGTGTTGTTAGTGATGCTGTAGGAGTGGTGTTGTTAGTGATGCTGTAGGAGTGGTGTTGTTAGTGATGGTGTAGGAGTGGTGTTGTTAGTGATGCTGTAGGAGTGGTGTTGTTAGTGATGCTGTAGGAGTGGTGTTGTTAGTGATGCTGTAGGAGTGGTGTTGTTAGTGATGCTGTAGAAGTGGTGTTGTTAGTGATGCTGTAGGTGTGGTGTTGTTAGTGATGCTGTAGGAGTGGTGTTGTTAGTGATGCTGTAGGAGTGGTGTTGTTAGTGATGCTGTAGGAGTGGTGTTGTTAGTGATGCTGTAGGAGTGGTGTTGTTAGTGATGCTGTAGGAGTGGTGTTGTTAGTGATGCTGTAGGAGTGGTGTTGTTAGTGATGGTGTAGGAGTGGTGTTGTTAGTGATGGTGTAGGAGTGGTGTTGTTAGTGATGCTGTAGGAGTGGTGTTGTTAGTGATGGTGTAGGAGTGGTGTTGTTAGTGATGCTGTAGGAGTGGTGTTGTTAGTGATGCTGTAGGAGTGGTGTTGTTAGTGATGCTGTAGGTGTGGTGTTGTTAGTGATGCTGTAGGAGTGGTATTGTTAGTGATGCTGTAGGAGTGGTGTTGTTAGTGATGCTGTAGGAGTGGTGTTGTGAGTGATGGTGTAGGAGTGGTGTTGTTAGTGATGCTGTAGGAGTGGTGTTGTTAGTGATGCTGTAGGAGTGGTGTTGTTAGTGATGCTGTAGGAGTGGTGTTGTTAGTGATGGTGTAGGAGTGGTGTTGTTAGTGATGCTGTAGGAGTGGTGTTGTTAGTGATGGTGTAGGAGTGGTGTTGTTAGTGATGCTGTAGGAGTGGTGTTGTTAGTGATGCTCTAGGAGTGGTGTTGTTAGTGATACTGTAGGTGTGGTGTTGTTGGTGATGGTGTAGGAGTGGTGTTGTTAGTGATGCTGTAGGAGTGGTGTTGTTAGTGATGGTGTAGGAGTGGTGTTGTTAGTGATGCTGTAGGAGTGTTGTTGTTAGTGATGCTGTAGGAGTGGTGTTGTTAGTGATGGTGTAGGAGTGGTGTTGTTAGTGATGGTGTAGGAGTGGTGTTGTTAGTGATGGTGTAGGAGTGGTGTTGTTAGTGATGCTGTAGGAGTGGTGTTGTTAGTGATGCTGTAGGAGTGGTGTTGTCAGTGATGGTGTAGGTGTGGTGTTGTTAGTGATCCTGTAGGTGTGGTGTTGTTAGTGATGCTGTAGGAGTGGTGTTGTTAGTGATGGTGTAGGAGTGGTGTTGTTAGTGATGCTGTAGGTGTGGTGTTGTTAGTGATCCTGTAGGTGTGGTGTTGTTAGTGATGCTGTAGGAGTGGTGTTGTTAGTGATGGTGTAGGAGTGGTGTTGTTAGTGATGCTGTAGGTGTGGTGTTGTTAGTGATGGTGTAGGAGTGGTGTTGTTAGTGATGCTGTAGGAGTGGTGTTGTTAGTGATGGTGTAGGAGTGGTGTTGTTAGTGATGGTGTAGGAGTGGTGTTGTTAGTGATGCTGTAGGAGTGGTGTTGTTAGTGATGCTGTAGGAGTGGTGTTGTTAGTGATGCTGTAGGAGTGGTGTTGTTAGTGATGCTGTAGGAGTGATGTTGTTAGTGATGCTGTAGGAGTGGTGTTGTCAGTGATGGTGTAGGAGTGGTGTTGTTATTGATGCTGTAGGAGTGGTGTTGTTAGTGATGCTGTAGGAGTGGTGTTGTTAGTGATGCTGTAGGAGTGGTGTTGTTAGTGATGCTGTAGGAGTGGTGTTGTTAGTGATGGTGTAGGAGTGGTGTTGTTAGTGATGCTGTAGGAGTGGTGTTGTTAGTGATGCTGTAGGAGTGGTGTTGTTAGTGATGCTGTAGGAGTGGTGTTGTTAGTGATGCTCTAGAAGTGGTGTTGTTAGTGATGCTGTAGGTGTGGTGTTGTTAGTGATACTGTAGGAGTGGTGTTGTTAGTGATGCTGTAGGAGTGGTGTTGTTAGTGATGCTGTAGGTGTGGTGTTGTTAGTGATGGTGTAGGAGTGGTGTTGTTAGTGATGGTGTAGGAGTGGTGTTGTTAGTGATGGTGTAGGAGTGGTGTTGTTAGTGATGCTGTAGGAGTGGTGTTGTTAGTGATGGTGTAGGAGTGGTGTTGTCAGTGATGGTGTAGGAGTGGTGTTGTTAGTGATGCTGTAGGAGTGGTGTTGTTAGTGATGCTGTAGGAGTGGTGTTGTAAGTGATGGTGTAGGAGTGGTGTTGTTAGTGATGGTGTAGGAGTGGTGTTGTCAGTGATGGTGTAGGAGTGGTGTTGTTAGTGATGCTGTAGGAGTGGTGTTGTTAGTGATGGTGTAGGAGTGGTGTTGTTAGTGATGGTGTAGGAGTGGTGTTGTTAGTGATGCTGTAGGAGTGGTGTTGTCAGTGATGGTGTAGGAGTGGTGTTGTTAGTGATGCTGTAGGAGTGGTGTTGTCAGTGATGGTGTAGGAGTGGTGTTGTTAGTGATGCTGTAGGAGTGGTGTTGTTAGTGATGGTGTAGGAGTGGTGTTGTTAGTGATGGTGTAGGAGTGGTGTTGTTAGTGATGCTGTAGGAGTGGTGTTGTCAGTGATGGTGTAGGAGTGGTGTTGTTAGTGATGCTGTAGGAGTGGTATTGTTAGTGATGCTGTAGGAGTGGTATTGTTAGTGATGGTGTAGGAGTGGTGTTGTTAGTGATGCTGTAGGAGTGGTCTTGTTAGTGATGGTGTAGGAGTGGTGTTGTTAGTGATGCTGTAGGAGTGGTGTTGTTAGTGATGCTCTAGGAGTGGTGTTGTTAGTGATACTGTAGGTGTGGTGTTGTTGGTGATGGTGTAGGAGTGGTGTTGTTAGTGATGCTGTAGGAGTGGTGTTGTTAGTGATGCTGTAGGAGTGGTGTTGTTAGTGATGGTGTAGGAGTGGTGTTGTTAGTGATGCTGTAGGAGTGGTGTTGTTAGTGATGCTGTAGGAGTGGTGTTGTTAGTGATGCTGTAGGAGTGGTGTTGTTAGTGATGCTGTAGGAGTGGTGTTGTCAGTGATGCTGTAGGAGTTGTGTTGTTAGTGATGCTGTAGGAGTGGTGTTGTCAGTGATGGTGTAGGAGTGGTGTTGTTATTGATGCTGTAGGAGTAGTGTTGTTAGTGATGCTGTAGGAGTGGTGTTGTTAGTGATGCTGTAGGAGTGGTGTTGTTAGTGATGCTGTAGGTGTGGTGTTGTTAGTGATGCTGTAGGAGTGGTATTGTTAGTGATGCTGTAGGAGTGGTGTTGTTAGTGATGCTGTAGGAGTGGTGTTGTTAGTGATGGTGTAGGAGTGGTGTTGTTAATGATGCTGTAGGAGTGGTGTTGTTAGTGATGCTGTAGGAGTGGTGTTGTTAGTGATGCTGTAGGAGTGGTGTTGTTAGTGATGCTGTAGGAGTGGTGTTGTTAGTGATGGTGTAGGAGTGGTGTTGTTAGTGATGCTGTAGGAGTGGTGTTGTTAGTGATGCTGTAGGAGTGGTGTTGTTAGTGATGCTGTAGGAGTGGTGTTGTTAGTGATGCTGTAGAAGTGGTGTTGTTAGTGATGCTGTAGGTGTGGTGTTGTTAGTGATGCTGTAGGAGTGGTGTTGTTAGTGATGCTGTAGGAGTGGTGTTGTTAGTGATGCTGTAGGAGTGGTGTTGTTAGTGATGCTGTAGGAGTGGTGTTGTTAGTGATGCTGTAGGAGTGGTGTTGTTAGTGATGCTGTAGGAGTGGTGTTGTTAGTGATGGTGTAGGAGTGGTGTTGTTAGTGATGGTGTAGGAGTGGTGTTGTTAGTGATGCTGTAGGAGTGGTGTTGTTAGTGATGGTGTAGGAGTGGTGTTGTTAGTGATGCTGTAGGAGTGGTGTTGTTAGTGATGCTGTAGGAGTGGTGTTGTTAGTGATGCTGTAGGTGTGGTGTTGTTAGTGATGCTGTAGGAGTGGTATTGTTAGTGATGCTGTAGGAGTGGTGTTGTTAGTGATGCTGTAGGAGTGGTGTTGTGAGTGATGGTGTAGGAGTGGTGTTGTTAGTGATGCTGTAGGAGTGGTGTTGTTAGTGATGCTGTAGGAGTGGTGTTGTTAGTGATGGTGTAGGAGTGGTGTTGTTAGTGATGCTGTAGGAGTGGTGTTGTTAGTGATGGTGTAGGAGTGGTGTTGTTAGTGATGCTGTAGGAGTGGTGTTGTTAGTGATGCTCTAGGAGTGGTGTTGTTAGTGATACTGTAGGTGTGGTGTTGTTGGTGATGGTGTAGGAGTGGTGTTGTTAGTGATGCTGTAGGAGTGGTGTTGTTAGTGATGGTGTAGGAGTGGTGTTGTTAGTGATGCTGTAGGAGTGTTGTTGTTAGTGATGCTGTAGGAGTGGTGTTGTTAGTGATGGTGTAGGAGTGGTGTTGTTAGTGATGGTGTAGGAGTGGTGTTGTTAGTGATGGTGTAGGAGTGGTGTTGTTAGTGATGCTGTAGGAGTGGTGTTGTTAGTGATGCTGTAGGAGTGGTGTTGTCAGTGATGGTGTAGGTGTGGTGTTGTTAGTGATCCTGTAGGTGTGGTGTTGTTAGTGATGCTGTAGGAGTGGTGTTGTTAGTGATGGTGTAGGAGTGGTGTTGTTAGTGATGCTGTAGGTGTGGTGTTGTTAGTGATCCTGTAGGTGTGGTGTTGTTAGTGATGCTGTAGGAGTGGTGTTGTTAGTGATGGTGTAGGAGTGGTGTTGTTAGTGATGCTGTAGGTGTGGTGTTGTTAGTGATGGTGTAGGAGTGGTGTTGTTAGTGATGCTGTAGGAGTGGTGTTGTTAGTGATGGTGTAGGAGTGGTGTTGTTAGTGATGGTGTAGGAGTGGTGTTGTTAGTGATGCTGTAGGAGTGGTGTTGTTAGTGATGCTGTAGGAGTGGTGTTGTTAGTGATGCTGTAGGAGTGGTGTTGTTAGTGATGCTGTAGGAGTGATGTTGTTAGTGATGCTGTAGGAGTGGTGTTGTCAGTGATGGTGTAGGAGTGGTGTTGTTATTGATGCTGTAGGAGTGGTGTTGTTAGTGATGCTGTAGGAGTGGTGTTGTTAGTGATGCTGTAGGAGTGGTGTTGTTAGTGATGCTGTAGGAGTGGTGTTGTTAGTGATGGTGTAGGAGTGGTGTTGTTAGTGATGCTGTAGGAGTGGTGTTGTTAGTGATGCTGTAGGAGTGGTGTTGTTAGTGATGCTGTAGGAGTGGTGTTGTTAGTGATGCTCTAGAAGTGGTGTTGTTAGTGATGCTGTAGGTGTGGTGTTGTTAGTGATACTGTAGGAGTGGTGTTGTTAGTGATGCTGTAGGAGTGGTGTTGTTAGTGATGCTGTAGGTGTGGTGTTGTTAGTGATGGTGTAGGAGTGGTGTTGTTAGTGATGGTGTAGGAGTGGTGTTGTTAGTGATGGTGTAGGAGTGGTGTTGTTAGTGATGCTGTAGGAGTGGTGTTGTTAGTGATGGTGTAGGAGTGGTGTTGTCAGTGATGGTGTAGGAGTGGTGTTGTTAGTGATGCTGTAGGAGTGGTGTTGTTAGTGATGCTGTAGGAGTGGTGTTGTAAGTGATGCTGTAGGTGTGGTGTTGTTAGTGATCCTGTAGGTGTGGTGTTGTTAGTGATGCTGTAGGAGTGGTGTTGTTAGTGATGGTGTAGGAGTGGTGTTGTTAGTGATGCTGTAGGTGTGGTGTTGTTAGTGATGGTGTAGGAGTGGTGTTGTTAGTGATGCTGTAGGAGTGGTGTTGTTAGTGATGGTGTAGGAGTGGTGTTGTTAGTGATGGTGTAGGAGTGGTGTTGTTAGTGATGCTGTAGGAGTGGTGTTGTTAGTGATGCTGTAGGAGTGGTGTTGTTAGTGATGCTGTAGGAGTGATGTTGTTAGTGATGCTGTAGGAGTGGTGTTGTCAGTGATGGTGTAGGAGTGGTGTTGTTATTGATGCTGTAGGAGTGGTGTTGTTAGTGATGCTGTAGGAGTGGTGTTGTTAGTGATGCTGTAGGAGTGGTGTTGTTAGTGATGCTGTAGGAGTGGTGTTGTTAGTGATGGTGTAGGAGTGGTGTTGTTAGTGATGCTGTAGGAGTGGTGTTGTTAGTGATGCTGTAGGAGTGGTGTTGTTAGTGATGCTGTAGGAGTGGTGTTGTTAGTGATGCTCTAGAAGTGGTGTTGTTAGTGATGCTGTAGGTGTGGTGTTGTTAGTGATGCTGTAGGAGTGGTGTTGTTAGTGATGGTGTAGGAGTGGTGTTGTTAGTGATGCTGTAGGTGTGGTGTTGTTAGTGATGCTGTAGGAGTGGTGTTGTTAGTGATGCTGTAGGAGTGGTGTTGTTAGTGATGGTGTAGGAGTGGTGTTGTTAGTGATGGTGTAGGAGTGGTGTTGTTAGTGATGCTGTAGGAGTGGTGTTGTTAGTGATGGTGTAGGAGTGGTGTTGTTAGTGATGGTGTAGGAGTGGTGTTGTTAGTGATGCTGTAGGAGTGGTGTTGTTAGTGATGCTGTAGGAGTGGTGTTGTTAGTGATGCTGTAGGAGTGGTGTTGTTAGTGATGCTGTAGGTGTGGTGTTGTTAGTGATGCTGTAGGAGTGGTATTGTTAGTGATGCTGTAGGAGTGGTGTTGTTAGTGATGCTGTAGGAGTGGTGTTGTTAGTGATGGTGTAGGAGTGGTGTTGTTAGTGATGCTGTAGGAGTGGTGTTGTTAGTGATGGTGTAGGAGTGGTGTTGTTAGTGATGGTGTAGGAGTGGTGTTGTTAGTGATGCTGTAGGAGTGGTGTTGTTAGTGATGGTGTAGGAGTGGTGTTGTTAGTGATGCTGTAGGAGTGGTGTTGTTAGTGATGCTGTAGGAGTGGTGTTGTTAGTGATGCAGTAGGAGTGGTGTTGTTAGTGATGCAGTAGGAGTGGTGTTGTTAGTGATGGTGTAGGAGTGGTGTTGTTAGTGATGCTGTAGGTGTGGTGTTGTTAGTGATGCTGTAGGAGTGGTGTTGTTAGTGATGCAGTAGGAGTGGTGTTGTTAGTGATGCTGTAGGAGTGGTGTTGTTAGTGATGCTGTAGGAGTGGTGTTGTTAGTGATGATGTAGGTGTGGTGTTGTTAGTGATGGTGTAGGAGTGGTGTTAGTGATGCTGTAGGAGTGGTGTTGTTAGTGATGGTGTAGGAGTGGTGTTAGTGATGCTGTAGGAGTGGTGTTGTTAGTGATGCTGTAGGAGTGGTGTTGTTAGTGATGGTGTAGGAGTGGTGTTAGTGATGCTGTAGAAGTGGTGTTGTTAGTGATGGTGTAGGAGTGGTGTTGTTAGTGATGCTGTAGCAGTGGTGTTGTTAGTGATGGTGTAGGAGTGGTGTTGTTAGTGATGCTGTAGGAGTGGTGTTGTTAGTGATGCTGTAGGAGTGGTGTTGTTAGTGGTGGTGTAGGAGTGGTGTTGTTAGTGATGCTGCAGGAGTGGTGTTGTTAGTGATGCTGTAGGAGTGGTGTTGTTAGTGATGCAGTAGGAGTGGTGTTGTTAGTGATGCAGTAGGAGTGGTGTTGTTAGTGATGGTGTAGGAGTGGTGTTGTTAGTGATGCTGTAGGTGTGGTGTTGTTAGTGATGCTGTAGGAGTGGTGTTGTTAGTGATGCAGTAGGAGTGGTGTTGTTAGTGATGCTGTAGGAGTGGTGTTGTTAGTGATGCTGTAGGAGTGGTGTTGTTAGTGATGCTGTAGGTGTGGTGTTGTTAGTGATGGTGTAGGAGTGGTGTTAGTGATGCTGTAGGAGTGGTGTTGTTAGTGATGGTGTAGGAGTGGTGTTGTTAGTGATGGTGTAGGAGTGGTGTTAGTGATGCTGTAGGAGTGGTGTTAGTGATGCTGCAGGAGTGGTGTTGTTAGTGATGCTGTAGGAGTGGTGTTGTTAGTGATGGTGTAGGAGTGGTGTTGTTAGTGATGCTGTAGGAGTGGTGTTGTAAGTGATGCTGTAGGAGTGGTGTTGTTAGTGATGCTGTAGGAGTGGTGTTGTTAGTGGTGTTGTAGGAGTGGTGTTGTTAGTGGTGTTGTAGGAGTGGTGTTGTTAGTGATGCTGTAGCATTGGTGTTTTTAGTGATGCTGTAGGAGTGGTGTTGTTAGTGAATGATGGTGTAGGGCGTGTGGGCTATGCCCGTGACCCTTTAAACTACGCACAGCAACAACAACCGCCATAGGAGCCATCCATTTAGTTACTTTAGTCCGTACGCATAGAGGGGGGAGAGGGGTTAACCCAAATGCGTTCGCTTGCGTATGGGGTTCTACTGACAATGTGCGCTTAGGAAACGGGGGGGGGGGGGGTGAAGCCTCGATAATAATTTGTCTACTTTGGCCTTCAAATGAGCCACAGTTGAGTGTCTTCAGCTGTGAGACAACAAGCACCAGCGTGAGAGGCGGGGCTGTGGGAGAGCTGTCACTCGTGTGCCGCCGTGCCCCTGACTGCAGCTATCACGCAGCTCAGCAACATCAGTGGCCAAGTAATTCTTCAATGCAGCCGGCGGTGGACTATCTGTTTGCTTAAACACGTTAATATTATTAATCCCTGATCGCTTCTGCGTGGATTAAATATCGGCCGTTCTATAGGATTCTGGGGGGGGGGGGGGCGGGGGTATAAAGTCCGCGTGCGTACAGGGAGGGGGGAGGGGTCAAGTCGTGACAGATTCTGCGTCCCTAGTCAATCGATGGCCCCTTACACCTCTAAGTGACGTCAGCACCGCGCCTGTGCCAGGCTAGGTGCGCTTTGATGCCGTCACGTGACATGTGATAGGCTCGCTGCTGGCAGAAGGTCACGGGACAGACCCAGCAGGTGCCGTGAGTTGACTGATTGAGACGCCTGACTGATGCACCACCTGTGCCCCCTACTGCGCCAACTTGTTACGCTTTAGCCACCCGGCGCTCTCCGCGTTGTTGTGAGCGTCGATCCTCCGCCCTCCGTTGTTGTTGGAGGGCGACTGCCTCCAACTGCCCAGTAACGTCCTTCACGAGCCTCCTCCACAGAGGCCGATCTTGACACCGCTGGTACCAGTCATCGGCAAGTCCACTCAGCTCCACGTCCTCCTGTACCACATCACTCCATCTCTTCTCTAGCCCGTGCCGCGCCCGTTTAGCCCCCTCGATCCGGCCGAACAAAAGCTGTTTCGCCATGCGGTGGCTGGGCATGCGGGCTACATGACCCAGCCAACACAGCCTTGCCTGCCGGAGGAGCTCACCGATGGGACCGTGCCCAGATCTTTCAAGAGTCTCTGAGCTCCTCACACAATCCAGCCTGGTTAAACCCAGGATGGATCGTCGGCAGGCCACCCTGAATATTTCAAGCTGGTGCAGATGTTCAATTCGGGGGGGGGTCCACGTTTCGCAACCACAAAGAACACCCGGAGCTTCGTGTGGAGCGACAGGGCTAGGCAGCTTCCACACAGCAACGTTACACAGCCGATGAAAAGATAATGCCGCTCGACTGATTGAAAGTGAAACTCTGTCACCAAACTGGAGCTGGTCATGAGCACACTGCCCAGGTATGGGAACTCCTCCAGTCTCTCCACAACTGCCCAATCACTCACAGAGAGTGGAGAGGGTGGAGTGTTTGACGTGAAATATCCAGGCGGGTGCTGATGGAGAGGCCGCACCTCCACGTGGCACTCTCCACGTTCATCCGCACAGTCTCCAAATCCTTCTCAGAGTGAGCAGCAATCACCAGATCGTCAGCAGAGATCACATAGTTAACCAACAGAGAGCCATCCCTTGAGTGCAGGACCATCCAGGTCTGACAGCACATTGGGCGACAGCGAGCCTCTCTCCTCAGCGCGCTACCTGGCACGATGGTGCTGAGTGTTCCTCGTGAGGATCATTGCCCCGGCTCAACTCTGTGGAGGGAGATTCCCCGGCCGTCGTTGCAATCTGTGCAACCACCGGGGCGTTGTTCCAGTCCCGCGGAACCCGTCCTGTGGTCCGGCGGCTGTAAAGATGTCCCACAGGGCAGCCTCCACATCACCGCCCTTCCTCGGTGGTTCGCGTGGGAGGTCGTCTCTAATCTCGATTTGAAGTTTTGGGAGATCGTCTCTGGCCGGCGCTGATGCTGGTCTCAGACTTTGGATCACTCTTCGCGCTCCCCTAACAAATGGCACACGAGACAGCCACTCACAGGGGGTGCCTACATCCTCCAACAGTTGAGGCACGGCAGCCCCAGCAGGGTCAATCCGACGTTGCCTCATGATGTTTAAGCCGAGGGATTTCCCCTACCCCAATATCTCACAGAAATCTGTAAACCTATTCCCTGGGTCAGAGATCGGATAACCACTCTTTCCCTTAAGGGTGGTAATAGCACCTCATATTAGCACGGTTGTCTTCGTACGGTGCATACAGACGCGCGGCGCTGCAAGTTACTTTTTGATCGAGTTAAATTGTGATTTATGATCACTGCTGAGGCAGTTTCCATCTCCTCAACAACCCGTGACCATGACTCATCATTCCAGCACCGCACGGCTCCCGGAACCTCCGAGGGGAGGCTGCGGTAAGTTGCCTCATTCTCGGATGTGGGATGCTGTAGACGAAGCGAGAGGGCCTGCCGGATTCTTTCAGACAAAACGCCGCCTCCTCCGTCAGCCATTGTCTCTGGGGAGCTCTCGACCGCGCACCCAACGCAGCCACAGCAGCTTCGTGAGCCACAGTCCTTAACCTCGCCCCTTTCCCCTCGGCATGAGGAGGAGGAGCTGACGATGCCAACCCCAGCTGCAAGCGATGAGGAAATTATCTCTTGCAACGTCCGACAGCGAGCCGAGACCAGGCGATCGTGGGTTGGAATGGGGTCCTAGATGGACACCCACCACCGCAGTGGAAGAATGGCAGGCACGTCTTACAGATGACAAGTTGATGGTCATTTGGCAGATCAGCTGCATGGGAGGTCCTGGTTAAAAAGACATAGGCTTGCATCTGCTGTTCCATCACTCTGTAATCCAGCAGATGTTCTTGTTTGAACCCGGCGTGCATCCGTGATGTAGTGTGGATGTGCCGATACCGGAACAGCGTGTTGGTAATTACAAGCAGCCTCCTACCATTATTATTGAGCTGATCTGGCCCATGCCTTCAAATCGCTCCCTTGCAGGTGACCCACTTGGACGTTTAAATCACCCAATAAGATGACTTTATCCCGAGGGGCCACTTTAGCCATGGACAGGTCATAGAAACCATCTGACTCTTCTGCCCTGACGTTTATCCCTCCACTGATGTTCATTTGCTGTGGGGGGCATACGCTAACGGGACACTGGTGGCCAAGGCGTGATGATGTTTACACACGGATCCACGTACTCACTTAAGGCTGAGCTAACTTAGAGTCGTCCCATAACCTGTTCAGATAATCGCCATGAACGTCAGCCGAGACGCACGAGAACACGCACCGTCAAATGTGGACGCAATACTAAGTTCCCCCATATAGCCTCAACAGACTGTTGGGGCAAGTGCCGGCACGACACATGACCGCCTTTGTCTCCCCAGTGGCGATGTTTACAAACCGCACCCGGTACTCGTTTGAAGCTGAGTCGACCTGGGGGAGGCCCAGGACGGGTTCAGATAATCGTCACTGGCGCCGACCATGACCGGGAATGGAACCGGGGTCGCCGGGTTCAAAGCGCAGTTCACTCACCACTCCACCCACGCGCACACACAGACAAACACACGCACACACACACGCACACGCACACACACCCACACACACACACACCCACACGCACACACAAACACCAAGTGACGGCGACGTCACCACTGCGCCTGTGCCAGGCCAAGTGCACTTTGAGGCCATGATGACACACACAGACTCGCACATACACTGGCACATTCGCACACACAAACACACACTCGCACACACAAGCTCGCACAAACACACACACACACTGGCACACACACAAACACACCACACTGGCACACACACAAACACACCACACTGGCACACACACAAACACACACTGGCACACACACTGGCACACACAAACACACACTCGCACACACACAAACACACACTGGCACACACACAAAAACACACTGGCACACACACACACAAGCACACACACTGGCACACACACTGGCACACACACACACACAAGCACACACACTGGCACACACACACTGGCACACACACACAAGCACACACACACAAGCACACACACACACAAGCACACACACTAGCACACACACACACACACTGGCACACACACACACTGGCACACACACACAAGCACACACACTGGTACACACACACACTGGCACACACACACTGGCACACACACACACTGGCACACACACACACTGGCACACACACACACTGGCACACACACTGGCACACACACTGGCACACACAAACACACACTGGCGCACACACACAAGCACACACACTGGCACACACACACACTGGCACACGCACACACACACTGGCACACACACACAAGCACACACACTGGCACACACACACACACAAGCACACACACAAGTACACACACACAAGCACACACTGGCACACACACACACACACTGGCACACACACACTGGCACACAAACACACTGGCACACACACAGGCACACACAAGCACACACACACACAAGCACACACACACAAAAGCACACACACACACACACTGGCACACACACACACACACTGGCACACACACACACACACTGGCACACACAAGCACACACAGGCACACACGCACACAAGCACACACACACAAGCACACTGGCACACACACACACACTGGCACACACACACTGGCACACACACACTGGCACACACACACACTGGCACACACACACACTGGCACACACACACTGGCACACACACACACTGGCACACACACACTGGCACACACACACACACTGGCACACACACACACACACTGGCACACACACACACTGGCACACACACTGGCACACACACACACACTGGCACACACACACACTGGCACACACACACTGGCACACACACACACACACACTGGCACACACACACACTGGCACACACACACTGGCACACACACACACTGGCACACACACTGGCACACACACTGGCACACACACACACTGGCACACACACTGGCACACACACACACACTGGCACACACACACACACTGGCACACACACTGGCACACACACACACACTGGCACACACACACACTGGCACACACACACACACACTGGCACACACACACACACACACTGGCACACACACACACACACACTGGCACACACACACACTGGCACACACACTGGCACACACACACACACTGGCACACACACACTGGCACACACACACACACAGGCACACGCGCGCTGGGCCCGAGTTCATTGCAGACGCGGGGCCCAAGGTCGCGAGCTGCGGTGACGCGGAGTGAGAGGCGCGTGCGTGCGCGTGCGTGCGCGCGCGCGCCTCTCACTCCGCGTCACCGCAGCGGGGAGCGCGACGCCGCGCCAAAGCCGCGGGGTTCCATTCCCACTCGGGGACACCGACGATGATGATTATCTGGACCGGTCCTGGGCCTCCACTCGGACGACTCGGCCTGCAATGAGTACCGGGTGCCGTGCGTGTAAACATCGCCACTGGGGAGACAAAGGCGGCCGGGAGTGAAGCTGCCCACACTACGCCCCTCGTGTGCCGTGCGTCCGCGTGCGTGTCTCGGTGTGCGCGCGTCAGTACTTACGGGGGGAGGGGGACACGTGACACGCCCCCCCCCCACTCCCCCCCGCTCCCCCACCCCCCTCACCTTGAGGCAGGAGCGGTGAGAGCCTCCCGCGTGGCTCGGACCACGTGATCCCGAGCGCGCGCGCGTCAGTTTATGGGGAGCGGTGGCGCAGTGGTTAGCGCCCTGCGCTCCACACCCGGCGGTCCCGAGTTCGATTCCCGCTCACGATCTATAACAGCGCGCGAATATTCGAACCGCTCCTGGGCCACCCTCTAGGTCGACTCGGCCTTAAATGCGTCCCTGCTGCGGTGTACAAACAATCAGCACCGGGGAGACAAAGGCGGCCGGGCATGGTGATGGCCATCCACCCACGCGTGTGCGTATATGTCCTTCATAGGCGCTCGCTAAACAGCACTTGCCCCAGCAATCTGCTAAAGGCTACGCGGGGGATCTTTGTCATTGTCGGTCACGTGGTGACCTCAGGCAAGACAATGAGACGACCCCAGTGCAGTTCTTCAGGAGTTGTTGTTTGGTCCACGCGCCAAGGCTGGCCGCTTGCCGCGTGGTCGTGTACAGGCCCGGGGTGATGGGCGACTGACTTGTCGTCTGACCTGTTGTCTGACTTGTCGACTGACTTGTCGTCTGACTTGTCGTCTGACTTGTCGACTGACTTGTCGTCTGACTTGTCGACTGACCGGTCGACTGACTTGTCGTCTGACTTGTCGACTGACTTGTCGTCTGACTTGTCGTCTGACTTGTCGACTGACTTGTCGTCTGACCTGTTGTCTGACTTGTCGTCTGACTTGTCGTCTGACTTGTCGACTGACTTGTCGACTGACTTGTCGTCTGACCTGTTGTCTGACTTGTCGACTGACTTGTCGACTGACTTGTCGTCTGACCTGTTGTCTGACTTGTCGTCTGACTTGTCGTCTGACTTGGCGACTGACCTGGCGACTGACCTGGCGACTGACTTGTCGTCTGACCTGTTGTCTGACTTGTCGTCTGACCTGTTGTCTGACTTGTCGACTGACTTGTCGACTGATCGGTCGACTGACCTGTCGACTGACTTGTCGACTGACTTGTCGTCTGACTTGGCGACTGACTTGTCGACTGACTTGTCGACTGACCGGTCGACTGACCGGTCGACTGACTTGTCGACTGACTTGTCGACTGACTTGTCGACTGACTTGTCGTCTCACTTGTCGTCTCACTTGTCGTCTGACTTGTCGACTGACCTGTCGACTGACTTGTCGACTGACTTGTCGTCTGACTTGTCGACTGACTTGTCGACTGACCTGTCGACTGACCTGGCGACTGACCTGGCGACTGACTTGTCGACTGACTTGTCGACTGACCTGTCGACTGACTTGTCGTCTGACTTGTCGTCTGACCTGTCGTCTGACTTGTCGACTGACCTGTCGTCTGACCTGTCGACTGACTTGTCGACTGACTTGTCGTCTGACCTGTCGTCTGACCTGTCGACTGACTTGTCGACTGACTTGTCGTCTGACCTGTCGACTGACTTGTCGTCTGACTTGTCGTCTGACCTGTCGACTGACTTGTCGTCTGACCTGTTGTCTGACTTGTCGACTGACTTGTCGACTGACTTGTCGACTGACTTGTTGTCTGACTTGTTGTCTGACCTGTCGACTGACTTGTCGACTGACTTGTCGTCTGACCTGTGGACTGACCTGTTGTCTGACTTGTCGTCTGACTTGTCGACTGACCGGTCGACTGACTTGTCGTCTAACTTGTCGTCTGACCTGTTGTCTGACTTGTCGACTGACTTGTCGACTGACTTGTCGACTGACTTGTCGTCTGACCTGTCGACTGACTTGTCGACTGACTTGTCGATTGACCTGTTGTCTGACTTGTCGTCTGACTTGTCGACTGACTTGTCGACTGACTTGTCGTCTGACCTGTTGTCTGACTTGTCGACTGACTTGTCGACTGACTTGTCGTCTGACTTGTCGTCTGACCTGTTGTCTGACTTGTCGTCTGACTTGTCGTCTGACCGGTCGACTGACTTGTCGACTGACTTGTCGTCTGACTTGTCGACTGACCTGGCGACTGACCTGGCGACTGACTTGTCGTCTGACTTGTCGTCTGACTTGTCGTCTGACCTGTCGACTGACTTGTCGACTGACTTGTCGTCTGACCTGTCGTCTGACCTGTCGTCTGACTTGTCGTCTGACTTGTCGTCTGACTTGTCGACTGACTTGTCGTCTGACTTGTCGACTGACTTGTCGACTGACCTGTCGTCTGACTTGTCTGACTTGTCGACTGACTTGTCGTCTGACTTGTCGTCTGACCTGGCGACTGACTTGTCGTCTGACCTGTCGACTGACCTGTTGTCTGACTTGTCGACTGACTTGTCGACTGACTTGTTGCCTGACTTGTCGACTGACTTGTCTGACTTGGCGACTGACGTGTCGACTGACTTTTGGCTGACTTGTTGTCTGACCTGTTGTCTGACTTGTCGACTGACTTGTCGACTGACCGGTCGACTGACTTGTCGACTGACTTGTCGTCTGACTTGGCGACTGACTTGTCGACTGACTTGTCGACTGACTTGTCGACTGACCGGTCGACTGACCGGTCGACTGACTTGTCGACTGACTTGTCGTCTGACTTGTCGACTGACTTGTCGTCTCACTTGTCGTCTGACTTGTCGACTGACTTGTCGACTGACCTGTCGACTGACCTGTCGACTGACTTGTCGAGTGACTTGTCGTCTGACTTGTCGACTGACTTGTCGTCTGACTTGTCGACTGACCTGTCGATTGACCTGGCGACTGACTTGTCGACTGACTTGTCGACTGACCTGTCGACTGACTTGTCGACTGACTTGTCGTCTGACTTGTCGTCTGACCTGTCGTCTGACTTGTCGACTGACTTGTCGACTGACCTGTCGTCTGACCTGTCGACTGACTTGTCGACTGACTTGTCGTCTGACCTGTCGTCTGACTTGTCGACTGACTTGTCGACTGACCTGTTGTCTGACTTGTCGACTGACCTGTCGACTGACCTGTCGACTGACTTGTCGTCTGACTTGTCGTCTGACTTGTCGTCTGACCTGTCGACTGACTTGTCGTCTGACTTGTCGTCTGACTTGGCGACTGACTTGTCGACTGACCTGTTGTCTGACTTGTCGTCTCACTTGTCAACTGACTTGTCGTCTGACCTGTCGACTGACTTGTCGTCTGACTTGTCGACTGACATGTCGACTGACTTGTCGTCTGACTTGGCGACTGACTTCTCGACTGACCTGTTGTCTGACTTGTCGTCTGACTTGTCGTCGCCAGGTGCTTGGTCGGGGCGGTCTCTGCAGGTGAAGCCCTGCGCGCCTGAGCATCATCACTCACACACTGACACACTCACTGACACACTCACTGACACACACTCACACTCTTACACTCACACACGCACTGACACACACTCACTCACTCACTCATACGCTCATACACACACTGACACACACACACACACAGTCACTCATACACACTCACACACACTGACAGTCACAGTCACTCACACTGACACACACACTGACACACACACTGACACACACACACTGACACACACACTGACATACACACGCACTGACACACACACACTGACATACACACACACACTGACACACACACACTGACACACACACACACACTGACACACACACACTGACACACACACTGACACACACACACACGCGCGCTCACCTGGGCCCGCGCCGCGACCATGCGATCCCTGCCGACCGCCTCGGCTGCCGCTTGGCTCCTCCTCCTCCTCCACCTCCTCCTCCACCTCCTCCTCCTCCACCTCGTCGCCTGCCAGGTGCGGCCTCCCCCTCACCCCCCGCGTCCCCCCCCCCACAGCCCCCCCCCCCCCCACACATCCACACTGACACACACTGGCACACACTGACACACACACTGACACACTGACACACGCACACTGACACACGCACACACTGACACACACACTGACACACTGACACACGCACACACTGACACACAGCACACACTAACACACGCACACACTAACACACTAACACACTGACACACGCACACACTGACACACGCACACACTGACACGTGCACACACTGACACACTGACACACGCACACACACTGACACACGCACACACACTGACACACGCACACACACTGACACACACTGACACACACTGACACAACGATCCTCCGTATAGCCTTAACAGACTGTAGGGGCAAGTGCTGTTAGCGAGCACCTATGAAGGCCAGAACGGTACACGAGGGGGTGGGTGGCCATCACCACGCCCGACTGCCTTTGTATCTCCAGTGGCGATGTTTACACACCGCACCAGGTACTCATTTGAGGCTGAGTCGAACCTATGGGAGGGCCCAGAACCGGTTCAGATAATTGTCACTGGTGTTGGCCGTGAGCGGGAATCGAACCCGGGTCGCCAGGTTCATAGCGCAGCGCGCTAACCGCTACACTACCGCTCTCCACACTGACACACTGACACACGCACACACTGACACACTGACACACACACTGACACACTGACACACACACTGACACACTGACACACGCACACACTGACACACACTGACACAACAACAACAACCGCCATTCGCCAATAAGTCGCGGTGACGTCACCACGATGCTTGTGCCAGGCCATGTGCACCTTGAGGCCATGTGAAGTGTCGAACGCCCACTGGCAGGAGGTCACGGGGCAGACCTAGGTGCCACGGGTCGACTGACTGAGATGACTGGCTGGTGCACCACCTGTGCCCCCTACTGTGCCAACCTGCTGTGCTTTAGCCACCCGGCGCTCCGCTCGTTGTTGTGAGCGTCGCTCCTCCGCCCTCCGTTGTTGTTGGAGGGCGACTGCCTCCAACTGCCCAGTAGCGTCCTTCACGAGCCTCCTCCAGAGAGGCTGATCTTGACACCGCTGGTACCAGTCATCGGCAAGTCCACTCAGCTCCACGTCCTCCCTGTACCACATCACTCCATCTCTTCTCTAGCCCGTGCCGCGCCCGTCTAGCCCCCTCGATCCGGCCGAACAAAAGCTGTTTCGGCATGCGGTGGCTGGGCATGCGGGCTACATGACCCAGCCAACGCAGCCTTGCCCGCCGGAGGAGCTCACCGATGGGACTTTGCCCAGATCTTTCAAGGATTTGTGAGCTCCTCACACAATCCAGCCTGGTTAACCCCAGGATGGATCGTAGGCAGGCCAGCCTAAATGTTTCCAACTGGCGAAGATGCTCCATTAGGGGTTCCACGTTTCGCAAGCGTAGAAAAGGGAGGGAATGACCGTGGCCAAGAAGACCTGAAGCTTAGTGCGGAGCAGCAGACCAGGTAGCTTCCACACAGCGTTACGCAACCGATGAAAAGATATTACCGCTCGACTGATTCGGTGTGAGACCTCTGCTGTTAAACTGGAGCCGGTCATAAGCACACTGCCCAGGTATGGGAAACTCTCCACTCTCTCCACAACTGCCTCATCACCGATTGGGAGTTGTGGGGGTGGAGTGTCCGATGGTACAAAATACCCAGGCAGGTGCTTAGTTTTGGTGGGGCTGATGGTAAGGCCCCATCTCTTAGTGGCACGCTCCAGTCTCAGCAGCAGCGTCTCCAACTCCGCCTCTGAATGAGTAGCTATAACCAAATCATCAGCATACATAACGTGGTTGAGCAATAGGGAGCCATCCCTTGACCGCACCCGGGCATCGATCAGCCTCCCATTATATCTGTACCAAATGGAGATTCCCCCGGTACAGCTATTGAAGGCTTCACGAACTACGTGGTCAAAATAGATGTTAAATAATGTGGGAGCCAGAGGACATCCCTGTCGCACCCCAAGGTGTACAGGGAATGGGTCTGACTCCCGGCCACGTAGTTTTACCCGGGCCTGCTCACCATCATGAAGGTCCTTAATGATCGTGAGCAGAGGGTCAGGGACTCCAAAAGCACGAAGAACAACCCAGAGCCCAGGCCTACTGGTGGTATCATAGGCCTTGACCAGGTCAATAAAGCAGAGATGTAGGTCTTGTTGGAATTCCCTACACCTCTGCTATAGCAGATGGACAGAAAATATGGCATCTGTGCAGAACCGCCCTTTCCTGAAACCGCATTGGGGATCCGCAAGCCTCTCCTCAGCTTGCCTGGCAAGGCGATGTTAAATAATCCTTTCCAGGACCTTTCCCGGCACACTGAGGACTAAGATGCCCCTGCAGTTGTTACAGTCTGTGCGGTCCCCCTTCTTAAAGAGGGGGGCCACCAGGGCATCCTTCCAATCCTGTGGAACCCATCCAGTGGTCCAGATTGTTGTTATTATGTCATATAGGGCAGTCTGTGCACAAACGCCACCCTCTGTCAGCATTTCGCTTGGGAGATCGTCTCTACCCGGTGCCTTTCCTGGTCTCAGACTCCGGATCGCCTTCAGTACTTCCTCAACAGATAGCACCTCAGCCAACCACTCACAGGGGGTGACTTCTTCCAATATTTGAGGCACCGCTGCCTCAGCAGGGTCATCCCCACTTTGTGCCACGATGTTTTCCTGGCTGAGGGATTTTCCCTCCCCCAGGACCTCACAGAAATGCTCAGCAAATCTGCAAACCTGTTCCTGGGGGTCGGAGATTGGATCACCGTTTCTTCCCCTAATGATGGTAATAGGTATGGCGCTGCAGGTTACTTTTTTGATGGAGTTAAATAGAGATTTGTGATCGCGGGCCACTGAGGCAGACTCCATCTCCTCAGCAACCCGCGACCACCACCCATCCTTGCAGTGCCTCACGGCTCTCTGAACCTCCGAGCGAAGGCTGCGGTAAGCCTCCTCATTCTCTGACGTGGGATTCTGTAGCCGATGACAGTTGGCCTGTCGCTTTTTCTCAACTATCCTGAACACCTCCTCTGTCAGCCAGGGTCTCTGGGGAGGTCTGGACCGCGTTCCCAAAGCAGCCAATGCAGCTGCATGAGTGACAGTCCTAAACCTCGCCCATTTACCCTCGACATCAGGAGGAGTGGGTGACGATGCCAACCCCAGCCGCAAGCGATGATTAAATTCTTGCTTGCAACTTTCATCAGATAACTGAGACCAGGCCACTTTAGGTTGGAATGGGGTCCTGGGTGTACACCCACCACCGGAGTGGAAGAATGGCAGGCGCATCTTACAGATGACAAGTCGATGGTCAGAGGGCAGATCAGCTCCACGGTCGGTCCTGGTCTCAAGGACATGGGCTCGCATCCGCTGGTCCGTCACTATGTAGTCCAGCAGATGTTCTTGCTTGGACCCGGCATGCATCCATGATGTTGTGTGGATGCGCCGATGCCGGAACAGCCTGTTGGTAATTACAAGCCCATGGGCTGCACAAAAATCTAGCAGCCTCCTACCGTTGTTATTGAGCTGATCTGGCCCATGCCCTCCAATCACTCCAGACCAAGTGCCAGCATCATGACCAACTCGGGCATGGAAGTCACCCAACAAAATGACTCTATCCCGAGGGGCCACTTTAGCCAGCACCTGTGACAGGAGGTCATAGAAGGCATCTGACTCATCGGCTTTCCCTGCATCCCTCTATGTATGTTCGTCTTCGGTGGGGGCATGAGTAACCACGACCACCACTCCTCGCCTCTGGTTGATGGGAAGGCGAGCCCAAAGTTGCCTGGGGCTTACAGCTTCCCACACCTCACCGCCACGCTTCCACGCCCCCTTCATTCTTTTGTTCAAAAGAAGAGCCACACCCTGTTGTTTGGCAGCCTGCTGCCCCAAGTAGAGGACTGTTCACCCCTCATGGTGGCAGGAGCCAGAACCGGTCCACCGGACCTCCTGAATGCCACAGAGATCCAGGCGGTACCGGTCCAGCTCCCGACAGAGGAGTGGCAGCCTCTCCTCTGCAGTGAGCGTTCGAACATTCCACGTGGCCACACGAAGTGGCTTTTTGTTGTTTCTGGAGGAGCCCCGAGGGTAAAGATTCAATCTCCTGGCTCCGCCAATTGGGGTTTGGCCAGGAGACGTCATAGACGCCTGTCCCTCCGGGACCTCCGGCACAAGGTTATTTGTTACATTTTTAATTCGTGGTTTCTTGGTAAATTTTTGAAGGTGGAGGGGTTACCAGCCCCTCGCATCCGTCCAGAGCCCCCGTTTAGCCCCTGTGGTGGTCACAGACGCCATGAGGGGAGAGGCCAATCGGAATTGGCCCTCCCCCCACAGCACTGTCCACGACAGAGTTGCCCGTCCAGCACCGCAAGGAAGTAGGGGGTTGTTTTGCCACACACACTGACACACGCACACGCCTACACTCACCAACACACAAACACTCCCATTGCTCCCCCCAACCCTTCCACCCACTCACCCACACCCCCCTATCGCCTGTTATTGTTGCCATTGTGGTGGTTGTTGTGTTGTTGTGGGTCATTCTCTTTCAGGCGCTGAGCGTTCTGAACGGTCCCTACATGACCTCAAGTGAAGGTACAAGCCGCCACCCAGAGCTGCCATGCAGGCCCTGCCCCCAATCCTGGCCCTGCCCCCAACCCTGGCCCTGGCCCTGCCCCCAACCCTGGCCCTGGCCCTGCCCCCAACCCTGGCCCTGGCCCTGCCCCCGACCCTGGCCCTGCCCCCAACCCTGGCCCTGCCCCCAACCCTGGCCCTGCCCCCAACCCTGGCCCTGCCCCCAACCCTGGCCCTGCCCCCAACCCTGGCCCTGCCCCCAACCCTGGCCCTGCTCCCAACTCTGGCCCTGCCCCTGCTCTCACCCTGGCCCTGCCCAGACCCTGGTCCTGCCCCCAACCCTGGCCCTGCCCCCAACCCTGGCCCTGCCCCTGGCCCTGCCCCCAACCCTGGCCCTGCCCCTACTCCCAGCCCTGACCCTGGCCCTGTTCTCACCCTGGCCTTGCCATCAAAATGTGGCCTGGGGTCGCCTGTCGGTGCTGCGTGAGCGAGTTAGAAAGTGGACAGGTGAGTGGATGAGTGAGTGAGTGACCAGGTGAGTGACTGGGTGAGTGACTAGGCAAGTGACGAGGCAAGTGACTGGGCGAGTGACCAAGCGAGTGACTGAATGAGTGACCAGGTGAGTAACTGGGTGAGCGACTAGGCGAGTGGGCAAGTGAGTGAGTGAGTGACTGGGTGAGTGACCAGGCGAGTGACTGGTTGAGTGACCAGGCGAGTGACCAGGCAAGTGACTGGGTGAGTGACTAGGCAAGTAGGCAAGTGAGTGAGTGACCAGGCGAGTGACTGAGAGAGTGACCAGGCGAGTGACCAGGCAAGTGGGTGAGTGACCAGGCGAGTGACTGGTTGAGTGACCAGGCGAGTGACCAGGCAAGTGACTGGGTGAGTGACTAGGCAAGTAGGCAAGTGAGTGAGTGACCAGGCGAGTGACTGAGAGAGTGACCAGGCGAGTGACCAGGCAAGTGAGTGAGTGACCAGGCGAGTGACTGGTTGAGTGACCAGCCGAGTGACCAGGCAAGTGACTGGGTGAGTGACTAAGAAAGTGGGCAGGTGAGTGACCGGGTGAGTGACTGGGCGAGTGGGCAAGTAAGTGAACGAGTGACTGGACGAGTGACTTTCGAGTGCCTGGGCGAGTGACTAGGCGAGTAGCTAGGCGAGTGACTGGGTGAACGAGCGTCGTCATACCGCAGTCGCCTACCCCTCCCCTCTCCGGGCAGTGGTGCGCTTCGAGGAGGTGATGCAGCGCAGCTACTGCCGCCCCATGGAGACGATGGTGCCGGTGTCGCGCGAGTTCCCCGACGAGGTGGCGCACTTCTTCAGGCCCGCATGCGTGCCGCTGCTGCGCTGCTCGGGCTGCTGCAACGACGAGGGCAGCGAGTGCGTGCCCACGCACACCACCACGGTCACCATACAGGTGAGACCCACGCACACCACCACTGTCACCATACAGGTGAGGCCCACGCACACCACCACGGTCACCATACAGGTGAGAACCACGCACACCACCACGGTCACCATACAGGTGAGACCCACACACCACCAGGGTCACCATACAGGTGAGAACCACGCACACCACCACGGTCACCATACAGGTGAGGCTCACACACCACCAGGGTCACCATACAGGTGAGGCCCACGCACACCACCACGGTCACCATACAGGTGAGAACCACGCACACCACCACGGTCACCATGCAGGTGAGACCCACGCACACCACCACGGTCACCATACAGGTGAGAACCACGCACACCACCACGGTCACCATACAGGTGAGAACCACGCACACCACCACGGTCACCATACAGGTGAGAACCACACACACCACCACGGTCACCATACAGGTGAGAACCACACACCACCACTGTCACCATACAGGTGAGAACCACGCACACCACCACGGTCACCATACAGGTGAGACCCACGCACCATCACCACTGTCACCATACAGGTGAGAACCACACACACCACCACTGTCACCATACAGGTGAGAACCACGCACACCACCACGGTCACCATACAGGTGAGAACCACACACACCACCAGGGTCACCATACAGGTGAGAACCACGCACACCACCACGGTCACCATACAGGTGAGACCCACGCACCATCACCACTGTCACCATACAGGTGAGAACCACACACACCACCACTGTCACCATACAGGTGAGAACCACACACACCACCAGGGTCACCATACAGGTGAGGCCCACACACCACCACCAGGGCCACCATACAGGTGAGACTCACACACCACCACCAGGGTCACCATACAGGTGAGACCCACACACCACCACCAGGGTCACCATACAGGTGAGACCCACACACCACCACCACTGTCACCATACAGGTGAGGCCCACGCACACCACCAGGGTCACCATACAGGTGAGACCCACGCACCACCACCAGGGTCACCATACAGGTGAGACTCACACACCACCACCAGGGTCACCATACAGGTGAGACCCACATACCACCACCAGGGCCACCATACAGGTGAGACCCACGCACCACCACCAGGGTCACCATACAGGTGAGACCCACACACCACCACCAGGCTCACGATACAGGTGAGACCCACACCACCACCAGGGCCACCATACAGGTGAGACCCACACACCACCACCAGGGCCACCATACAGGTGAGACCCACACACCACCACCACTGTCACCATACAGGTGAGGCCCACGCACCACCACCAGGGTCACCATACAGGTGAGACCCACGCAGCACCACCACTATCACCATACAGGTGAGGCCCACGCACACCACCAGGGTCACCATACAGGTGAGACCCACACACCACCACCAGGGTCACCATACAGGTGAGACCCACACACCACCACCAGGGTCACCATACAGGTGAGACTCACACACCACCACCAGGGTCACCATACAGGTGAGACTCACACACCACCACCAGGGTCACCATATAAGTGAGACCCACACACCACCACCAGGGCCACCATACAGGTGGGGGCTCACGTCTCACACCCTCCCCCCTCCCCCAGGTGTATAAGAACAGACCGTCCCATGGGGGGGGCTTCCAGGAGCTCCCCTTCACGCAGCACAGCGAGTGCGAGTGCAGGTGACTACCCCGTGACTACCCCGTGACTACCCCGTGACTACCCCGTGACTACCCCGTGACTACCCCGTGACTACCCCGTGACTACCTCGTGACTACCCCGTGACTACCTCGTGACTACCCCGTGACTACCCCGTGACTACCCCGTGACTACCTCGTGACTACCCCGTGACTACCTCGTGACTACCCCGTGACTACCTCGTGACTACCCCGTGACTACCTCGTGACTACCTCGTGACTACCCCGTGACTACCTCGTGACTACCCCGTGACTACCCCGTGACTACCCCGTGACTACCTCGTGACTACCCCGTGACTACCTCGTGACTACCCCGTGACTACCTCGTGACTACCCCGTGACTACCTCGTGACTACCCCGTGACTACCCCGTGACTACCTCGTGACTACCCCGTGACTACCTCGTGACTACCCCGTGACTACCCCGTGACTACCCCGTGACTACCCCGTGACTACCCCGTGACTACCTCGTGACTACCCCGTGACTACCCCGTGACTACCCCGTGACT